>NC_090935.1:549708392-550011423 GCF_040938575.1 Ambystoma mexicanum | reverse complement strand
CCTCGCTAGTGTAAGCGTCTTTTCCAATGGACGGGAGGGGATCACCACCAAGGCTTGCCAGGCCATTCACAATCGAGTGAAAATGCAACTCCGATCCAATATTGTCCAATTTACTGTTCACTTCAGTTACCATAGAATTAGGAGACTTCAGCTCATTCCAGATGTTTCCGTAAAAGGGCCACAAAAAGAGCTAAGGACCATATTTAGTGCAAAAACCGAAAGGTGGGTGAGGCGAATTCTTTCATCAACTTCACGGAGAGTGTGATCCATTGCAGTATTTTCAGTGAGGCCGACTGCCTCAGCAGAGGACTCAGATCTAACACGAGCATGACCATGGTGATTGAGTACTTATCGATATTTCTAAGGACTGATGGAGAGCCTGGATTTGGTGCATCACAGGTTTGCTGTATGACGCTGCCAGCGTTATCGTTTAACAAGGCCCCTGCGTGAGCGTTGTTTTCCAAGGCCAGGTCTGCAAATTCAATAATACTAAGGTCAGTAAAGTCTTTACGCCCAACAGGGATATTCTGTTCCTTCATGAATGAGTGATCACGCATCGCCATCCCTCTCAGTGGAGCCATAGATTTTATTTCTGTACTGGTAGCAACGGATTTCACAAAATAGTGATCCATAAATCCTTGGCCAGCTTTTGGGGAAAAGAGTAGATTGTGGGGTTTTGCAGTCAGCTGTTTTTTAATGGGTTTTTGGCACAGGCACTAATATTTTGTAGTTGTAAATTAGCCATTTCCACATTTCCAAGCCTAGCCGGGCTGAATTGGTCATCATGGTTCAAAACTAACTTACGTACTCCCTTCACCTCAGAGTTAATGGGTAGTTCCTGCCAAAGCTCCCCAGCACTGGAAGAGGGAGGCGAGAAGTTAGAGAGTGAGGCAGACTCCTGTGGGGCATGGATGATACAACATACAATACATTCGGGAACCAATAGTTCCGTTTGGTCTTCTTGAATGTACTACTTTCTGAGGACCAATCTCATGTTGGTAGAATAAAAGTGTAAAGGGCATCACGCTACGAGATAGCGAACTGCAGACCTAGATCAAAGGGAAGAGTACCCCGCAGACTCCAGGTTGCTTTGAGCCACTCAACGTTGACAAATAAGCAATGGGATGGTCAACTAAGCATATATGAATAGAGAAATGGCGCTTCCAGATTGAGAAAAACGCTGCAGACCCAGATCAAAAGGTAAGAATCCCTGCAGACTCTGGGTCGCATAAGTAAGCGGTCAAGATAAGACAATGGGAAGGTTCTGCTCCAATGCGCACACTCACCAATAGAATCCGTAGCGCAGCTTCAACACAAACAGTGGGAGAGCCAAACACCACCGCGCTCAGGCAGGGCTCGCAGAGCAAGAGGTAGGCTCAGTAGTGAGTTCCAAAGAAACAAGCAGTAACAAAGAAGAGCAAACGGTAGCGGCAGAAACTGCAGACTGCTTCATTTGCCGGTCCACTTCGCGCAGCCCCTAATACTTAACTGGGTCTGCTTTGTTTTTCCTGTGTTTGAGGGTTGCAATTAAGCTGTTACTTGCATCCCTTCCCAGGTCTACATTGAGCTACATTGGGGTGGACAACCCTTTGTGTTCTATAGCAAATAAATCTCCAGATACTTACCTGTAAACTTGAAGAACTCTTCATAGCCTCTCCCTGGTTTGCTGCTTATCTGCTTTTCCTTCCTCTGCCCACCTTGACTCTCTGAGACTCTCCTAGAAAAGGTTGGACTTCTTAAGATTGGTTAAACAGGGGCTTAACTGACGTTTTACAAGTTGGTCTGAAGGTTACATACCCGTTTCAGAAGTTTCTACTACTTTGTGTTACCTTTTAAAACGGTTCTAAAGTAGATTTATAACCTATGGATATTGCAACTATTCTGTTTTTAATGCTACTGTGTGATAGTACTTACCTTACCTAAATGTATAAGCTTTAGTGTACACTAGCTGATATACCAGGCATTGCCCCGAATTTTATTTTCGTATAGGTACTATTTGTTACAAATACCTCAAGGTAGCTTTACGCTTTTCATAAAGGCTCCATAAGAAAAGTGAAAAGAAAAATTCAATACATTTTTCGATTATCATATTAAAAATGTTTTCATAGAGACTACAAATAGCAATGTATTCTTCTTAAAAACTCCTTCTGGAACATAACTGAGCAGCATGATGGGTGACATGATGCCGACGGTGCCAACAACTATGGCCCTAAAGTTCAGTATCACTAAAGTACATTTTTATTGTAAGGCTTGTTTATAAAACATTTAGTTTCCCTTCCCAGTGAACACTGTTGCTTCAATAACATCGGGCAGCAATTTTTTCATGCATAGCCTTGTCCATAACAGCCTAGGCAGGTTGAGATTGCAAAGCAGCATGATGGGTGACAAAACCTTCAATAGAAGGTGATGCGTTGGCATTCCTGGGGCTGGGAGGTGGAGGGCGGTTTGAGGAATTCTGTTGGATAGTTTACAGCTTCGTCAGCATCCACCACTGCTCGATTGAGTTAGACTCAAGAGTCAGGATGCGCTTCCGGACACAGTTACTAATTTCATTGACAGATCATTTTTAACAGCAAGAATGGCTCGTTCACACATCCACTTGTGATTTTTGTTATTTACTGATACGTTTGGATATGCTTTATGTATAATTTCTGTAACCAATGGCACCATCTGGCAAAAATACTCTGGAAAGGTAATTTCACCTGATGCTGCAACAATTTGGAAACTTGTGGAATGATACCTGCCTTCACATTCGCCTCTCAGGCACATTCACCTCTCATACGCAAACCCTTTGCTGCTAGTATGTTTTTATAAAGTCCAACCGGTGTGGGACTTGCTAAGACCTCTCTTGGTATTAGGGACCCAACTCTTAATATAGGCCTTTACCACACAACTCAGTACCTGTAATTGTTGTTCTCCACCATGGATCTGGCATGGATTCACATGCTCATGAATATTCACTGACGTCAGGCTCGGAATCCTCGGTAAAGAAAAAAATCAGTTTCATTTGTGAACTGTCTTTCTCCTAACAAGCAATCACTGAGCTCTGGGTCATACTGCCCCCAGCCAATGACTGCCCTCTACCTAAGCCCCTTCTCTGGCAGCCATCTTCAGATTTGTCAGTAGGACCAAGAGAAGAGCTGCAGAGGGATAGGCGGGAAGGTTTGCATGTGAATCCATGCCAGACCCATGCTGGAGAACAACAGTTACAGGTAAGTAACTTGTTCCTTCTCCAGCATGGGGTCCGGCATGGATTGACATGCTCATGAATAAGGAATACATACATAGCAGTACAAACATGCACAACCACGGGAGATGGCAAGGCTCAACATAAGCATCTCTTACCTCCTGACCAGGCTCACCTTCAAGTGAACAGGTTGTGCAGCACTGCTTGGCCGACTCTGGACTCCTCCCTGGAATCCCTGTCGACGAAGTAGAATTTTGTGAAGGCGTGAGTCGACCTCCACATAGCAGCCCTGCAGATGTCCAGCAGGGGCACACCAGACAAACGCCGATGTAGCAGCGATCGCTCTGGTAGAGTGGGCTCTCGGATGGCCAGGCAGCGGTCGGTTTGCCAACCGGTGACAGTGGGTGATACAGCCGGAGAGCCACCTGGAAATGGAAGCCTTGTACAGGGCCTTCCCATGGTTCACAGGAAACTCTTCGTGCTGGCCACATAAAACTTCAGCACTCTAGCCACATCCAGCAAGTGCAAAGTCCTTTCAGCCAGCGACAAAGGCGTTGCAAAAACACACCAAGGGATCGTTTAGATGAAACTCGGACGGCACCTTTGGCATGAAGGGGGATGCGTCCGCAGTAGCACCCTCATCTCGTGGAAAATCAAGTAAGGTGGTTTACAGGAGAGGGTCTGGATCTTCCCCACTCGTTGTGCAGAGGTGATGGCCACGGGAAAAGCTGTTTTCCACAACAACATTTTAGTGGAGCAGAATGCATAGGTTCGAAAGGGGGTCCCATGAGCCTAGTAAGCACCACATTGAGCGCCCACGCCAGGGCCGGAGCCTTCACCGGCGGGAACAAACGGAATAGTCATTTGACGAAATCCCTGACCAATCGGTGCGACCACAAGGATGGTCGTCCTGGGGATCTGGTGTAGCTGGAGATAGCCGTCAGATGAACTTTGATGGAGGCGTGGACCAGCCCTGATTTGGCCAACAACAGCCTTGACTCTCAGTGGGTCCATCTTCTGAGAACGGCACCAAATAGCAAATCTCTTCCACTTGAGTCCATAGCATTTCAAAGTAGACAATGCCCTAGCCTTGGCGAGAACTTCCTTGCAGTCCGCCGGGAGATCATATCCACCGAATTCTAGCGCTGCACAAGCCAGGCCTTCAGGTTCAAAGACCCTGGCTCATGGTGAAGGATGGCGCCTCCTTCCCTGGCGAGAAGATCCGCGACCACTGGCCACTTGACTGGTGGAGACGCTGACATGCTGAGAAGGTATGGGTACCAGATCTGCCTCGGCCACGCCAGTGCAACGTGGATCATCCAGCACTGGCACGGGTTGAGTTGACTGATGACTCGAAGTAACAACAGCAACGGAGGGAACGCATACATAAAGAGGCCTCCCCAAGGGAATGATAATGCGTCCCCCATGCTCCCCTGCTGGGGAAACCTGCGGGGAAACCTCTGGCACTTGGTGTTTCTTCGCAAACAAGTCGATCTGGGGTTGCCCCATTTGCAGAGCAGGTTCTCCACTAGGTCCTGCCGAAGCTCCCACTTGTGGCACGAGCGAAGTTCCCTGCTCAGAGAGTCAGCAACCATGTTCTTTACTCCTGCCAGATGAAATGGGATGAGGAATATCCCTTGGGTAACAGCCCAATGTCATAAGTCCTGCGCTTCTTTGGAGAGTGCCGGGGATCTGGTGCCCCCCTGCTTTCTGATGTAAAACATTGTGGTGGTATTGTCTGTAGACCGACACGCACCACCTTGCCCTTGAGATACGGTGTAAGGCCGAATTGCATGCAGTACCCTCTGGGACCACTACACACAATTAGGACTACATGTGTAAGCAAGACCAACCTTTGGTATAAGTCTGTACCACACAGTTTTTGGAAGCAAGCTGAGCAGCCAGGCTTATCTCAAGAGTGAATGTGAGCATTACAAGTAGTTACACAGAGGACTTTCAATCACAGTGGTTCAAGTAAACACTTATACTCAAGGTTTCTTGGTAAAAACACTTAGTAATTTATTACACAATCATTTACAAAACATTTCACTAGCAGAAGGTAACTTATTATATACCCATACACTACAATGCAAAACTAAGCTTTTGAGACATTTTGAGCTCCCCTGAAATAAGAGCAAAATGGCAGTTCAGTTACTTAGCAGTGAGCAAATAGGCCAAAAGTAAGTAGAATAGATCACATATACTTTCTAGGCAGTGAAAATAGTTTCAGGTCACCAGAAGAGTTCAATTCAAGTCAATAGGCCAGGCCAAAGTCAATGGGCTAGTGTTCTGGATAGCAAAGAGCAGTTCTGGTATCAAACGGTAAAGTCTTTGCGAAAGTTCTTAGAAGTAGTTTAGGCGAAAAAGAATCATATGTTGGGTCACAAGCTGATTAGGCCTGTAAGTTGGGAAAGTTTCACAATCATTCACAGCGAGTGTGGCGTTCTCTCAATTGGGTTGGCACAGTACCTTTTGTATGAAAAAACAAATGCTGCTGAAGTCGTGGTTCCTGGCAGGTCCTGCAGATCTCGCTGTTCCAGAGCCTCAGTCGTGGGGACAAGAGGGAGGACGTCGGGGGACTTCTGCACTGCGTTGAAGAAAGCAAACAAGATGGAGTCACTTCAGTTTGCAGTAGCTGTAGATTCACGGACACAAACTGGTGTTCCTCTCCCTGGTTAATCCTAACCAGCCTTGAGAATGGTATCCAGGTGTCTTATGAGTTGATTGGTCCCACCAACTCAAAGGAAGAAGCCGTCCTTGAAGGAGCTTCTCTGTTGAATGGAGTTTGGCAATTCGGACCTACAGCAGGGCTTCACCAGGCAAACCAACGGTCCAGGAGTTGCAGCAGCCGTCCTCTCCCAGCTCTTCTTCGGTTCTTTCGTTCCAGTGGTCAACTCTGCCTTCCAGTCCTGGAGACTCGCCTTTTAAACAGTTTTCTTCCTTTCATTCCAACCTAGCTGTCACTCACCCAGCAGGGTGGCTGTCCTTGCCGGACAGTCTGCGAGCCAATCATACCAGAGTGCATTTGGGTCTCCTAGGAGACTAAGAACAGGGAGTTTCTGGCACCTCCCTCACTTCCTGCCCACCCCAGGCACTCAGACGCCAGAGGCGGTCTTCGGTCCTGAAGCCCACCACAGACACACAAAGGGACCAAACCTGGTTTGGCATGCAGAGACAAACACTAGAAGGACCTGTCCAAAAAGAAACGGCGAAAAAAGAAGACCGGGACCTGTTTAAACAAAGGGGCTTCTTCAGGCCCCATCTTGAAAAACATGGCTCCTGTGATTTTTACCTACTGGTGTTCGCGGTCGGGAAAAATCATGGTAGTTTGTTGTAAAACCACTGCCACCAGCCTTTTCAATAGGAAAGGGTAGCATTTGACTGCTAAATGAGTATTTAGACATAGGGGATACTAGGTAACCCCTCCAGCACTCCATTGGAAGATGGTGTGTGCAGGTTCTATGAATTTTGGAAAGACTAGTAAAGTCAATTTCACTTTACATTCCCTGGGAAACAGTAGTTTATTCCAGAGGACGTATTTAAACCTGGGAGAAGTCTAAAAGACACCCCTGTGTCACTGCACTGAGGGTGCTGTGTAACACATGAAAAGATGATGCCTATGGAGTTATCTAAAACTCTATAATCAAAGAACACAAATGTAAAACACACATCAAAATACTTGAAAGATTGTGAGCCTTTTTCCCCACTCCTCCCAGGAAAAAAAATCAAGTCCTCAAAATCCAGCAAAGTTGCTGGAGGTCTCTAACGTGAAGGGAATTAGCACATTTATGAGAATTCTCCCCAACACTCAGCAGGAACGATTTGAGGGCCCAAAACACCACCCATAGCTCCACAATGTTGATGTGCAACGCCTTCTCCTCCGGCAGCCACAGGCCACTGGCGTGAAGACTTCCGGTATGTGCTCCCCATCCTTCCAGGGAAGTGTCCGTCGTTACCGTCTCCTAGTGTGGTGGGGCCTGGAAATCCACGCTTCCAGTCAGATGAGAGCACACGCCCCACCACGTTCTCGCCCAACGGAACCCTTCGTCGAGAGCAATCTTGCCCTGAAGCTTCCGGACACCTGGATCCAACGGCGTCGAGGAACTCCTGCAGTGGCCGCATCCGTAGCCTGTAGAGTCGGATGAGATAAATGCATGACGACACGCCGAGCAGAGACTTGATGGCCCTTACCGTGGTGATCCTCAGAGCGAGCAGCCGTTGCACCTTGCCCAAGATGGCTGCCACTCTCTCCTCCGACGGTGACGCTAGGCATGACACTTGAGCCGGGATCCCCGGAACAGCGTGTCCTGCAATGGAGTCAAGCAGGACTTGCGTAATTCACTGAGAACCCCCAGATCAGTCAGTAGTTGGACGGTCCTTGCCGAGTGGTCGACGACGATGCTCCTTATGCTGGGCCGGATGAGCCAAACGTCCAAGTAAGGGTAGAAGTGGATCCCTTGCAGTCGCAGATGGGCCGCCACCAGCGCCATGCACTGGGTGAAGACTATGGGTGCCCACTTCGAACCGAAGGATACAGCCTTGAATTGGTAATGCTTTCCCTGAACAATGAAGCGCAGGAACTTGCAGTGCCACGTGTGAATGGGGATATGGATATACAACTAGAGAAAGTCTCCCGCTTCTATCTGTGAGCACATGCTGAAGGGTGACCATGCAGAACCTTTGAGACATTATTTACTTGTTTAGTCGTCGTAGGTCGAGAACGGGGCTCCAGCCCCTGGGTCTTCTTTCGCACTTGGAAGTACCTTGAATAAACTCTGGAGCCCCAGAGTCGCTTTGGAACTAGCTCTTTCGCCCCTTTCTCTAGCATGGCCATAACCTCCAACAGCAGTTGAGGGACGTGGTTGTCCTGCCAGGCCACCAGTGGTATTTGGGGACACTTCTGTTGGAACTCTAGATTGTGTCCGTGGGCGAGGGCATCCAGCACCTGTCGGTGGAGATGGTCTTCCACACGCTGACTAAGTTCACCAGCCGGCCTCCCACCGGGGTGTACAGGCAGGGGCCCGATGTCACAGCCGGTACGTTCTTGCTTGGAGGTCGACGGGCTGCCTTGGGGTCCTTGGCAATGACTGCGTCCCCCTCCAAAGATCTTGGAGCAGCCCCTGTTTGTCTCTTGGGCCGAGGATCTGGAGGGTTGGCGGTAAGAAGCAGAGCCCGTCAAAGGGCATGTCCAAAACCATTGTCTGGGCCTCCCGTCGAAAGTTGGTGGCCTTGAGCCAGCCATGGCGACTAAGGCAAACGCTGTTGCCCATGTGGCTGAAACTCGCATCAGCGATGTCCGTGGCCACTGTGATGGCGTGGTCCGACGCCACCTCGCCCTCTTGCAGAATCTCCAACACTTCGGATCTCTTGTCGTCAGGGAGGAAGTCCAGCAGAGGTGAGAGCTTGAGCCACAGCTCCCGGTCATAGCGTGCTACAATCGCGAGGGCGTTGGCGGCCTTGATGGTCGTCCCTGCAGAGTAGATGACTCGCCGTCCCATTGCATCCAACTTCTTTCCCTCATTGTCAAGAGGAGTGGACGCTGCCGAAGATGAAGTGCCTAGCTACTACTTCTTGGCCGCTGCCGAGAACACTGAGCCCGGTGAGGTTTGGGCCCGCAAGCACTTGGGCGCAGAGTCTGGCACCTTGTACTTCTTCTCGAGGCGGTCCCGCTTTGCTGGGGCTGTGGAAGAATTCTTCATGAGACAGGCCTTCGTCCCAAATGTCATCCAAGAGTGGGACTGAAAGGATGGTCTTTCTCTTCGCCTCGCTTGCGCTGGTATAAGAAGCCTCCCTTCTCCTCTGGCGCGAACTGGAAGAGCTCCAAAGCCCTAGAGATCATCGCATGGAACAAGCCTATCTCGTCCGGTGGGTAGGATCAGGGCGGCGGTGACGGGAGGTCCCGAATCCCACCGTCATCATCCGTGCCCGTCGTTGCCGTCAGGATCCGTCTCATCCATCAGAGGAGGAAAGGGCAGCAAGGAGGCAGTGGGTGCCTCTTCCTCTGCTTGGCCAGCGGTTCCCCCATTGCCAGAGGGTCGGCTGTCACCGGAGCCGCGGGCGGGGCCGTAGGCGTAACTGGCATCATCTTCTGTATCTCGGATACCAGTGTATGCAGAGTAGAGAGAATGTCCACAGAAGTCTGCAGGGGGCAGCTGTGGCAGAAGACAAATATGAAGCTGGGCGCAGGAAGAGAGCCAAGGCCCTTGTAGTCCTGAGGCTCTCAGACCACGTCCTTGGCTGTATTTTCGTCGTCTCCTTCGTTGCCCTCATCGGCGCCCTCATTGTAGGGCGTGACCAGACTTTTCCCTCATCCCCTTCGCCCTCCTGGATGGCTTGAAGGTAGACAAGCTCCTCCTCTGAGGAGTTATCTGTGCCCTGGAGGACCTCCATGCCCCCCCCTTTTTTCGCATCCAGAGGGGACGGTCTCTCCGGCATCATCTTCTCCGGGGTCTTCTCAATGGGCTGGAATGAAGCTCCCTCCTGGCATCCTGGCAGTGAGGGACACTCTTGCCTTCGTAAGTGTGCCCTGTGGGTCCGCCTCTGCGGCCTTCGAAAGGGATACCACCATCACCTCTATGGAAGGCGGAGCCTTCTTAGGGTGCACCTGGGCCATCAATGTCAGGACCGGTCCTGCTCGATCTTCGTGGCCATCCCAGATGCCTTGTCCTGCTTGGCCTTCTCCTTAGGGGGGGGTGAGTCAGAGCCTCGGTCCCCTTTGGCCTTCTCCGTCGGTGGCAGGCTGGCTTTAGACTTCTCCTTGGCCATCTACGGGGCCACCTTGAGTTTGCCCGGATGGTCAGATTTCCTCTTGGACGGAGATCAAGAGTGTTGGCTGGTGACCGTAGTTGCTGGAGATGTCAGACACGCCCTGGCCACTGAGGACCCCGCCGCAACAACGCACCCGGTGGCAGTGGACTTGCAGTGCTTGGCTTTTGTTGGCCCCCCGCGGGAGGGGTGCCCTCAAAGGACTTAGAAGTCTGCTCAGCTTTCCGGGATCCGGGAGAGGCATGCTCCTGTGACCCACCCAGTGCAGAGGCCTTGGTCTGCAGCCACTCATTTAGCCTCTTATGCCGATCCTTCAACGTGCCTGTCGAGAATTCACAGCAGAATGCACAATCATCCTCCTTGTGCGTCGGGTACAGGCAGTAAAGGCACCAGGAAGGTTTGTCGTCTGAGAAAATATCCCGTAAACCGCAGTCGGAGCAAAGCTTGAAAAGGGGGGTGGAATCCTTCTCCTCCATGGTGCACGCGGCGTAGGCCTGAAGAATCCTCTGGAAGCCTCCACGAAGAAACTCAAAGAAATCCGTCCTTGAGGGGCCCTGAAGAATCCAAAAAAAGGGTCCCCGTTAATCGGAAGGATGATCGATGGAGCAAAAGGCTCGATTGATCCTTCACAGGGAATATTAATGAGCATGTGACACCATGCCAGACCGCATGCTGGAAAATATTAAATTGGTAATGGAATTAAAGTTATACATGAAACAATAATGCAAGTAAATAATCTTTTGTGATGCTGGAAATGCATCGGAGGGACAGGGCCTCCATATCCTTGTCCTTTACTGCTTTTTATTGTGTGTTCGGTTGTGTTTTCCGCGCAGGAGTTCATGTGGGACTCCTGGCGGTGCGGCCCTCTCTCTTTTGGTTTGGTGAACAGACCCATGGGATAACCTTATGGCACCCATGGGTAGGAGTGCAACCCTGTGCCCCTTGTGTATGTTCCACAGAGCAGGATACGGGCTGGTGGCAGCTCTGTGCTGAAATGACTGGTGCCCTGAGCATCCTCCATTTTGGGATGCCCAGGCCCTGTCATTGGAATAGGTAGATTCTGGATGGAGACAAAATGGCCACCAGGGTCTTTTGCCTTCCATCACCTGTTACCTTGATCTTCCCGAAGTCGCGGGAAGCCCTGCCTCTGTCCCTTCCCCCTGACTGGCTGTTGGGTGGAAGTTCCATATATGGTAGTGTGGGGGAAGTGCCGACCAGACTGCCGGGAGCCTTCTCAACGACTGTATGTTGTGGGTGGGACCTGGGTGAATGGAGTGTGTGACGAATATACATTCTATGTTGTGGCTGTCTAGTAACTGGTGGTTGACACAATGGTTGAGACAGCCCTGCCTGAAACCGGTATGAATGCAGCTTTGAGTGTTGAATGGCTCGGTACTTGTTCCAATACACATAACTTGTTGTGAGTGTCTGGAGAGAAGTGAATGGCCTGAATGCCCCGTGTGCCCGAATGACCGTAGTCGTGATTGGATGCTTGAGTGTGACCCAGCGGAATGAATGGGAGATCAACAGTATATCTGGGGACCTCTCACTGCTAGGAATCGTGTTCAGAAGCTGAAGTCCACTACAACGAGTAACTGGAGTAACTGAAGCTTGATCTTGAAACCCTGCTGGACGAGAAGAATTGCTGTTGCTCTCCTTCGCAATCTGAAAGCTGCTGTGCTTCAAGAACTGACCCGGAGGACCTGGTAAGGCGCCCTCTTCCCGAGCTATGATGAACCATTGTGCACAGCAGATCTTTGCCTAAGCTCCCAGGTAGACAGACCTTCGACAGGCTGCCGATCTGATACGGGGATTGCTGTGGAACTCCAAGCAGAAGCGCCCGGACTGTTGTCCACCACCGTCGCCGACTGGAGCCACCGTGCTCCCGTTGCCTAAGAACTTCATTGATCCAAGGACGCTCTCGTCCGCATCGTCGCTGCTGTATCCTGCTGAAGAAGGCCTGACCGTCGACGTGCCGAGGAGCATCCACCGGTGAGTTTCCCGCCACCCAAAGACCACAGAGAGACGCCAACAACTTGACGCCTTTGCTGGGCCACAGTTCTTCAACTCTTTGCGGTCCAGAACTATTGACACCGAGGTGCACCGCACGCCTCTTCCTGGCAGGATGTTTACGCTTCCCTGTCAACGAGCACCGCTAGGAACGACGCGGCCACTTCACTATCGTAGCTGGACCTGTTCTCCGTCGGACGTTCGACGACCCGTGACTCCTGCCTGAAAGGGAGGACACTCAAGAAGGGCCGTCAATTCCCCGTCGCGGAACGCTACAATGCCAAGGTACTTTGGGGTTGCAAAACTATTGGGAAGTCTAGTGTGAACAATATATGGACTGGGCTTGTATCTTTCTTCTACAGGTTGCCCAGGTTGGGGGGGGGGATCTCCACACAGAACTTTGTCTAGTGGTACGGGGCCAGTAGTCTGCCAATTGCTCAACCATCTTGCTTTCCTTCCTCCCTCTACTGCTGGTTTCCTCTTTATTCTGATCTGTGTGTCATTCTGACCGTATGCACTTTAATGGGATCTAATAACGTTAGTGGTACCACTTTAGAAACTGTATACATTTACCATTGCTGATTTTCGGAGTACAAAGTGAGTTATCTTGATATTGTATATACCTTTGAACATTAATTATATAAAGACTGTTGTAACCGATACAGTGTGTGGACATTCCTTTGTGGGTGCTTTGGGACTACACTGTACTTAAGAACCAGCTCGCATCACCTCCTGAGAAGCTAGGCCTGGATTGCTCGTCCATTGCTACCGTAACAGAGAATCTTGGCAGGGGTCTCTGTGCCTCCCCTCTACCATATAGAGAGCGGAAGTGCAAACCCCCCCCCTCCGGTCTTTACACCTTTGGCTATACTTTTCATATCCAGCACACAGAGTGATGTCAGTTAAGCTCCGTAAAAACACTTGTAAGTATCACCTTTGCAAAATGTATGGAGGGAAATAAAGGTTAAACAGTACACAGTCTAGCAACTGTTAATAAAAAAGTGCACTCTCCCAGAGGGATATAGGCAGGTTCGCTCGTAGCAATAAAAGTGTTCACAATTAAAACCTATGGAGGACCCAGCACTGCCAAAGCCAGTAGGATCACAAGATGGACATTTTGGAAACCAGTAAAGCCAAAGTCAAATGGACAGTTCTAGTTCTGATGAAGATTCTCAGAGGAAAATTTACTTAGTCAGTAGTTCTTGAAGAAATCACAGGGGCTCAAGGGAAGCCCTACTGTTCACACACAGGATGCAAAGCCTGCACAGAGGAGTTGAGGTCAACTCTTATTGGAGGGAAATAGCACTTCCCAAACTAGGAGGAACCAAAAATGGTTCCTCCTAGTTTGGGAAGTGCTATTTAAAAACATCCCAAGCCCCACACTACCTCAAAGATGAATGAGAAATTGTAGCTTGCTACCTTCTAGGTGCAACGTTGCAGCCCCCCCACCCCTCCCGATTCCATTCGCTTCAGCGGCTCTTTGTGGTTTTGATGATGTTTTCTCAACGCCAAGAAGAAACAAATATCACTGGATGGATTCGCTTTGGTAACTCAGTCCTGAACTCTGGTGAGGGGACTTTTGTTGATGGATTCCTGCTTCTGGAGGTCCATACGGATGCCTGCAAACTTTCAGCCGGATTCCATCTTCAGAAGACTATGCACTCAATAATGGTCCAAGTACCCAGAGTACTGATGTTCTGCGGCCTGGGAAAGTCGCAGAACGTCGGGGGAATGACCCAAAATGAAGGTCTAGAGGCTAGTTGGTCCCACCACCCTATGGGAGGTTTTCTTACTTGTAGGGTCTTACCTGTCGATTTGAAAACAGTGTCAGCACAGCTGCAGGGCTTCACCTGTGCTTCTGCGGTCCTGGAAGGTGCTGCTGGTGTGTTAGTCTTCTGATTCAGATTCCTTGTTCCAGTGGTCGACTGTAGTCCAAAAATGGTCACCTTATATCCTGGAACCATCCATTCACTCCAATGGATGTGTTACTCACCTGGGAGTAGGCTGTCCTCTAGGACAGCCAGCAGCCCAGTTAGAACTGCTTTTAGTATGGCACACCTCCAGCCAAAAGAGTGAAGTTTTGGGCGCCTCACTCACTCCTTGCCTTCCCAGATACACTGGAGCTGGGGTGCGCTTCTGGGCTGAAGCCTGCCAAAGGAAAAACTCACAAAGGACTCAAATCTATTCTAAAGGATAGAAGAAAAGCCCAGAAGGAACTGACCAATGGAAAATGGCGAGAAAAGAAGACAGGCTATTTTGGGAAAATGGTCACCCATGGGTGCTGTACTGCAGCTGAGAAATTAGCCTGCTAGTAACCTGCACAAAAGGTAGTAAAAAGAAATACTGCCACCAGCCATTTAAGTTAGTCGTAATAAAATATTACATGAGAAGTGGGAGAAGGAGTTACAATGTAACCCCCAGCGCTTCACATAAGGTGGTGGGTGTGTGCTGGGCCTACAAAGAGACTGGTAAGATCAAAATGATCTTACTACTCTTGGGAACTGTAGTTGTCACAAGAGAATGTATTTAAACATTATAGAGAAGTCAAAGGGACTCCTTAGTGACACTGCACAGAGGGTGCTGTGTGTGACCCAGTAAAAATCAGATACCTTTATTTACATATGGAGGTTACCAAACTCCATAAAACAGTAGATAATACAAATCCTAGACAGAGAAAAAGAATGAGTGAGTGGTAAAATGTTCACTCACGAGTTTAAAAATCCAAAAAGTACAGATCCTTCAAAAGGTGCTGGCGGTATAGATACAATAAATACTTATTTTTATAACTACTAGTGGGTAAGTGTTTCCTTGAAATATGTGTAAGCTCTTAATACTGTGTGCCTCCCTGCAGCCCAGATCCCTCCTAGACTAAGATGGGCTGCTCAGCCATTACTAGCAAACTTGTGGGTAGTTCAGGCTAACCCGAAGGGATGTCTCCCTGTTTATCCAAGCAAGTCTTTCTAAAGTCTTGTCTCAGACAATACTTTACCAAAACCACTCAACATCCATGAAACCAGATTTATGTCTGCTGATGGCATCCGCTTAAATGGTCGGTGCAAAAGTGTTGCCAGGACCAAATTAAGATACCATTTGGGCATTGTTACGACTGCTTCATCAGAGGAAACACTCTGCACACGACGTAACATTGAAGAACATGGCTTTATTGAACTGGGGGTAAGCCAAGTCCTGTCTAACAGCGATCCCCAGCAGCATCCCCACACCAACTGACTAATTCATGGTACCTGGAACATCACAGGAGCTGTGGGCAGCCTGGTTCCAAGTTCTATGTGATGATGCATGTAACCAGGAACCCTGTAATGTAAACATGAGACTAACACGCCTGGTAACAAAGACACCATTGTGGACAGGGGTACATTCCTAACAGGCATCAACAGTTTTACATTTCGACAGCCGAGTTCTACAGAACAAACATATCCCCTTCATCGCTGTGGTAAGCAATGATGGCAGAAAGATGCATACAGCATGAATACAATTTACCCTCTTCTAAGCCAGGCACAAAACAAAAGCCATCATGTCCTATGGCCCAAGGAGAGGAATAGTGCCGCCCCTGGCTAGGGACCCATGTCAAAACTTCTCCCATTTACTGATGTATTGCCTCCTTTTGGAATCCTTGCGGGATCAGACAGCCCCCAAACTCCCATAAACTAGGTGATCAGGAACCAGAAAGCTAAGCTAAGAGTGAAGGTAGGGATGGAGACCCTGTCCTATCTGCTGGCTGAGATGCTCCAGTAGAAGAGTAATCTTTGTAGGGCATTCTGTCAACTCTAGGAAATCCGAGAACCACCATCTCTTGGGTCAGTAAGGGGTTATGAGTAACATTCTGCAGTTCTATGCTATGCTGATCTTGAAGATGATTTTGACCAGAAGGGGGACACAAGGAAAAGCTTATTTATTGATAATGTGTTAGGCGCTTATACAAAACCATGTTAACAACCACAAGGTAAATGGGGAGGGAACAGGGGGAGTAAATACAATGCAAAAGAACAGCAAGTGTACAAACATGGTCCTACTAGGCCTTGTGGCATTCGGACCAACAAGTGCAGTGAAGAGAAGTTCAGGAGGCAAGGGAGGGGGGAGGAGGGAATTAGGGATGGACAAGTGCTGGTGAGCCCAGGGGGTAAGTTCAGAGGGGTTCCAGGAGAAGAGTCCAATGGCTAAGTGCTGGGCGGAGGGATCCCAAGACGTGGGATGCACAGCTGCCAGCTGCCAGACAGGGGGCCCACAAGGACAGTGCTGAGGGGGTGGGGGAGCAGGGTACTGGTGATGACTGGGCAAAGGGCCTGGTAACTTCTGAGATTCATGAAGGTACCAGGCCGCCATTCTCAGTGGCAATGGGGTGGTTAGCAGGGAAGGGAAAGAGAGAAAGAGGTTAACAAAAGCTGAGTTTTGAGAAGTTTTCAGAATTTAAGGAGTTCCGGCTCAAGTCTAAGAGGGTCAGGGAGGTTGTTCCAAAGAGAGGCACCAGCTGAAGAGAGAGACCTGCCCCACACACTCAGCTTGGAGAAGCGTTTGACAATCAGATAGATAGAGTAGCGGAGGGCTATAGCAGGGTAGTATTTAGGGAGCGAAAGCTGGAGATAGCTTGGACCCAGGGCCCAGAAAGCCTTGTGGATGATGCAGAGGGTCTTAAATTTGATCCTTGCGGCCACCGGAAGCCAATGGAGAGATCTTAGGGCTGGAGAGATACAGTCCCTGGGCTTGAGGCCAAGGATAAGTCTTGGAGCCCTATTCTGGATTAGCTGAAGGTAGAATAGGGAGGAAAGGGGGAGCTTGAGGAAGAGGCTATTGCAGTAATCCAGAGTGGACCAGAGCTGTGGAAACATGGAGCTTTGGGGGAAATTGTCGAAAGGGAGATTGCCTCCAAGGAAGTGAAGCTGGAAATGGGCCTTCTGGGCAAGGTCCAAGGTGTGAGGGGTAAAGGGGAGAGAGAGAAGTCAAAAATGACCCCAAGGTTTTTTGCCTCAAGGGATGGTGAAGGTAGAGAGCCGAAGCAAGGCGGCCAGAGGGTAAGGGGTAAATGGGGGGTGGGGGGCAGGAGTCCCGAAAGGAAGGATCTCCGTCTTACTGGCATTAAGACAGGTTTTTAGCCACCCACCATACCTGGATAGCAGACAATCGGGAATGAGAGAGGAGGAAGAAAAAGTGTTAGAAGGAAGTTTGGAGGAAAGCTGCGTGACATCAACAGAACACTGGAAATGAGGAGAGGAGGAGACATTCAGATGGGAAAGAGGGCGAGATAGATATTGAAGAGCCATGGCGATAGGATAGAGACCTAGGGGACGCCACAGGTAGAGAGAAGTGGTGGAGGAGAAAGGATGCAACTGGGAGGGGCTGGTTAGTGAGAAAAGAGTTCAGCCAATCCAGTGCCTGGTCTATGATGCCAAGGATATCTCAGAGCCGTTTTATGAGTGGTTGACTGTGTCAACGGCAAAGGAGAGATCAAGGAGAAGAAGAACAGCAAGAAAATTAGAGTCAAGATTTGTGAGCATGTATTCACAGATGTTCAGGAGATCAGTTTCCATGCCTCTGGAATCCCGGAATCCAGATTGATGGTCATGAAGGAAACCAGTGAGTTCAGTATGGAGGGTCAGTTGGGTGAGGGCCAACTTCTCCAGGAGTTGACCCAGGAAGGGGGTGGTAGAGACGGGGCGATAGTTAGCCGGGCAGGAAGGGTTAGCAGGCAGTTTTTTTAGGGGAGGGTGAGCATGGGAGTGCTTGAGGGAAAGAGGACTTCGGTGGTGAAAGAGTGGTTAGAGAAGTCGGCCAGGGCAAGAGAGGGGATGTCTTTAATGGCTCTAGAAGAGCCAGGGAGCATCTGTGTAGATGAGGCCTTTATAGAGCAGACAACATTAGCGACATCATCAGGTGTTATGGGCAGGAGGAAAGCAATACTGCGGGAGCGGGCAAGGAGGTGGTGGAGAGTGAAGACAGGATGTCCTGAGTTTTAGAGGTGAAATGAGAGGTCAGGGCAGTTTAGAGAACCCAGGAAGGAAGGAGAGAGGTAGAGACTGCAGTTGGATTGGTGAGTTCCTTGCAGATTAAGAAAAGTTCTGCCATGTTAGTGGCCCCAGAGAGGTGAGCGAATAGAAAAGTGATATTGCGTTTGGAGCAGGCGACCGGCTAGTTTGTCAGAGGATGACCCTGAAGTCTGTCACTTCCGTTCAGTAACTTTGCACTTACATTTCAGAGATGCCAGAACGGAATCGTACCAGCCGTTGCATTTAGAGGCAGGTTTCAGGCAGATCCTCATGACAGGGGCAATGATGCTAGGGTGTTGGAGATGGAGAGGTGCAGGTTAGCAAGGAAAGAGCCAGAGAGAGAGTCAGGAGCAGAGGTGGGATGAGGTCGAAGCAAAAGCAGCAACCGACACTCGCTTCATCGGTCGAATGATGGCGAAGGAGGCTGGCAGTGCGGGGGCCAGCTTGGACAAAGGACGGAGGGGCCCAAAGCGGGAGGCTAGGAGAGAGTGGTCAGACGAGGAGAGGTGAGTGGTGACTGGGTTAGAGATAAAGATGTCCCCATACATGAGGGCATCCAAAGTGTGTTCAGCTGAGTGGGCCGTACCAGAAGGAAGAATAGTGAGCGAGGGAATCGCAGAGGTCACAGAACAGTGAGGTGGCTGTTTCAGGGGAGTCGAGTGGATATTGAAGCCTCCGAGGAGGAGGAGTTTGGAGGAAGAGGTCAAAGAGGAGGTGGCGAGGTCTGCCCATTTACAGTGGAAGAGACTGATAGGGCCAGGCGGCCTGTAGATGATAGCAAAGGTGAAAGCGTAGGAGAGACCCCAAGCCTACAAACTAGGCATTCAAACAAGGTGGTTTGGGTAGGTATGATGGCTGCCCAGACCCACTCAGGAAAAATCAGGGCCACACTCCACCTCCTTGCTGGTTTGGAGAGGATTTTGTAGCCCTCAGGAAAGAGAGTGGCAAAAAAAGTGATAGAGCTGGCATTGAACCACGTCTTGGTAAGAGCGAACACGTAGCGGTCGAAATCTTCAAGAAGCTGACGGATGTCGAAGGAGTGTTTGACAGCAGAACAAGCGTTCCGAGTAGCTAAGTGAAGCTGATCACCACCTTTGAATGTTTTCTGAGGAGGGGCTTAGGGGCGTGGTACTCCCGTCGGTGGGGGTGAGAGGAAGGAGGAGGAGAAGGGAGGAAGTTAATGAGAGGGTAGGCGCAGGTCAAGGAGGCGAAGGGTAGGTTGAGAACCTTTGGCCATGATCGTGCCATTGTGATGGACATTAATGATGCATCTAGAGGATAAGAAGTATGCCTCCAAGAGTACTTTGCATCTAGTGCTACCATTAATGGGTGGGGAGGAGAAAGGGGAAAGAGTGGAGATCAGGTGGGGAGTCCAAAGGCCCCGGGAGGGGACATAGAAGAGGATGTCAGTAGTAGTCTGTCTGGAAGTAGCATTGACGTAGGTGTCAGCAATAGGTAGGCCTGGAAAGCTCTTAAGCTTTTTTCTTCCAGACTTCGCGAGAGGGATAAGATAGGAGATAGAGTAGCATTAGAATAGATAGGGGATATATAGAGTGCCATTTGGCGAGGGGTCGGTGGGGAGGGAGATAGGCAGGGGAGCTGCACAGTGCATAAATAAACTCACCTGGTGGCCTAGGGGTGGTATAACCAAGAAATGCACAGGGAAGCAGAATATTAGGAACCTAGACTGGGTGTGCGCTAGAATACAGCAGAAATAGTAAATGCGCAGGTTTGAAAACACATTTAGATGCAGCTTTCCAGTAAGTACTAAATCGGCAGTAGACAATAACTGAGCACGTAAAATAAAAAAAATAAAAAAGAAGATTCCAGATACAGGCGGTGCAGAGGCAGCAAGTAAGAAGGCCTCATAAGTGAGAGCAGGCATTCAGAGCATACCTAATGTAACATCAAGACATACAAGGGAGTAATTGCATAGGAATACTAGCAACACAGTACAGGCAGTCATAAGCCAAAAACAGGAATAGAAGTTAAACACAGGGAATTTGTGGTTAGGGTAGCAAGGCAGTCCAAAGCGTTACTCAGAGGAACTCTGCGAGAAGGATGAGGATCAGTTAATGAAGGACAGACTTGAAAGATGGAGGGCAGATAAGGGATGGAGAAAGGGTGGCGATTAGGCCATTGGATGCAGGCCATTGAATGCAGGATGGTATGTTAGGAGTTCAGAGATCCAGGTAAGTAAGAGGCACAAGTGGCAGGATGCATGTCATGAGCTGCCAGCATGCTGGGAAACGATGCCAGGAAGGTGAGGGCAGGTAGGCAGCATGAAAGGTGAGGCAGAGGAGGTGATTGGGAAGCCAAGATGTGCAACAGCTTTCCAGTACTAGCGGCAAAACACTGGAATGCCTTACCACCCTCTCTTAGGTCCGAAGCATCCTTCTGGACATTCCAGCAACGTCGGAAAACTCATCTTTTCACACTAGAGTAACATTCCTAGCCCAACTATACTTCTTACGGTTTACACAACCTTCCTGTCCTCGACCTCAAATGCTTACACCTACAGCTTCGCTTATGCCCTACTTGAATGTAAATCATTAACTTGTATGCCAATATTACAACATGTTGTTAGGCAAAACTGTATAGAGTATCCTTTAGGTGTACTACAACAACCTTGACCTCCTGCAATAGGAACTCAACCTTTGGTATAAGCTTCTACTACACAAGTTGGTAGCGTGTTGAGCATCCAGGCTTATCTCAAGAGGGGTCAATGTGAGCTGTAGGGGAGTTACACAGAGATTTCCAGTAACAAGTATTCAAATAAACACTTACACACAAGGTTTCTTGAATAAAGAATTCTTAATTTATTCATCAGTCAGTTAGAATAAGCCTTCTTCAGAAGGGAGCAATATAAAACCAACTACAAATACACTCCAAAACTACACACTTAGTTTCTAAATCAGTAAAGACCCTTTTGGGATGGCCCACAGTCATAACCTACACCCTTAGGTGACTTCAATAGCTAGGGTGCTGGGGACATTAAATATCTTACTGTGCATTTTGAATACTCTTAGAACTTGGTCAAAGGAAAAGGTTATTAGAACAAACAAGAGATCACAAATATTCTTAAGCAGGCCAATACTTTTTGGATCCCCTACGCAGAGTCATTCAGTAGAACAGTTTAAGCCAAAATCAATGGGTCAAAGTCTTATATGGGCTGAAGCACCTCTGGTAGGTAAGTAAGAAAAGTCTTTGCACAATGTTCTAGAAGTCTTTGAAGAAAAGAAGAATCAATGTAGGGCCACAAGCTGTTTAGGCTTGCGAGTAGTAGAAGATGCAAGCAACTCTACAATGAGAGGTTAAGTTATCTCAGACTTTACAGTACCTTTGTATTGAAGAAAAAGTGCAGCAGATGACTTCTGTTCCTGTGCTGCTCTGCAGATCTCACTGTTCCTGGGCCTCCGTTGTGGGGACAAGAGGGAGGACTTCTGGGGACTCCTGCAATGGGACGGTCACCGCCGCAACCGGCAATCTTTCCAACAAGTGGCACTCTGGTGTTTCAGCTCCTTGCGACTAACGCAAATAGCAACACCGCGGTTTCTGGCTGTCGAGATGGACTTTGCTTGCTACTGGGGTCCCGCACTCTATTGAGGGGGGCTCAGGCTCGGTCAGTCTTGCTTCCTGGGAGTCCAGAGGATTTTCCTGGAGCTCTTGGCCAACTTAAAAGCAACGCACACAATCTGGTATTCCTCTCCCTGGCGTTTCGGTTTCCAGCAGCAACTCTGTGGAAATGCAACCAGCAGCTCCGAGAGAATGTCCAGATGGCTTATTTTGGAGTTGATTGGTCTCACCAACTCAAGGGGAGAAGTCGATCTTGCAGGGGCTTCTCCGTCGATATGAATTTGGAGTTTCATCACAGCAGCAGGGCTTCACCGGGCAAACCAACAGTCCATGAGTTGCAGCAGGCGTCCTCTTCAAGTTCTTCTTTGGTTCCTTCGTCCAGTGGTCGACTCTGCCTTCCAAGCCAAAAGCCTCACCTTTTATTCAGTTCTCTCCCATTCATTCCAGCCTAGCTGTCAGTCACGCAGCAGGGTGGCCGTCCTTGCCGGACGGCAGTCAGCCAATAACTAAAGAGTGCGTTTGGGGGTCTCCTAAGAGACTAAGCACAGGAAGTTTTGGGCACCTTCCTCACTTTCTGCCCCCACCAGACACCCTGGAGCCAGAGGCCGGCTTCACTTGTGAATCCCGCCAAAGGCAAAGCGAACAAAGGGACCAAACCTGGTTTGGCACGCAGAGTAAATCTCAAGAAGGACCTTTCCACAAAGAAATGGTGAAAAAAGACGACTGAAGACTGGGGCCATTTTGACAAAAATGGCACCTTTGGATGCTTTACTGCAGCTGCGAACGCAGCCCATGGTAAATACACACCACAGTAGTTAAAAGTAAACCACTGCCACGAGCCATTCATCGAGGAAAGGGTAACATAAAATTGTTACATGAGGACGTAGACGAAGGGGATACGGAGTAACCCCTCCAGCACCCTATTGTGAGAGAGTGTGTGCTGGGTCTAGAAAGTTACAAATGTAAGTAGTCAATTTCACTTTACTGCTCTGGGAAACAGTAGTTTATCCCAGAGAAGGTATTTAAACCTTTGGGAAATCTGAAATACTTGCCTGTGCCGCTACACTGAAGGTGCTGTGTGACACAAGGTAAAAGATTATGCCTATGGAGTTTGTCAGACTCCACAACAAAAGAAAGTTAAAAAAAAATCACATTGAGGTTGCCCAGTCGCCCGGTCACGGATTCCCAGCTGCAGAGACGTCTCGCGTCCTCCTTCCAGAGCACCAACGATGAATTAGGGCTTAGGGATTCCCACTCAGCTCGGGAAGGCCCTGACCCGCTATTGACTTTTTTCTCAAAACCCCACTTGTCATTCTCTAGAATTGACTAGATCCTGGTCGATAAGGGGCTTTACGACAGAATCTCTGAGGTTCGCGTGGAGGGGACTCTGTGGTCGGACCATGACATGGTAAGGGTCCAATTGGGGATTCCCCTTGTAATCCCAGGGCAGAGGCAGTGGACCTGCAATGAGCACCTGTTGAAAGACAAGGAGCTAGTTCGGACTATCCTGACCTCCATTGGGGAATTTTTTGAGTTCAATGATAATGGGCAGGTGGGTCTAGATGGGATCCGGGAAGCCTTCAAGGCAACGATCAGGGGTGTCCTGATTGGGTTGGGAGCGGCGAGGAAGCGAGAGAGGGGTAAAGAGGAAAAGCTTCTCAGGGATAAAATCGAGGCTATCCAGCCGAGGGGTAAATTGGGATCCCAGATCTTCCTGGGGAAGTGGGCCGAGCTCCAACAGCTTAAGTCGAAGCTAGCTGCTCTCCTGGTGGGACAAACTGAAAGGAAGCTGTCCTTCCTTAAGCAAAAGTACATGGAAAAGGGTGAAAAAGCTGACAAAATCCTAGCATGGATACTTTGCAAAAGCTCAAGGAGAGTAGGCAAATGGAGGCTCTTGCCCTTCCAGATGGTGTGCTCTGCCGAGAAGATCTTGGGATAGACGAATTTCAGAGGTATTATGAAAGTCTGTACAAATCTGAATATGAAGGAGATGGGGCGGACATAGACTATTTTTTGCAGGCATTGCCAAATCCTTCCCTTCCCCTCGAGAAAGCCACCCTCCTGGAGAAGCCCATTTCGCCCCAGGAGGTGATGGACACTATAGGTGCTATGAAATCAGGTACGGCCCCGGGGGATGATGGGTTCACTGTCTTTTTTTAATAAAATATTTCGTAACGCCCTAGCCCCTTTCTTGGCCAAATTGTTTAATGGCGTTCTTGATTGGGTCACCTCCCTCCATCTATACTTTCGGCCCGTATTGTAGTAATCCCTAAGGAAGGTAAGGACCCGAGAAGTTGTCACT
Organism: Ambystoma mexicanum; assembly: GCF_040938575.1. Taxonomy (NCBI): domain Eukaryota; kingdom Metazoa; phylum Chordata; class Amphibia; order Caudata; family Ambystomatidae; genus Ambystoma; species Ambystoma mexicanum. The sequence goes on along the minus strand of NC_090935.1, from coordinate 549,987,584 downwards.
CGTACCGTCCCATCTCCTTGCTGAACACGGATGTGAAGATTTTAGCCAAGCTCTTGGCGAACAGGTTAGCGATTCACTTCCCTGCCCTTGTACATGGTGACCAGGTGTGTTTTGTCCCGGGTAGGCAAAGAAGCGACAATATTAGGAAGTCGCTCGGTTTGATGCACGAGGTGGCTCTTACAGGGGATGAGGCTTATCTGTTGTCTCTGGACTCTGAGAAGGCCTTTGACCGGGATGAGTGGGCCTACCTGAGCAAGGTTCTAGTGTAAATGGGTCTACGGGCTAGATTCCGTAAATGGATAGCAACGTTGTATAATGGTCCGTCGGCTAGGGTTGCAGTTAATGGCGTGACCTCGTCTCCATTCTTTCTCTCCCGAGGAACTCGCCAGGGTTGTCTGGTTTCACCCCTGCTTTATGCTCTGGTGACTGCGCCCCTAGCTATAGCGGTTAGAGAACATCGTGGTATAGCAGGGGTCAGGTGTGGCAATCTTGATTTTAAACTCTCGCTCTTTGCGGACAACCTTCTGGTGTATGTGACTAACCTTCGGCAATCGCTTCAGAGTCTCTTTAACCTTATTAGTGCTTTTGGTTCCTTCTCCGGGTTGAAAATTAATCGTACAAAATCGCGTTTGATGCCTATGGACAGCTCTGACCTAGAGGTGGTGGGGAGGGCTACCTGGGAGTGTATTAGAGTCGAGCGGGAGGCAACCCTTTATTTGGGGGTTTGGATACCGAGGGACCTGACAAAGCTTTTTGAGGTTATCTTCCCTCCTGTTCTGGCGAAGATTTTCGCAGATCTCCAGCACTGGTCTCCCTTGACGCTTTCTTGGTTCGGCCGAATGGTGTCGATCAAGATGAATGTACTTACTCGTCTGCTTTACTTGTTTTCCTCCCTCCCGGTCGCTATTCCAGAGACATTCTTTAAAGCTCTTCAGGTCGGAGGTGGTTTGCTTTATCTGGAGGGGAAAGAAGCCGAGGGTTAGATACGATACCCTAACTCTCCCTCGATCTGCCTGATTGTCGTCGTTACCACAAGGCGGCTCAGTTAAGGGTGTTCCTGGAGCACTCGAGGGATGAGATGAGAACCTACTGGTCATATATTGAAGATGTCCATGCCCATCCCAGAAAAAAGTCAGAGACCTCCTTTGGGCAGTGGGATCCCCCCTTCCTAGGGCAGTAAAAGCACATCTCAGCTTGTCTGTGTTGTGGTCACTGTGGAAGAAGGATAGGGAGAATGCAACCCTTTCTTCTTGGCCCTCCCCCCTGTCCTCGGTGTGGGCTCCCCCATTCGAATTGGGTAAAAAATCTTCGGGGGACTCAGGGATGGTCGGACTGGGGGGTCTGGAACGTGCAGCTCAGCTATTCCGGCAGGGTGTATTCATAGACTATGATAGTCTCGTGGAATCTCTGGCCGCTCCTTCGATTTCTATTTTTGACTACATACGAGTAAAAGGTATTATGACTGATCCCCAGTGGGTTGACGACCTAATCCGCTCCCCCACTCCATTGGAGAAAGTGATAATCGAATCCAAAAGTAGGAAAGGCTCCCTCTCTAAAATCTATAATGCGCTGATAACGGCAGATGTGGAGCCCAGGCAGATCTTTAAAAAGCATTGGGAGGGTTGGGTGGAGGGGGAAATAGATGAGGCTACCTGGTCAGCCATTTTTAAGGCCCTTTTCTCGGGATCCCTGTACACAGCGGCAATGGAACATAATTTCAAGATGCTGCATGCATGGCATCTCTCACCAGAGAGACTTGCCAAAATGTATTTGGGGTCCTCCCCACTCTGCCCGAGGGTTTGTGGTCAACGGGGGTCCTGGTTCCACCTTTGGTGGGGATGTCCATCTGCCCATTTTTTTTGGTCGGAACGCCTGAGCTGGATTAAGGAGATCACGGGGGCTGACCTACCCTTGCGGCCCCTTGTGCTTCTCTTTGGTGTACCGGCCTCAGATGTGGAAGAGGTACCTTTGTCACGAGTGGTTCAGGCGGTGTTGCAGGCGTGGAGGCTTGCCTTGGCTCAGAAGTGGAAATGCTCTGCGATGCCTTCTAAAGCTGACTGGTTAGCAAAACTCTGGGTGATCTTTACGTATGAAAAACTCTCTGCGATTACTCACGACACCATGAACTCATTTTTGCAAGACTGGATGGTGGTTCTGCTTCATGAAGATTGTGAATCAATGAGACTTTGAACTATGAGAATCTTCAGTAGCCTTTAACATTTGTATTGCCACCTATGTTGTCATGGGCCGCCCTTTGATTCTATGATTTGAGCCTGTTGCACCAGCATTGAATGTATATTTGGTCCCGATTCTGTGTGATGCCTTTCTCTCCATTGTTCCTCCGGGTATGGCTTGGTGTGAGCGGGGGAATGGGGTGGAGTCTGGTTCCTTGACTTGGTTTCTTACCAATGTTATTTTACGGGGTCTTGTTATTTGAAAATTATAAATGTTTAATAAAAATGTGGAAAAAAAATCAAATAGAAATACATGAGAGAGGGGGAAAAGTCTCACTCTCCAGGTAAAAAATAATAAAATAATCAAGTCCTCAAAATCCAGCAAAGTTGCTGAGGGTCTCTAAGGTGGAGGGAATTAGCACATTTCTGAGAATTCTCCCTAACATATCTATTAGTAGAGAATGTTTTAGTGTGTTACTTTCCTGTGATTTTTCATTGATGCGTTCTTGAAGGCTTAAATCATTAACTATTTTTATACATTGATTGACATGCCTAACTTGTATTATTAAAAGTGCTCTGTGTCTGCTTAGCAGAACCCTTCACCACTCTCCTACCCTCCTAAGTCTAAGCCTTGCAGTTCAGTCACACTACCCAGATAGAGTTTGGCTAGACCTTTGTGTGTCCTTGTTCGTCCTTGTTCATCAGAATAGGGTGGCATCTAAGAATCTGTCCACTGGGCTCAATCTGAAAATCCATCTCAACAGGTAGTCTCAGACCCTGGCGGAGAGTGGGGAAGGTGACATGAGTCTCTGAGGCGTGGGGGTGGGAATAAGGGAAATAAGTCTTGGGGGTGGGAGGGGCAAGGTGGATTGAGTCTCTGTGCAGGAGTGGTGGCCTGTATCACTGGGGGATATATTGGCAAGGTGGCCGAGTCGCTGCGAGAGCAGTGGTTTGAGTCGCAGCGGTAGAAGTGGAGTGGGTGTGTGTGTTTAATCAATTACTGTTCAAGTCACATCTAAAACTAAAGAATGAACAGTGCTGATGATATGTAGATTTTCATTATTATATGAAATCCCCTTCACATGAGAGTCTCCCAGCACCTTTTGCTGGACTTGTCGATTTTTTGTCAGTCACTCATTATTTCACCCTATCTTTGGGATACTTTTTTTTGTAACCTTTTTCTAGGCATCATGCTTTCCTCCTAGTTTTGTTGGCATTTGTCACTGACTTTTGCAGCACACACCACTCTCTGTGCAGTGTTGCTGGGAACCTTTTGCGCTTCCCTTTTTATGTCCTGTTATTCCCCTTGTGGGAACACATGTTTCCAAGGGCAGGGGGATATTTAGTATCCTTCCCATCTTTTCTATTGTGAGATCAGCACACCCACCTTATGTGGAGTGCTGGGGGGGTAGGGGGGCGGGTCACATAGTATGCCCTTTCTCACTGCTCTGTAACCTTTTGGTTACAATGACAAGCTAATCTGAATGGCTGGAGGCAGTGGTTGTATCCTATCTACTTTTGTGCAATGTGTACTCCCAGGCTGTATTCACAGCCGCGGTAGTGCACAGAAGGGTCACCATTGACCCAAAATGGTGACCGTGTTCTTTTTTTTGGACATTAAAGATGGCTTGGTCCTTCTTCCGCTGTGCACAGTGGTGGAGGTCCTGGTTGGACTTTAGCCTTTGGCAGGAAACCTTTGTGAAGCCCACCACGTTGCTAGTGTGTCTGAGGACAGGAAACAGGAGAGGACTCAGAAACTCTGCCGTTCTTGGTCTTCTGCTGTACTGGCCTGGAACCAGTTCCAGCTGGGAGGCTAGCTGCCCTGAAAGAACAGACACCACCCACAGTTTGAAGGGCGCATGGGGGACGTCTGGTTGGGTTTCTGCATAAGAGGCATGGATCCTGAGGCTGAAGACAAAAGCTGACCACTGGAACTGCAGAAACGACGAGGCAGAAGAGAGACATCCGCAGCCCCTTCCAAACAACCAGAGATGCCTTCTGAGTAATCGCTGTCTGACCCACTTCTTCCAAGCGTCAGGAGAGCCCCGACAAGGACTTCAGACAGTTGGGTCTAATCAGCTCCAAGACAACCTGCATTTCGAGCCATTCCCCGACGAGCTGTGATCTTCACGGGCTGCAAACTGGCAATGCCCTGGGCCTGTGGCCATTGTACAGTGCATCATCTTCTGACAATCTAATACTCCCAAAACTTTGGTGGACTTCTTCAGGACCTCCAGAGGAAAGCCTCCACTCATTGAAGTCCCCTCATCAGAGTGCTGGACCGTGAGCGCGATGAATCAACCGGGCGGTAACCCTTCTTCACTGGTGCTTTCCCCAAGGGGTGCCAAAATTACAGAACCAACCAAGAATCCTATGCCTGGAGCCTCTTCACTCGACTGTTACTCTGGGTTTCATTCCAGTGTCCCTTCTTTTGTCTGCCTGACCAAGAACCCAGTGACCAGGTCTGCTGCATCGCTGGGGCATCGTGGTTCATCCTCTTCATGTCTAAAGTACTGAGACTCTTGGTAGAACCAAGATAGAATTGATCTGCTGCTCCTGTGTTGTTGTGCAGATTCGTGTGTTTGGGAGCTAGCCATCCACGTTCGTCCAGACCTAATGCCAGAGTGCTTTCTGGGAGCCTTTACTGAGGTCCTAAACCTTTTCCCCAACAAAGAGTGTTACTACTTAAGACTTCCTCTGGGACATTTGGACTAGCTTGCGCCTTGCTTGTTTGACTCTCCAATCTGATGCTGAGATTCCAGAACTTGTAAACTTGTAAAAATAACTAAAGCCTACGGCCTCTGTCACATTATTACAAGCATTTACTTGCTTTATGTTGGTTTTGTTTCATTCCTTTGTACCTGAAACAAATGTTCTGAAGGTTATTACCAAAGTGTTTGACTTACCTTTGAATTGCATACTGCTATTCTACAAGTATTACCAAAGTGATTTACTGTAAAGATTGCATAAGTTCTAAGTTACTGCAGGTTTTGAAATTGTTGGCAGCTATGAGCTATTTAGCTCCTGCGTCGAGCCTGGTTACCTTGACACCAACAGATACCAGGAGCTACTTTTAGCTACCTAGGCCAGCTGGTGACATACAAACATACCTATGCGAAATTCACTTTCAGTATTTGGGAAAGTTTCTTAAGAGGTTTAAGGGTACATCTAGAATGAACACATTTTAAGCACAATATATCATACATAATGGATAGAAAGTTTACATTTGTTTCATGTGAAGTTAAATATGCAGCATGCCATGTACTAGCTCCTGGCCACCACTCCCCCTCTCCCCCCGAGGTAGCTACTGCCTAATGGGTGTTAATCAATACCCAGGATGTGGTTTTAGCTCCTGCTGATTAAATCTCAACTTCGAACTCCATACTTAATGTACGTTTATACTACTTTCTGAAGAACCATCTTTACCTTCGTGTATATAAAATAAACCATTATCTTTATATACAATGCAGTGCGTCATTGTTTCTTTAGCCTATGTGTATACTCCAAGTTATTTGTACCTCCATAGAGCCCTTCCTCCCTCCTGAGAAAAGCCTGGCCGCTCAGCTATTGCTGCCAACAAAGCTTGTGTGGTTCAGGCCTTACTAAAAGTTGGGGCTCTGTGTTCCAAGTGTGAGTCTTCTAAAGTCCTACCTAAGGTGGACTTCTGTAAAACTCCAACAGCTGATGAAAACAAAACTTTAAACAGTATATCTTTCTTAGAAGATAGTTAACTTAAATAGAACTATTAACACTTTGTACTCACTGTTGGTACCACTGTTAAGAAGAACTGCGAGCCATTTGAGTTTGGTCCTGCATTGGCCATACTGAGTGTATAGGGCCGATCATGTCGTAGTGTTGAATGAAATTCATCTTCAAATTCTCCTCCCCAAATGCTTTCTCCACCCATTCCAGTTCCCGATGGATCTCCAGTTTGCACCATAAAACCCTAAGTACAAAATACAATAATGAAAGAAAACTGCATTTTGATTTTGCAATACCAGTGGGATTTCATATAAGATAAAAACAAGCTACTACAGACTATAAACGCCACAGGTCAAAGTGGGTTTCGAGGGTCACAGAAACATTGTGTCTCATTACAGTACAGGCAAGTACCCTTCACTTTTTTCCCAGTAAACCCCTTTCTCCAAAACCACGGTGTCCCTTTGCTTTTGAATTCCTTTTACAATATTTCATTAAAAATACACATCTGCATTTATTTTTATTGGTATTTATTTGAACAACTGGGATGTCCATTTCGATCTGCAATGACCTACAGGACATTTACAGATGGCGAGCGGAGGTATTCCGCAGAAGGAGGCCTGTAAAATAGCACAAATATGAAAACAAGTGGTGATATATATATACTTTACTTGGACATAGGGCGTGTACCTCGAGGACTGCGTATTATGACAATGACCTCCTTCGAGGATCAAGATCCTCTCATGCTTCAAGAATGGGGGGAAGCAAGTAAGGGCTGTTCTGCCCATTTTCTCACTATTCTGGTTAAATATGCTAAATATGATCGAGCAATGGCTCTCAAAGAACTGGATCAAAGGGAAACTGAACTTAAGCTAGTTCCCAGTACAGAGGAGGGCAAACCATTGCGCACAAAAATTAATGAGGCCCTGATCATATATGAAGATGATATTAAACAGTGCAAACATCGCAAGTTCATAAGAGACAAAATCGAGTATGAGACCGGAAGGATATTTACTTTTGCCAAACGTTTTGACTCTTTACGGAAAAATCCCGCCATCAAACCTGTACTTACCGCTTCTGGTGATCTTGGCAGATGTTTCAGCTTCCGAAACTGTCGAGCCAGTGGCTAACCTTAATTTTTTAGACGAGATGCGATATCTTTGCCAGGACGGGAAAAATCAAAACGTGGCAGAGGTCAAAGCAAACCAAGAGGCAAGGGACAGAAATCCCAAAAAGGACTCGCCGAGGCCGGAGTGGGAAACGGCTCAGGCGCAAATCAGGAGAGCAGATCAACGCGCTCTGGAGCCAAAAAATAACCACCGATACCATGAAGCTGCGTCAAATCATCAATCTGTCCTCTCATATACTTACCAAACCTCAAACCTCTGTCCTTTCACTTGGTCTTATCTTTTGTCCTACTAAGGCCTTTGATTATGTTCAAGCACGTCTGGACCTTGACAAATTCTTTCGCAAGATAAAACTGAAGAAATTCTTTAGTATCAATCCCAAGGTCCCTAAGCCTTCTGTCCCTCGGACTGGCTGTACTGATCTTCAAATCTCGGAGATTCCAGCACTTATGAATCTGGCTAGCCTTGAAGATTCACAGTTTGATTCCACCAATGCTGATTTCACAGATTTCGACATCAACCCCAACTGGGATATACGTACGAGAGTTAAGAACAAATCTAAATTCAATCCCCAGTTTCCCTTGGGTGGCTGCCTGGAAGCTTTCTACGATCTGTGTCAGTGACCTCAGAAAATTACGTACAAGTACGGACAAAGGCAAATATAATCTTACTGCTTCACAACTCAAGGCCATAGGCGAACTTCAACAACTGCCCAACATTGTTATCAAGCAGGCTGATAAGGGGTCGAACATTGTGTTTCAAGACCGAGTCCATTATGTTGCTGAGGCCAACCGTCAACAAAGGGACCGGCTGTGCTATACCAAACTAGCCAAGAATCCTTTCCTTGATATTCAATTGGAACTGAGTGTTCTTTGTACCAAGTGGGTTGATATTGGACTCTTAGAAGAGGACTTTGTCAAATTTCTTGTTCCCTCTTGTTATACTGTTCCCACCATTTACTTTTTACCTAAAACACATAAATCTCTCATCCACCCTCCCGTGAGACCTATTGTCACCTTATGTGGTTCCCTTCTTGAACACTTGGCCCAATTTATTGATGAGACTGTTTTCTTTTGTTTCTGTTTTACCTTCTTATTTGCAGGACACAAGGGACTTTTTACAACATATTAATGACACCCCCTGGGAAGAGGGTCTTCTTTTGGCTACCCTTGATGTTGTTTCTCTTTATACATCTATTGACCATCAAGTAGGAATACACGCCTGTCAATTCTTTATGGAGACACGCTCATTGAATTATCATGGACATAGTTTGATGATCCTGGAGATGTTGCTTTTTTGTCTCACTAACAATGTTTTCTTGTTCGATGGTGCCTATTACCGGCAAGTTAGGGGAACTGCTATGGGTAGTACCTTTGCCCCATCATATGCGAATTTAACAATGGGGTGGTGGGAGGCTACATTTCTATGCGATTTGCTTGCATCCAGCTTCTCTACTCAAATCGTTGCATGGTGGCATTACATTGACGATGTCTTTGTTATTTGGAAGGGCAGCGAAATTGATTGGCAGTTGTTTGTGAGAAGTATTAACACCAATGTGACCAATTTACGCTTTACAGAATGTCACAGCACCACCGAGGTGATTTACCTTGATGTGGTAGTAACTTTAGACACATCTGGCTTCCACACTGTCTTGCATAAGAAACCCTCAAATACCGGTTTACCACTGCATGCTACTAGTTGCCATCCAGTACCATGTAAAAGAAGTATTCCGTACGGTGAATTTATCCGTTACCGCAGGAAGGAACAAGTTACTTACCTGTAACTGTTGTTCTCCAGCATGGGTCTGGCATGGATTCACATGCTCATGAATATTCCCCGTCGTCAGGCTGGGAATTCTCGGTAAAGAAAAATCAGTATCAGTTTTGTTTCTGATCTGTCTTTCGTAGTAGTAACCAATCACTGATCTCTGCATCATACTGACCACAGCCAATGACTGCCCTCTCCCTAAGCCCCGCCTCTGGCAGCCATCTTCAGATTTGGTAGCACGTGAAGTGGCAGTATGACCAAGTGAAGAGCCGCAGAGGGGTAGGCGGGAGGGTTCGCATGTGAATCCATGCCAGACCCATGCTGGAGAACAACAGTTACAGGTAAGTAACTTGTTCCTTTCTCCAGCATGGGGTCTGGCATGGATTCACATGCTCATGAATATAAGAATAAATAGCAGTACACACATGCACAACCACGGGGGGTGGCAAAAGGCTCAACATTAAGCAATACAAAAAACTCAACATTAAGCATCTCTTACCTCCTCACCAGGCTCACCTTAAGCGAACAGGTTGCGCAGCACTGCTTGGCCGACCCTGGACTCCTCCCTGGAATCCCGATCGACGCAGTCGAATCTCGTGAGGGTGTGCGTCGACCGCCACGTAGCCGCCCTGCAGATGTCCAGCAGGGGCACACCAGATAAGAACGCCGTAGTAGCAGCGATCGCTCTGGTCGAATGGGCTCTCGGACGGCCTGGCAGCGGTCAGTTAGCCAACCGGTGGCAGTGCATGATGCAGCCGGAGAGCCATCTGGAAATAGAAGACTTCGAAAGAGCCTTCCCTTGATTCACAGGTCCAAAGTTCACGAACAGCTGTGATGTCCTCCGGAAACTCTTTGTGCGGTCCACGTAGAACTTCAGCGCTCTAGCCACAACCAGCGAGTGCAAAGTCCTCTCGGCCGGCAACGAAGGAGACGGGAAGAAAACAGGTAACACCAGAGGCTCGTTAAGATGGAAGTCCGACGGCACCTTGGGCATAAAGGAGGGGTGCGTCCTAAGCACCACCCTCGAGGCATGGAAAGTCAAGTACGGTGCTTTGCAGGATAGGGCCTGGATCTCTCCCACTCGTCGTGCGGAGGTAATGGCCACCAGGAATGCAGTCTTCCACGACACAAACTTCATCGGTGCGGAGTGCATCGGCTCGAATGGGGGCCCCATGAGCCTGGTCAGCACCACGTTAAGTTCCCACGCCGGGGCCTTCACCGGCGGGAACGACCGGAACAGTCCTTTCATAAACTATTTTACCTGTCGATAGGACCACAGGGACATCCGTCCTGTGGTTCTGGTATATCTGGAGATCGCCGCCAGATGAATCTTAATGGAGGCATGGGCTAGCCCAGCCTTTGCCAGCGATAGCAGGTACGGCAGCACTTGAGGGGCCGCAATCCGTAGGGGGTTGATATTCTGTGCTCGGCACCAGATAGAGAACCTCTTCCACTTATGACCGTAGCATTTGAGAGTCGAGGACGCCCTGGCCTTTGCAAGAACCTCTCTGCAATCGGCCGGTATATCGTAGCCTCCAAACTCTAGCGCTGCAGGAGCCAAGCCTGCAGGTTCAGCGACGCCGGGTCGTGGTGGAAGATGGAGAGAAGGTCCGCGTCCGCCGACAGCTTGATGGGAGAGGACGTTGACAAGTCCAGAAGGTCCGGGAACCAGATCTGCCTCGGCCACGCCGGTGCGACGAGGATCATCCTGCACCGGGACCTCTTGAGCTGGTTGATGAGTTGAAGCAGCAACGGTAACGGAGGGAACGCATACAGGTATAGGCCGTCCCAGGGGAACGAGAACGCATCGCCCATGCTTCTCGGCTGGGGTAACCTGCTGGCGAACCTCTTGCACTTCGAGTTCGTCGCTGTTGCGAACAGGTCGATTTGGGGTTTGCCCCATCGTCGGAAGAGTTGATCCACCTGATCCTGGCGCAGTTCCCACTCGTGACACGCGCGCAGCTCCCTGCTGAGCGAGTCGGCGATGGCGTTTCTTTCTCCTGCCAGGTGGAAGGGAACCAGGAACATCCCCTAGGCGACCGCCCAGTACCACAGATCCTGTGCCTCCTTGGATAGGGCTGGGGATCTGGTGCCTCCCGGCTTCCGTATGTAAAACATTGTCGTGGTGTTGTCCGTGAAGATCCGCACCACCTTGCCCTTGAGCGACGGGAGGAACGATTTGAGAGCCCAAAACACGGCTCGGAGTTCCAGGACGTTGATGTGCAGGAGCCTCTCCTCCGGGAGCCAGAGGCCTCTTGCGTGGAGATCTCCGGTGTGGGCGCCCCAACCTTCCAGGGAGGCGTCCGTCGTCACCGTCTCCTGGTACGCCGGCGTCTGAAAGTCCTTGCCCGCCGTGAGGTGCGCTTGAATGCCCCACCACTGAATCGCCCGCCGGAACACCTCGTTGAGGGGGACCCTGTCTTCGAAGGTGCCCGTTGCCTGCCTCCAACGGGCGTCGAGAAATTCTTGAAGAGGGCGCATCCGTAGTCTGCAGAGGCGCACCAGGTAGATGCAAGAGGACATCATCCCCAGGAGGGACTTGATGGACCTCACCCTGGCCACGTCCGTGGCTAGCAGGCGCTGCACTTTGCCTAGAATGGTCTTTGTCCGTTCTTCCGACAGTGCCGCCAGGCGCCTCACTGTATCGAGCTTCGCTCCCAGAAACAGGGCCACCTGCGACGGCACCAGGTGGGACTTTGGGTAGTTTATGGCGAATCCCAGGTCTGTGAGTAGCTGGACGGTCCTCGCAGTGTGTTCGACGGCGAGTTCCCTCGTCCTCGAGCGGATGAGCCAGTCATCCAGGTAGGGGTAGACGTGAATCCCCTGCAGGCGCAGCCGCGCCGCCACAGGTGCTAGGCACTTGGTAAAGACCCTGGGGGCCGACTTCAATCCGAACGGCAGTGCTCTGAATTGGTAGTGGTGTCCCTGGACGACGAACCTGAGGAACTTTCGGTGACTTTTGAGGATGGGAACGTGGAAGTATGCATCCTCCAGGTCCAACGACGATAGAAAGTCGCCTTCCACCAGCTGTCCCAGTACGTGCTGGAGGGTGACCATCCTGAACTTATGTGACCTGATGTATTTGTTCAAACGATGAAGGTCCAGGATGGGGCGCCAGCCGCGCGTCTTCTTCCTGACGAGGAAGTACCTTGAGTACACCCCGGAGCCTCTTCGGGACAAGCTCGATGGCGCCTTTCCTGAGCATCGCCCGTACTTCCAACAGCAGTTGCGGGACGTGATTTTCCTTCCTGGCCACAGGTGGAACATGAGGGCACTTCTTCAGGAATTCGATAGAGTGTCCTCTTGCCAGGGTATCCAGCACCCAACGGTCGGTGGAGATGGACTTCCACACGCCGACGAAATTCGTCAGCCGGCCTCCCACCGGGGTGCTTCGGTGGGGGCCCGAGACCACGGCCGGTTCAGTCCTGCTTGGAGGTGGTGGCCTTGCCGCCCTGGCCACCTTGCCGACGGCGGCGAGGCGCTCCCTGCTTGCCACGACCCCTGTAGGCCTCCTGAGACGAGGAGCGTGCCGCCTGGCGGTAGGACGAGCCACCGCTGGATCCCTTGGAGGCACCCTGTCTGCCTCCGGAGCTCCGAAAGGGCCGTTGTTGCTGAAGGGCTCCTAGGGCGCGGGCCGTCTCCGTGTCCGTCATATTTGGCTTGGAGGGATTCGTCCACCTCCTTCCCGAACAAGTTGCTGCCATCAAACGGTATGTCCAACACCCTGGTCTGGACGTCCTGACGGAAGTCGGTCGCCCGGAGCCAACCCCGTCGTCTTAGGCAAACACTGTTGCCCAGCTGGCGGAACCCGGTATCGGCAATATCAGTTGCCACCGTTATGGCATTGTCAGACGCCACCTCGTCTTCTTGAAGTATTTCCAGGGCCTCGGACCTCTTGTCGTCCGGTAGGAAGTCCAATATGGGGGCCAGCTTAAACCAGAGCTCCCTGTCGTAACGGGCACGATCGCCAGGGCGTTGGCCGCTTTGATCGTCGTCGTCGCCGATGAAATGACCCGCCGCCCCATGGCGTCCAACTTCTTTCCCTCGCCGTCCGGCGGGGAATTCAACGTCGAGGCTCCTGACCCCACCGCTTTCTTCTTCGCCGCCGCAACGACCGAGTCTGGCGTTGGCTGGTCCCTGAGGCACAGGGGAGCAGTTTCAGGGACCCGGTACTTCTTCTCGTACCAGTCCCGTTTGGCTGGCGCCGTGGAGGGGTTCTTGAGAACCGACAGGCCCTCCTCCCAGATGTCATCGATTAGAGGCACCGCAATGACAGTCTTCCTCTTGGCCTCCCGGCGCTGATAGAGGAAACCTTCCTTTTTCTGCTCCTCCGGGCAGAGCTGGAACAATTCGGACTCCCCGGCGATCATGGCGTGGAATGAGCCAATCTCGTCGGGCGGCGAGGCCCGTGCGACGGGAGACCCGTTCCGTCGTCGTCGCCCTCAGAACCCGTCATCGAGCCCATCGCACCGTCATCTCCCGACTCGTGGGAGGATGAGGAGGGAACTGTAGGCCTTACGGGGGCGAGTGGAGGAGAGGGTTGGGTCCTCCGTCGTTTGTTCTGAGGACTTCCCGACAGGCCAGGTTGCGGGTCCTCCGGCCTGGGCCGTGGGAATCTCGTCCTTATCTCAGAGCATAAGGACTCGATCGCAGACAAAATGGCCGCCGAGCCATCCTGAGGCCTAGGTTCCGGCTGCGCCGGAAGGGAAGGCTGCTCTTCCTCGCCATCGTCGTCTTCCTCGGTTATCTCCCCAGGATCTTCCTTACGGGATCGAACCTTCTCGAATTGGACTTTGAGGTTCCTCACGGCCTCGGTCAGTTCCTCCTCCGAGGCTGACTCTGAGCTCGAGGAGGCTACCGTGCCCCCCCTCGCTTCTTCCATCATGGTGGCCATGACAATGGGCTGAAAAGAGGATTCCCTCCTTGGCGGCAGGGAAACTCTAGTCCCGGAGGCAGTCTCCGCTGGCGGGGTCTCTTCCGGCTTGGCCAGAGTCGCTGCGATCGTCTCGATAGAGGCCTTTGCCTGCTGGGTAGGGGCCTTCACCACCTTAGGTGCGTCCCGGGCCTTCTCCTTAGGGGGAGGGGCGACGCCTCGCTCCCCCTCTTCCGAGATCGGACGGGGCTTCTCCCGAAGCTTACCCGGGGTCTCGGACTTCCTCTTCCCCGAACCGCTGGCTCGTGGTTGACGGTGCCGGGGAAGGCGCGCCCTGCCTGGCGACCAAAGAGCCCGACCTTCCGGCGCTCCCGGAGCCAGCGGACTCGCGGCTCTTGGCCTGGTGTTGGGCCCCCGTCGCCGGGGCGCCCGCACAGGACTTAGAAGCCCGCTCGGACCCTTTCTTCTTCTTCTCACCCGTTGAGCCCTTCTCCAACCAGCTGGCAAGACGGGATCGACGGTCCCTCATGGTCCGCTCCGACAAGTTCTTGCAGAACTGGCAGTCCTTCTCTACATGAGTCTTGTCCCCATGAAGACAGAGGCATTGCGAATGTTCGTCTTCCTTAAACACATTCTGCAGCCCGCATCCAGGGCAGCTGCGAAACAGCTTGGGTCCGGGTGACGAACTCGCGTCCTGGGCCATCTCGAAGTAGGCAGCGAATCTTCTGGAATCCTCCAAGAAGTTGATTCGACGAAATCTTCACCCTTGAGGGGCGTAGGAAAATCCCGTAAAAGGTAGCCGTTAACGGGAGTAGAAACGGTGGAGCTTGAGGCTCGATTAACCGAAAAAATGTGAAAATTCACCCGAAAAAGCGCGAAACACGCAGTAAAAGCTCGAGAGCTAAGCACGAGGACCCCCAACACTTGAATGTGCAGTAAAAATCTGAAGATGGCTGCCAGAGGCGGGGCTTAGGTAGAGGGCAGTCATTGGCTGCGGTCAGTATGACGCAGAGATCAGTGATTGGTTACTACTACGAAAGACAGATCAGAAACGAAACTGATACTGATTTTTCTTTACCGAGGATTCCCAGCCTGACGACAGGGAATATTCATGAGCATTTGAATCCATGCCAGACCCCATGCTGGAGAATTGTACTGATTTGGCATCTTTTGACCACCATTGTGCCCGCATGGCTACTGATTTTTTGCAACAAGGCTATAGGAAACGTATCATCGAAATGGCCTATATCAAAGCCCGAGGACTTTGTAGGGACAAACTATTGTATGGCACCAAAACGAATAAGACCTCAGCAGATGATGAACCTAGATTCATTGTCTCTTTCGACAATGCCTCCCACAATGTCCGCAGGATCATTGAACGACACTGGCACGTGTTGATCCTGGATAAAGATTTATGCCCTTTACTCTCTAAACGCCCCACCATTACGTACAAGAGAGTACCTTCGCTCAGAGACAAGCTTGTTTCCAGTTTTTTGTCTCCTAGTGTTTCCAGTCCTTACTTTTCAAATTGGCTGGCGGTCTCCCCCATCGGTTTTACTAAATGTGCCAAATGTAAAGCATGCGCCCATGCCATCTCTTGTAAATCCTTTTTGCATCCGGTCACCAAAGGCAATCAAATCATTAATTATTCCATTAACTGCAACACTACTTTTGTTGTCTATGTCCTCTCGTATCCATGTAAGAAGTGGTACGTGGGGAGCACTACCTGTAAGCTCAAGCTCAGAATTCTCCAGCATCTCAGGGCCATTAAAAACTTAGATCCCGCGTACCCCATGGCCAAACACTTTCAGCAGGAGCATGAGAATGATTTAAATTTGCTTACGTTCTTTGCAGTTGCTCATATTCCCATTCATCCTAGGGGTGGAGACCACGTCCTAAAATTGAGACAACTGGAAACACGTTTCATCTTGGACCTTGATACCAAGTTTCCCAATGGACATAACCTTGATGAGGAGCTCTACACATTATTGGGGACTTAAATTTGGATGCTATGGTTGTTTGTGTCATCTCTCCTTTTGCAGTTGCTTTTTGATTTCTCTGGCCTAGGTTTTCTTTGTTGTTAGTTAATTTTTTCTCCTAATATATTATATCCTTGGCCTGTTTGTACTATTCAAACACCTTATTTCATCGGTGTTTTAGTTTTCAGACTGTTTATGTTCAACTATTTTATTTTTGCTGTAGCACAACCTTTTGGGACTTGAGCTCTTTGTTGTTCTTGTTTATTTTCCTTCATCTTCTTTTTCTTGTCTATGTAGCTCTGCCTTCCTTGTGTATGTAGTCTTGTAGTTGATTATGGTTTTTGAGTTCTGCACTAGTATTAACTACCACCTTTAATATTGGTTAATAGTAGTTAATCCTTATTTTCATAGCCCATGTTAGATCTATGATCTTTTGGCAAAAAAATGTTTTTACATCATCTCCTCTTAACTGGTTAGCCATGGACTTGTCATTTTATGTGTGGTCATTGCTGTCATTCTGGCTCCTGCATAATTGCATAATATCGAGGTTGCTAGATCCTCTGTTTTTTAATGATGCTGATATCTCGCATTTTCGGCTACCATTGATTCCGGCATCCAGGCCCGGCATACTTGCACAGTATTATGCTGCTATGCATGTGCACTTTATTTCATCTTTTAATGGGGCCTGATTGCTATATTATACATTTTTATCTTTCAACCTTCGCATTTGTGCTCCATTATGCTGTTACAAATGTGTGCAATTGCCTTTTATTCCATCAGCCAGAATGTTGAAAACTTATTTTTGTATATACACTTTTACTGTGACCATGGCTCTGCATTTTTGCACATTACCTTGCTGCTATTATTGCCTGTGTATGCACTTTGCATTATTTGCACTTCTATTTGCTGCTATAATTGCTTGTATATGCACTTTATCTCCAGTTCACTGGTATTAGAATTCAACACCTTTTTTACGGAGGACCAAGATTTATGCTATTCATTTTCTCGTGTGGCTATTTAATATATTTTGCTTCCACTCGGAATTACTTTTCTCTACTTATACTGCTCAACTACTTTTGTTGGCATTGGAATTGCAGTGTTGCCTGACATGGAATGCGCACATTAGAGCCTTCATCATTTTGCTGTTGCTATGACCCTGCTTGCAGTACACTCATTAGTATATGTGCTGTTTGGCTCCAGGTATTTCATTCTGGCATTTTCATTCCATCATGGCCGCTGCTCTTTCCATCTGCCTAGGCACCTTTCTGAGTTCCATAGACATAGTTAAAGGACTATATCTGTAACAACTATTAAGGTGCTTTAGTCCCTTGTTTCCTCACGTGACCAAGCACTCAGTTGAGTGTGAAACGCGTTGTGTGCGGGCCGTGCTTACGGGTGTCCTGCCTCTGTTTTTGCTGCTGTTCCAGCCATACTTTGTATTTTTTGTTTATTTTAAACAATTCCTTTGTGCAACACTCAAAAAAAAATTTGTGACCGTTTCAGTGTTGTGCGCAGTGCTATTTTGTGTGGAAATTGGACATTTCCATTGTTCAAATTGACTGCGGCGAGTGCGGTTCATTTTCATTATATATATATATATATATATATATATATATATATATATATATATATATATATATATATATATATATATATATATATATATATATATATATATATATATATATATATATATATATATATAATGCATTACTCACCGTAATCATATTTCTGATGCTTGTATCTGCTTAGATTCACATGCTGTGCATAGGCCGACATCTAGTGGAAGCTGCAGAGTATTATAGTTTTTGTTTTCGAAACTCGAAAAAGGGACGTCGACGGGGAGTGCCAGTAATACTATCCCCAGTGTGACGTCCACTCTACCCATGATCCCAAACGCGTCGAGGTCCCTCAGATTTTTATTTTTCTGACATGAGGTATAGCGCGAGTACAGTTGTATCCAAGCAGATACGTATTAGACAAGCTCAAAAGCATCCATGCGCCTTCTCTCCGAGGGGAGGAAGGGTGGGTCGCATGTGAATCTAAGCAGATACAGGAAACAAATACGATTACGGTGAGTAATGTATCCCTTCTGAGGCTTGTGGAATGTGTTTAGATCACATGCTGTGCATAGATTAGCGAGCAGTGGAAGATGTGGGATGTGAGAAGGTTCATGAGCGAATAGATGTTTTAGATGTTTTAGAACCGCTTATCCCACTTGTGTATCTGTCTTGGAATGAGTGTCAATGCAGTAGTGCTGAGTGAAAGTATGTATAGAGCTCCATGTAGCTGCTTTGCAAATACTGTCTAAGGGGACATTGGCAATCAAATCCAGAGTGGCTCCAGTACTTCCTGTGGAGTGCACCCTTGGCGTATAAAGCAGTGTTTTATTCGCTAGGGAATAGCACAGTTGGATACATCCGACTATCCACCTAGAGATGGCATTTTTAGAGATGCGATCTCCTTCTCTGCCTGGCACTATGGAGACAAACAGTTGATCTGTCTTTCTTAGCGTTCTGGTCTTGTCTACGTAGTAGATGACAACCCTCCTCAAATCTAGTGTGTGGAGATTTACCTCAGCAGAGCTTTTAGGTTGCTGGAAGAAAGCCGGTAGCTCAATAGACTGGTTTACATGGAATTTTGAAATTAGTTTAGGTGAGAACCTAGGGCGAGTGCGTAAAACCAGTTTGCCCTTATGTATACTAAAGAAAGGATCCTGCAATGACAGCGTTTGGATTTCACTGACCCTTCTTATGGAAGTGATGGCTACTAAGAAGGCAGTTTTATTAGTCAGGTGTTTGAGACTAGACTTGTGCATAGGCTCAAAGGGAGGTCCCATGAGCTTGGAGAGCACCACATTAAGGTCCCAACCTGGCGGTGGGTTAGAAATTGGAGGGTGGAGTCTCTTTACCCCTTCCATAAATGCTTTGACTACTGGTACCTTCCACCATGAGACCTTGTTATGGGAAGTGGTGTAGGCTGACAAAGCCGCCAGGTGTACCTTTAGCGAGTTAAATACTAACCCTGCATCCAGTAAGTGGAGCAGATAGGTTAGAATATTAGAAGGAGTACAATCAATAGGGTTGATTTGCTTATTCGGACACCAAATTAATTGTTTCCATTTATCATAGTAACAGTGCCTCGAGTTCGGTTTCCTTGATTCTTTCAAGATATCCATACATCTCTGTGGTAGATTGAGATGTCCGAATTCTGACTTCAGGAGCCATGCTGCCAAGTTCATAGAGTGTGGTTGTGGGTGCACTGTTAATCCTCTATGCTGGGTGAGTAGGTTGTACTGGCACGGGAGTTTGACGGGTTCGCACATCGCCAATCTGCGCAGATGTGGATACTACGGCTGTCTTGCCCACATAGGAGCAACAAGGATCAGCGCCATCGGTTCCTTGGTTAACGTGTTCACTGCCTTCCTCATGAGAGGAGTCGGGGGGAGGTGGGGGCGGGGAGCGTAAGCAAATGTCCCTTACCAGTTCATCCATAGGGCGTTCCCCTTGGAGCCTGGCTGGGGGAACCTGGACGCGAAGTCTGGGCATTGGCAATTTTCGCTTGTGGCGAATAGGTTAGTTCGAAAACCCAATTGAGAGAATAGGTGTTCTACGACTTCTTCATTTAGACGCCACTCGTGTTCCTCTGGTAGGGGAACTCTGCTCAATGAGTCTGCTACAAGGTTGAGTTCCCCTGGAACATGTTGTGAGGACAGGAACATTTTACGTCTGAGTGCCCATTTCCAGATTTTTTGTGCAAGTCTGGATAGATTTGGAGATTGCGTACTGTTAGGCAGAATCATATGCAGTTCCCTTGGGGAACACTGCAAAAAGATTAAGACTACAAGAGCAGCAGTAAACCCAATTGGTAGCAGTCTGCACCACTCAGATTTACCTGGTAGCTGTGGCTGAGCAGTCAGACTTCCCTCAAGAAGAGTTAGACAGTATGCAGAGTATACACAATAGGGCCAAAACACAGTAGAGCAAACAAACACTGACCAGAGCGTTGTATAAAAAGTATATAGTTATTTATTTAAAACACACTTTAGGCAATACACTAGCACTCTCAATGAAAAGTAAGTTAAAACACAGTCAGGTAAGTATACACACCTCCCTGGATAACTATCAGACAAGTCAGGGTTAAAGCACAACTATTTGTTAAGACAGTAGTGAGCGCTTAACCTAGATGGCACTCCAATAGTTCAGGTTAAAAAGGGACAGAAAAGACAGAGCATAAAATAAAACAGTTCCCAAGAGTTCAGAGCAAGGGGAGAAAGGCAAGTTATACTGTAGGGCCAAAGTTCATAGGCCAGGCCCACTTTAAATGGAGCAAAGCGAAATGTGCCCAGGATCACACAGTTTAAAGTGCACTGAAAGTCTTGCAGAGTGTTCAAAAGAGGTTGGGGTGATTCAAAAAGATATAGTTAGAAGGCCTAGAGCCAACCCAGTTTAGAAGCCAAGGATTTAAGGGTCACCTTTAGCAATCTGTAGAAAGGGAGGTCAGGCAGGACACAGTACCTTAAAGAGAAAGGAAGCTCCAGCGGGGGCAGTTGTTTCTGGCAGTGGTTGAGGTTCGTGGTTCCGACCAGGGGAAGAGAAGATCTCGTCGAGGAGGACACGTGGAGTCGTTGCACTGCACAGGGATGAAACCTGCCACAGAGTTCCCGATTAAAAAGTGCGATCCTTTTATTCGCGGTCAAAAGTGGTGAGCTTGGCTATCTGGCCGTCCTGGTGCTTGGCACGGGCGATTCGACCAAGTGACGTCTTTAGAAGTGAAAAAGGGTGATCTGGTTGGTCCTACCAGCTCAAAGGGAGAAGACTCTCCAGCAGAAGATCTTCTCTTGTCGTTGGAAGAGTGGTGAGTTTGTTGCAGCATGGCTTCACCGGTGGTGTCGTCGGTTGCAGGTGGCTCAGCTTCTTCCCTCTTTGGATTTGTAGGTCGTGAGGCGACTTCTGAAGTTCCAGTCCCAAAGGCCCTGCTTTTATGCAGAAAAAACCCCATTCATCAGCCTAGCTGTCAATCACACATGCTAAGTGGTGAGCCGAGCGGCTCACCACTGGGCCAATCAGAGTAGAGTGCGACTTGGGTTGCTAAGGCAACGCAGTCCAGGATGCCAATTCCCCCCTCCACCCTTCTTGTTAAACCCAGACAGAGTGGCACCATTTGGAGGGCCTCTGTGGAGAAGCCCGCCAAAATAGTGGAACAAAGGGCTCGACCTTGGTCAGAGTTAGAGTCGGACACAAACGCCATTTTAGAATCGAGTTTTGGCAAAAAGACCCAACCGGTGATTTAATATTAAATAAATAAACCGGCGGTATCTTTAACATTGCACCAAAAAGTGGTGCGTTAAAAATCAATGGGAAAATCCCATAGAGAATATTCTGGTGGAATATTTCGCGTGGTAACCACTGCCACCAACCAGAAACTCGACGAGGGGGGACGGTACAGTGCCCACTGGAAAACAGCCCCAGGGGCAATCAAATTACCTCTTACCAGTACTTCCACAATATGATGGTTTGTACTGGTTCTGTTCACAATTTTGGACTAGTAAAGCCAATGGTGACTTTACATGCCCTGGGAGACAGTAGTAAGTCCCAGGGTACGGAGTCTATGTTTGGGGGTCACTGTGACACCCCTGTGGTACTGCACTGAGGGTGCTGTGTACCAGACACAGAAAAACATATGATACCCTATGGAGTAAAAAGAAACCCCATAGCCCATAAGCACATAACAAGTCAAAGACATACCTCAAATCATGTCTAAGAGTGGGAGTAAAAAGAATCTCACTCTCAGCAGGAGAAAAAAACAAACCCCAAAAATCCAGCAAAGCTGCTGGGGGACTCACTAGGTTTGGGAAATTAGCCTTATAAGAGAATTCCCCCTAATACGTACCCCTCTGTTTGTTGATATAAAACATTGCTGTGGTGCTGTCCGTCAGGATCTGCACCGACAGGTCTGTCAAATGGGGTTGGAACGCCAAGTTCCAGCACATTGATGTGGTTCTGAGCTGCAGTGTAAAACCACAGACCCTGAGCTGTGTGATGAAGGTAGTGAGCCCCCCATCCTGCCAGTGAGGCATCTGTTGTGACCACTGCTTTTATCTGTGGGTCGTAGAAGGGTTTCCCCATAGTCAGGTTTTCTCTTGTCCACCAGTGAAGGTTTTGTACCAGTGTTGGCGAAACAACCACTAGATCATCCCACTGAATGCTTGCCTGAGACCACCGTTTCATCAACCACTCCTGTATGGGACGCATGCGCAAGCGCGCGTGAGGAACCAGGTATATGCAAGATGCCATCATGCCAATCAAACACATTGCTTTGCGTACCCTTATCTGGCGACCGGCCTGATAATGTGGTATTTGCAGTAACAAATTATTTATGCTCTCCTCTGAGGGAAAGACCAATCCTTCCTCTGTGTTTAGAGTAGCTCCTAGGAACTGTTTGGAAGTGCTTGGCACTAGGGTTGATTTTTACTCGTTGATTGAGAAGCCCAATTGGAAGAGGAGGTTGATAGTTGTCTGGATGTTTTATCTGCAAATCAGAGGTGATTCCCCTGTTATGAGCCAGTCTTCCAAGTAAGGGTACACTGGGATTGCCTCCCTGCGCAGGTGCGCTGCCACCACCGCCAGTACCTTGGTGAATACCCTTGGAGCTGAGGCTATTCCGAAGGGCAGCACCTTGAATTGGTAGCGCTGGGAACATTTGAATATGAAAATAGGCATTTTTCATATCCAGTGTTGCCATGTAATCTGCCCTTTTTTAGAAGCAGGATTACCTCTCGTAGCGTAGTCATGCAGAACTTTTGTGGCTTGACATACTTGTTCGCAAGCCTCAAATCTAATACTGGGCGCATAGTTAGATCTTTTTTTGGCACAAGGAAGTAAGTTGAATACATTCCTTCATGTACCTGGTTGGCTGGTACCACTTATATGGCGTCCTTTAATAGAATCGCTGTTATCTCTTCTAGAAGGATCCGCTGATGTTCCTGATGTGGACCTTGTGTCTCGGGGGTGATCGCGAGGACGTTGAAGTAGTTCTATGTAGTAGCCCCCTGCTACCGTGGACAGCACCCATCTGTCCGAGGTGATAACCTCCCATGCATGGGTGAAGTTGGATATGCGTCCTCCTACTGTAGATGCATGGGACGGTACCTGGCGCGAAATGTCACTTGCTCTGAGGTGGGGTGCCACCTCGAGCTGGGCACCTGCCCCAACCTCTACGTTGTCCTCGTGGATAGCCCTGAAAGGTTTGCCCTTGGTTGTATGCCGATCCCCCTCAGAGTTTTGGCCCCGAAAGTAGCGAAAATTGCTGTTATCTCTTTGGCCTGTGAGTTTGTTTGTGAGCTGACGTAAAGATTTGAGAGTGTCATACTCATCTTTTGCTGTCTTAAGTGCGTCTTCTACAGCTTTGACGAAGAGCACATCATGTTCCACCAGCATATTAATTAAGGTGGCTTGAGTTTCTGGCCTGAAGCCTGATTGGCAAAGCCATGCATATCTTTTTATAATAGTGCCTTCTGCGCCAAGTCTCCCTGCATTGTCAGCCGCGTCACATTTTGACTTGAGGCGACAAGTAGAGACAGCTCTTCCGTCTGTTGCCACCTGACCTAATTGAGATTTAAGTGGCTCAGGTGCGGATGAGAGTAGCGTGGAAACCTCCGTCAAACTTATGGCAGTTGTAACTTGCCAAAAGTGTGGCATTATTCGCAATTCTAGACTGGTAGGCTGCAGAAGAGGCTACTTTCCTGCCCATTGCATACATTTTCTTGCTCTCCTTATCCGGAGGAGCTTCGGAGGAAGCAAGTGGTGGGCATGCTCTTTCGTGTGGTGGTAACCACCAAAGAATCTGGTTTTAACGGGCCTGAGGGTGCAGGCCTGAATAGTTTTTCAACACGCGGGTTAACGGCCCATGAGAGATTTGGTGCCTCCAAAGAAGGTTGGATTCTGCGTTGCACAGATTGTAGCAGTGCGATAAACTGCCCTACTGTCTTTTTGTCTCCCAACAAATGCTCAGCAAAGTCTCCGTCTTCCTGTACCTCCTGTGTGTCAATGCGGAAATGTTCTGCAGCTTGGTTAGGACTTCGTTGAAGAGGGGCTGATTGTCTACCAGGGAATCTACCACTGGAGGGTCCTGATTAATAGGAGAATCGATGGTATACATGTTCGTCTCCTGGTCTGGGTCTTCATCGTCCCCATAATAAAGTTTGTCTGTGTCCTCATCAATAAGTAGAGGGTCAGATGTTTCCACAAAAGAAAGATCATCCTGGTCTTCTTGATCTATTTCAGGGTCATATAGATCTATAATTCTGCCCTGTGTGGGTACATCAGAACGAGCCCTCTTGGTAGGGGGTTGAGCGAGAGAGGGTGGAGAGCCAGAAGGGGCTGAGGTGGGAGGGGTGGTTTGAAAGCTTTGAAGGTAATCTGTTTTTTTTTTTTAAAGAAAGCTGCCATGAAGGTCATTCTTCACATGACTGTCGATATCCTGCGAAGACCAATTCTTTGAACTTGGGATTACAGTCTCGGGAATACCCATGTCCTCATTAGTAGGAGGTATACGTCTTGGCCTAGAGTCTTTAGTTTTCTCTATGGGCTTGGATAAAATGCCCTTTTGTGAAGACCTGTCCTTAGAAGGGTTCTTGTCCCTATGAGGTGTGTTAGAGGATTTCTTATGGTGTTTCTGCCCACCCTGGGTCCCAGAAGAGTATGTAACCGTTTTTCTGGGGCCTGACGTTTTACTAGATGAAGAACGTCGAACTTCGAGTGTGGGGGCCGAGGTTTCGTCCGCTGACGAATGACCTTCGGAAGGTGTGTAAGTTTTGCGTGTGACACCTTTGCAGTCTTTCGGCATCTTAGCCCTGTCGTGTGGCGACCTCGAACGAGATTGCCCAGGGGACTGGCACTCGGTGGACCGCTCACGGTGTGTCGAACATGGTCGAGTATTAGACTCATCTGTCAAATGTCGACTGGGCTTGTGTGTTTTGTGGTGTGTGCTTTTGAAGCGCTTCCGCCGCCAGTGTATTCCCCACAACATGGCTGCCAGCCTGTCCTACGGGGTTGGGGGCTTGCGCTTGGGTAGCTGAAACTACTCTGGTGCCCTCGCCGCCCGAGATTGCAGCCTCGCTGCCATCGCTGAAGGCCCCTACTACCTCCATGGCCTCGAGTTGCCTGGCGTAGGGCGCCCAGCACTTAGTGGAACGGTCCTTCAATGTCTTAGGCTTGAAGAGCCTGCACACTCAACAAGACCTTTCGACGTGGACTCTCGGGAGACACAAGTTGCAAACTAAATGTTTGTCCACCCAGGGGAATTTACGGTTGCACTTAGGGCAAAACTTAAATGGAGTGTTTTCCATAATTCTGGGTAAAGGAGATGGCAGCTGGGCGAACAAAGTGTAGGAAGGGGAGAATATACATTCTAAAATGGCCTAGCAATGGCCTCCCACCTCTCTCCCTACTGTCTGGGCCGTGCGGTACATCGCAATGATCTCCGATGGCAGTATTCTTTCTCTTTCCTCAGCGTGGTGTTACGGCAGTCCAAGAAAGGATAGAAAAAAAAACTATCATAATTTAACATACTCAATGGCTTATCGCCGAAAGGAACTCGCTATACGCGCCCGTCTAGTATGGCAGGAAAAAAAAAATCTGAGGGACCTCGTGTACAGTCGACGTCACACTAGGGATAGTATTACTGGAACGCCCTGTTGACGTCCCTTTTCGAGTTTCGAAAACAACAACTAATACTCGGCAGCTTCCACTAGATGTCGGCCTTCGCACAGCATGTGATCTAAGCAGATTACACAAGAAATATATATGGGATACATTACTCACCGTAATCGTATTTCTGATGCTTGTATCTGCTTAGATTCACATGCTGTGCATAGGCCGACATCTAGTGGAAGCTGCGGAGTATTAGAGTTTGTTTTTCGAAAATCGAAAAAGGGCGTCGACACAGGGCGTGCCAGTAATACTATCCCTAGTGTGACGTCCACTGTACCCATGATCCCTCACGCGTCTAGGATCCCCAGATTGTGTTTTTCCTGACATGAGGTAGCATGAGGAGTAGCGTGAGTACAGATAGTCCAAGCAGATAGACAGAAAGGTAAGAACTACAAGCAACCATGCGCCTTCTCTCGGAGGGGAGGAAGGGTGGGTCGCATGTGAATCTAAGCAGATACAAGCATCAGAAATACGATTACGGTGAGTAATGTATCCCTTCTGAGGCTTGTGGAATCTGCTTAGATCACATGCTGTGCATAGATTAGCGAGCAGGAGGTGGGATGTGAGAAGGGTCATGAGCAAACAGGTGTCTTGGAACCGCTTGTCCCACTTGTGTATCTGTCTTGGAATGAGTGTCAATGCAGTAATGCTGAGTAAAAGTGTGAATAGAGCTCCAAGTAGCTGCTTTGCAAATGGTGTCGAGGGGAACATTTGCAATGAAAGCCAGAGTGGCCCCAATGCCTCTAGTAGAGTGGGCCCTTGGTGTAAACGGCAGAGTCTTTTTAGAAAGAGAGTAACACAGCTGTATACAGTTGATAATCCACTTAGAGATAGCGCCCTTAGAGACGCGATCCCCCTCTCTGCCTGTAGCTACGGAGACAAACAGTTGATCTGTTTTCCTTAGCGGTCTGGTTTTATTTACATAGTATAAGACCGCCCTACGCACATCTAGGGTGTGTAGTTTCACCTCAGCCGAGCTTTGTGGGTTTTGGAAGAAAGCCGGAAGCTCGATGGACTGGTTTACATGGAACTTGGATATGAATTTTGGTGAGAACCTAGGGTGTGTGCGTAAAACCAGTTTGTCCTTGTGGATAGTAAAGAAAGGATCTTGCACTGACAGAGCCTGAATTTCACTGACCCTTCTTATGGAGGTAATGGCTACTAAGAAGGCCGTTTTATAAGTCAGGTGTTTGAGACTACTTTTATGCATGGGTTCGAAGGGGGGCCCCATGAGCTTAGCTAGCACCACGTTGAGGTCCCATCCTGGCGGTGGGTTCGAAATAGGAGGGTGAAGTCTCTTTACTCCTTCCATGAAGGCTTTAACCACTGGTACTTTCCACCACGAGACCCTGTTATGGGATGTGGTGTAAGCCGAGAGGGCTGCCAGGTGTACTTTCAGAGAGTTAAAAACCAACCCTGCATTCAGCAGGTGGAGCATGTATGTTACAACGTTGGAAGGAGTGCAATCAACCGGGTTGATTTGTTTATTCTGGCACCAGATAACGAATCTTTTCCACTTGTCAAAGTAACAGTGTCTTGTATTTGGTTTCCTGGACTCTTTTAGAATGTCCATACACCTCTGTGGTAATTTGAGATGTCCAAACTCTATGACTTCAGGAGCCATGCTGCTAGGTTCATAGAGTTGGGTTCCTGATGCAGTGTTTGACCTTGTTGCTGGGACAGAAGGTTGTACCAGGCTGGGAGTCTGATGGGCTCGCACACCGCCATCCTGCGTAGGTGTGGAAACCATGGTTGTCTCGCCCACATGGGAGCAACTAGGATGAGCGTCATCGATTCCTTGTTCATCTTGTTGACCACCTTCCTGATAACAGGTGTTGGTGGAAAAGCGTAAGCAAACATCCCTGACCAGTTCATCCACAGGGCGTTCCCCTGGGAGTCTGGCTGGGGGAACCTGGATGCAAATCCTGGGCACTGTCTGTTTTTGCTTGTGGCGAATAGGTCTATGGTGGGGAAACCCCACTGAGAGAAGATCTCTTCTACGATTTCTCTGTGTAGACACCATTCGAGTTCCTCTGGGAGGGGATCTCTGCTCAAAACGTCGCCAGAGAATTGAGATCCCCTGGAACATGTTGAGATAACAGGAAGATCTTCCGTCTGAGTGCCCATATCCAAATTTTCTGGGCAAGCTTGGACAGATTTGGCGAACGAGTCCCTCCTTGCCTGTTTAGGTAAAACATGGCTGTAGTGCTGTCCGTCCGGATCTGCACTGACAGATTCAGCAGGTAGGGCTCGAACGCTTGAAGCGCTCTGAATACTGCCAGAAGCTCTAGCAGGTTGATGTGGTTCTTGGCCACTGAGGGAGACCAGAGACCCTGAGCTGTGTGGTGGAGGTGGAGAGCTCCCCACCCTGTCAGGCATGCATCGGTTGTGACTACCGCTTGTACCTCGGGATTGTAAAAGGGTTTCCCCTTGGACAGATTTTCTCTTGTCCGCCAGTGAAGGCTTAGTACAAGTGTTGGCGAAACGACCACCAGATCGTCCCACTGACCACTTGCCTGAGACCACTGTTGCGCCAACCATTCTTGCATGGGACGCATGCGCAGGCGCTTGGGGGACCAGGTAAATACATGACACCATCATACCCAGCAAATGCATTGCTTTGCGTACCGTTATCTGGCGACCGGCCTGATATTGCGGAATTTGCAGCAGTATATTCCGAATTCTTTCCTCTGATGGAAAGGTCAACCCCTCTTGCGTGTCTAGGATAGCTCCTAGGAACTGTTTGGAGGTGCTTGGCACCAGACTTTACTTCTTCTAGTTTATTGAGAAGCCTAATTTGAAGAGGAGGTCGATCGTCCTTTGAATGTTTGTTCTGCAAATTACTGGGGTCTCCCCCATGATGAGCCAGACGTCCAGGTAAGGGTACACCGGGATTGCCTCCCTGCGTAGGTGTGCTGCCAGTACCTTGGTGAATACCCTTGGGGCTGAGGCTATCCCGAAGGGCAGTACCTTGAACTGGTAGTGCCGACTGTCCACCTTGAAGCGCAAGTACTTTCTGTGCACTGGGAACATGGAAATATGAAAATAGGCATCTTTCATGTCCAATGTTGCCATGTAATCCCCCTTTTTTAGGAGGGGGATTACCTCCTGAAGAGTAGTCATGCGAAATTTTTGGGGCTTGACATACTTGTTTGCAGGCCGTAAGTCCAATACTGGGCGCATTGTCAAATCTTTTTTTGGCACAAGGAAGTAAGTTGAATAAATACTCTTGTTTACCTGGTTTCCCGGGACGAGTTCTATCGCGTCCTTTGCTAGAAGATTGACAATCTCCTCGAGGAGGATCTTCTGGTGGTCCGGAGAATGTATTCTTTGTCGGGGAGGGTGGTTTTGGGGATGCTCTAGCAGTTCTATGCAGTATCCTGCTGACACTGTGGACAACATCCATCTGTCTGAAGTGATCCCTTCCCAAGCTTGGGTGAAGTTGGAAATGCATCCCCCTACTGGGGATGTGTGAGAAGGGACCCTGAACGGAACGTCACTGTTTTGGTGGAGGCGTGCCGCCACCTCTACTGGGGCTGCCTCTACCCTTATCACGCCCTCTCTTATTACCCCTGCCATAACCCTGGGTAGACTGCTGGCTGTTGTTCCATTGTGCACCCTGCCCATGGGAATAGTTAGACCCTCTCTGGGAATTTTGTCTGCGTGGGCAACGAAAATTGCCATTCCCTCTCTGGTTTGGGGGTTTATTGGTTAGCTGGCCTAGGGATTTGAGTGTCTCATACTCGTCCTTGGCATTTTTCAGCGCGTCCTCGACCGCCTTTCCAAACAATAGATCCGGCTCCACCGGTTTGTCTATCAATGAAGCCTGGGTTTCGGCTTTGAACCCAGACTGTCGCAACCAAGCATGCCTTTTGATAACAGTACCTTCTGCTATCAATCTGCCGGCGTTATCCGCGGCATCAAAGGTTGCTTTTAATATGCAACCGGACACGGCTCTTCCTTCCGCCGAAACTCATGCCAATTGGCTTTTTAAGAGTTCTGGGGCGGAATCTATGAGTGCTGCGACTTCTTCCCACTGGTGGCAGTTGTAACTCGCCAGCAGGGTGGTGGAGTTGGCAATCCTTGCCTGGTAGGCGGAAGTGGAGGCTACTTTCCTGCCCAAGCCATAAATCTTCTTGCTCTCCTTGTCGGGAGGAGCTTCCAACGATGACAAGGGTGTTCCCGCCCTCTTATGGGTGTTTGTAACTACCAGGGAGTCCGGTTTCAGATGCCCTCTTATGTACAGTGGGTCTGTTTGGACTGCCCTGAAAAGCTGCTCAACTCTGGGGTTTACTGCCCTAGTGAGATAGGGATTAACAAGGGAAGGGTCTATCCTCCTTTGTATTGACTTAAGGATAGGGATTGCCTGGGCAACAGGTCTCCTTTCTCCCACTAACTCCTCGGCAAAGTCACTCTCTTCCTGACCACCCTGGGTGTCAATGTGGAAGTGTTCTGCCGCTCTGGACAGCACTTCATTCAAGAGAGGCTGGTTATCGACAGGGGAGTCGGTAACCGGGGGTTCTTTATCTACCGGGGAATCTAGCCTGTAGGTTTCTGGGTTGTCGTCAACCCCTATAGCAGCCCGTCCAAGTTTGTTCTTCCAACATGCCCAAATCTGGATCCTCAAAGGGGTGATCTCCCTGATATTGAGAATAGGGCTGTATACTGAAGGGGTCTGAAGTAGGAGCTTCAACCCGGGACTTCTTACTTGGGGGTATAGGATCCTTAGAGACCGAGGGAGTTGACCCGTCGGGGGTAAAAGAGAGAAAGTGTTCAGGGTTTTTGGCATAGAAATCTGCCAATGATGACATCCTTGACATGACTCTGTCTATGTCATCAGTAGACCATTCTCTTGAACTGGGAATGCTTCTTTCTTGAAGGCCTTTCCCTGTTTTATCTAGACTAGACCTACTGGTTTGAACAGGGGTCCTTGGGATAACAGAAGTCAGAGACTTGTCCATCTGTTTTTGTGGGGTAGAATGTTTTTGAGGTGTGGAAGGAGGCTGAGACTGCTTCCTCTGTTGGTTTTCCCCTTCCCTGTGTGTGGAAGAGTGTTTACCCTGTTTTTTCACCCCTCCGTAGCCTTTCGACGCCGAGGTTCGGGGGTAGTGTCCCTATCTCTGGATAGTGGAGGTTGCGACTTGGGAGCAGCCGTTGCGCGGCCTGTTCAGGCCGACTCCTGGAGTGCGGACTGGGGATAGAGGTCGGTTTCGTCTTCTGACAATCGAACCTACGTTATCTTGGGGAGCGAGGCACTTCTGGCAACAGTGGATGGTTGCCTGGAGTCATGCGGCGATCTAGATCGAGAACGCCCAGAGGAAACCGAGTCAGGCCGTGCTCTATGTGCCTCTTTCCGAGTATTTGGCGTGCGCGTCGAGTCTCGGTTGGACTTCATGTGTTTTGTGGAAGTGCTGTGGGTAGTGCTTGTGTCGCTGGGGGTCTTCCCCATAGACGTCCTGTTGGACGACCTTCCGAGGTCGGGGACTTGCGCTTGTCTGTCAATTGACGCCACGTTGCCCTCGCCGTCCAAAAGTACGGCGTCTCTGCCATCGCTGAAGGCGCCCTCCGCTGCCATGGCCTCTTGACGCCTGGTGTGGTGGGCCTAACGCTTGATCGAACGGTCCTCGAGTATTTCCGGTTTGAACCTACTACACGCTCTGCAGTTAGCCTCGGGGTGGTCCCTCGGTAAGCAGAGATTGCACGTGGTGTGCCTGTCAACCTAAGGGTACTTGCGGTTACACTTGGGGCAAAATTGGAAAGGGGTACCCTCCATACGCACCTTGTGGCAGCGGGCTAATAAGTGTAGGAATATATAAGAATGTACCTATATACCAAAAGAGTGTAGAGTATGTCCACCCCCCACTCTCCCTACTTGCAGGGCCGAGGCCAGAGGCCTTCCGAGGCACAAACCCGTCATGCAGCTCTCGACAGTCGATTCTTTCTCCGGGCCGTCGTCGAGTGTGGATGTGGTGACTCGACGTTGGGGTGGAAAAATGGGGAAATAATATTTTAGCAAAAGTATGGCTAAGGCCAGGGAATTCCGCGGAATGCTTCCGACCAGTATGGCGGAAAAAAACAATCTGCGGGTCCCAGATGCGTGAGAGATCATGGGTACAGTGGACGTCACACTAGGGATAGCATTACTGGCACGCCCTGCGTCGATGCCCATTTTCGAGTTTCGAAAAACAAACTAATACTCCGCAGCTTCCACTAGATGTCGTCCTATGCAAAGCATGTGATCTAAGCAGATTCCACAAGCCTCAGAGATTATATATACACACACATATATATATATATACACATACACACACATATATATACACACACACACATCCATACATACATACATACGCACAAACACACACAACATTAACTTACGAGGGCAAGTGCTTCAAACTAAAGGAGTACAAAATTGCATTATTATGCAGTACTGCCGAGAGTGGTGGGGCCAGGAAGCAAGTGTTAGGGAGAACAAGTTACTTACCAACTGGTAACGTTTTTTCAACTGATGTGTTCCTCCAACGTAATCCACATCTTTCACATGTAATGTCCACAGCTGTGCACTTCGGAAACTTTTTCGGCAGAGGGCGTCCTGCGTCGATGACGTCTTGTCGATGTCCTTCGAAGAGCTCCGTCGAGGGCGACGTCACCGGATGTTATAAATAGGAGGGACGGCGCCCGTAGCATCAGTTTATGTTTTTTCCCCCAGAACGTGTGGCACCAATCCAATGCCTGCTGGACTGCACATAGCCTTAAGGAAACGTAAGCTGCAATTGCATTGGAAATTCTCCAGAGGGGCAGGTCGGGAGGGCGATGTGGAATACGTTGGAGGAACATCCAGTCGAAAGAACGTTATCAGTTGGTAAGTAACTTGTTCTTCGAATGGATTGTGTCCTCCAACTTATTCCACATCTTTAACAGACTCCCAAAGCAGTACCATAAAGATGGAGGAGGGAAAAGAATTTAGAGTACTCAATCAGATGGTGGAATAAAGAACCGCCTTACCAAAGGCCATATCTTGACCATGGATTGTATCCAGGGAGTAATGGTTAACAAAAGTGTGGATAGAAGCCCATGTGGCTGCTTCACAAATATTCCTAACAGGAACTCCCAGTTGGAGGGCGGAGGAAGTAGCCACGCTCCTAGTGGAATGAGCTTGCAACCCTTCAGGAGGGTCCTTACCCGCCAATCGGTAACACTTGGTGTCCAGCATATCCCACAAAGAATTGATTGTCCACTCTGACCATGGACATCCTAGAAATATAAAAACTCAGAGCTCTTCTAGGATCCAACCTATCGAGTCCCTTCTCTTCCTTACCAGGATGAGGTTAGAAAGAAGGAAGAACCACTTTCTGACTCAAATGCAATTCAGACACTACCTTAGGTAGAAAGGAAGGACATACCCGTAGTACAACCCTATCCTTGTGGAACACAGTAAAGGGCGGCTTAGATGAAAGTGCCAGCAATTCACTCACTCTGAGAGCGGAAGTAACCGCAACCAAGAACACTGTCTTGAAGGACAACAATCTCAAAGGACAAGAGTGCAAAGGTTCAAACGGAGCACTCATAAGAAATTTCAAAACCAAGTTCAAATCCCAAACCGGCACCTGGAAAGAGGACGGTGGGAATACATTAATCAGTCCTTTCAGAAATTGAGAAATCTAAGGAATCTTAAAGTAAGAGCATTCTTCAGACGAGAGCTTAAATATAGACGGCGCCGCCAGGTAACCTTTAATGGTAGCTACACGAAGGCCCGTGGGTCAGAGAAAGTAAGAAAGACAAAACCATAGGAATGGAACACTGAAAAGGATCAACTTTTTGTCCTCTGCACCAGTCACAAAACCTACGCCAACGGTACTGGGATTTTGTTGCTGGCCTTCTGGCCGAAAGCAACACCTCCATCACATCATTCGGGAGGTCCCAATCCTTATATCTCAACCTTTCAGATACAAAGCGTGAAGGTCGCGTCTCCTGACCTCTATATGGAGAACCTGACCCCCCTCTCTCTCTCTCTAGAGAGAGAGAGAGAGAGCAGATCCTCTCGGTAGGGAAGACTGCGTGGAGGGCAGATGGACATTTCGAGAAGGTCCGGGTACCACGCTCTCCTGGCCCAACCTGGAGCAATGAGGATCATGTGGGACCTGAACCTCCGTAACACTTGAGGAATGACGGGGACTGGAGGAAACGCCTACAGCAGTGGGAATGACCAATACACCACAAACCCGTCTCCTAAGGATCCTCTCGGAAGAAATTCCCTTGAGCAGAATCTCTTGCACTTCCGGTTGGCGCTGGTGGCGAAGAGAAACACTTGCAGGGTTCCCCAAAGGGCGAAGATCTCCTGAAGGACTTCCTGAGCCAACTCCCACTTGTGTGAGAGACCGTGCTCTGCCTGCTCAGAGCATCCACCGCTGCATTTTCGTCTCCGGCCAGATGAACTGCAGAGATCGAAATTCCCTGCTGAATGGGCCAGAACCATAGCTGCATTGCCTCCATGCACAATGGGAGTGACCCTACCCCCCTCTTTTTTGTTGAGGTAATGCATGGCCACTTTGTTGTCCGTCATGACCAGGACACTCTTCCCCCGCACAGACGGAAGAAAAGCCTTCAGGGCTAGCCTGATGGCCCTCAGCTCTAACAGGTTGATGTGGAGATTGGACTCAGACGGAGACCAATGACCGCTGTCTGTCAAGTCGTTGGCATGAGCGCCCCATCCTGTGAGGGAAGGATCCGTCACTACCGTCACCTCCGGCCATGGTTGCCAAAACGCTCCCCCTTCATCAGGTACCCTTCGTTGGCCTCCGCAAACCCTCTACCTTCTATCCTCCTTCACAGAGTTTCTCGCCTGAATCACTGGTTTTTGAAAAGAGAGTGATTGCGGAAATAAAAGCCTTGGAAAGTAAACCTTCGAAACTGTTCCATAATCTTTCTAATCTAGAACTCCAAGCACTTGACTCCTTGTCTAAAAATTCTCAAATTGTCATCAAGAAGGCGGATAAAGGTGGAGGCATCGTGGTCCTTAATCGCACTGATTACATCACGGAATGCGAAAGACAACTGAGTGATATTCATTATTATCGCCCCCTTACTATGGACCCAACCCCAGAACTCATAGGACTTGTTTCTGATAAAGTGTCCAAAGCTAAAGACCGAGAATGGATCTCGAAACAAGAGGCGGATTTCCTCATTAACAAAAAACCAAGCATCCCTACGTTTTACATCTTACCAAGCATCCCTACATCTTACCTAAGGTACACAAAACGTTGGTCAATCCTCCAGGACGACCCATTGTGGCAGGGATTAACTCGGTTCTCGAACCCCTTTCCACTTTTGCAGACCACTATCTGAAGGGATTTGTGCAAAAAATGTCATCTTACCTTAAAGACTCTCGAGATGTTATCAACAGTCACGAAAACCTGGCCTTCGACCCCAATACCCAGTTGCTACTCGGCTTTGACATCATATCTCTTTATACCAATATTCCTCAGCAAGCATCTTTAGAGGCGATTGAAGAAATACTTCTGGGCCGTACTGACAAGGATCCGGTTCCCACGTCCTTTATCTTGTGGTGTGTCGAACTGGCGTTGAAACGCAACTATTTTGAGTTCAACGGTAGGATTTTTCAACAAACGGAAGGGACTGCCATGGGTGCTACCATGGCCCCGAGTGTTGCGAACTTATATGTAGAGACTTTCGAGAAAAGTAACATCTATAGTAATCTTAATCCCTACAATAATAACATTGTGAAATGGAGTCGGTACATTGATGATATCCTGGTCATATGGAGAGGCACCTTGACTGAAGCTAACAACTTTTTCAACTGGCTTAATAACCGTAACCCTCACCTCCAGTTTACTATGACGTCTAGCAACGAGCTCACTAACTTTCTGGATCTAACCATTTTTGCTTCGAATGGAGTCCTGAAAATTAAGCCCTATCATAAACCTACCGATAAAAACTCCCTTCTAGAGTACTCCAGTCACCACATTAAACATCTTCGTGACAACCTCCCCTTTGGGCAGTTTCTACGCCTGAAAAGGAATAGCTCTACTAAAGAAACTTATGAGGCGGAGGCCGACACCCTTGCAAAAAAACTGAGACAGAGAGGGTACCCTAAGAAACTGGTGCAAAAAGCAGCCAAAAGGGCTTTCAATAACAATCGAGAGGCATTATTAGAACCTAAACCAGTCAAACCTAAAGATGATCGGATTGTTTGTGTGAGTACCTTTTCTAACCAGAGCTTTGATATTACCAACATCATTAAGAAGAATTGGAAAATCTTTCAATCCTCCTCTCCAACTATGAACATGCCAATTTTTGCTTATAAAAAAAGCACAACGATAGGCAACAGAGTGAGTAATAGCAAACTTAAATCCATCCCTATCCAGGAACCCAGATTGACCACTCTATGGGGTCTACCTGAACCCACCGGTCATTACCCTTGTGGTTCATGCGGGGTCTGCAAATTGACCTCTGTAACTAAAAATATTGATGTTGGACTCTCAAAGCTCTGGACACAAAAAAATTTAACTAACTGTAACACAGAATTTGTGGTATATCTGATCACTTGTAAATGCGGACTGCATTATGTGGGGAAAACAACTCGCAAGGCTAAAGTTCGGATCATGGAACACCGGAGCTGTCTTAAAAACAGGACTGAAAATGCCCCAATGGTGAAGCACTTCAATCTTCTGAAACATCACTATGAAGACTTTAAATGGACAATACTGTTATCACTCAAAGGTTCTAATTATGCCACCCGTGAGAAAAAATTGTTTACTATGGAACAAAAGATGATTTATACTTTGCAGAGTGATATCAGGGGTCTCAATGACTCTGTCGAATGGTACAATATCTAATTGCCTGTTTTTTTGACCATTTCTTTGATCTTTTTTTCTGCTATCTCTGTATTGTGTGTACGAGGTACCTCAGAGTTCTCAGGACTAATATTGGTAGCTGTATTATTTGTTACACTGTTTACCATGCACTGTACACCTATAAGGATAATTGTTTACCCTTATCTCTCTACATACTAGCTGTATTCTCCCTAATGAGTATATTTACAGATAATTTATTCTATTATCTTTATACGGTCCTCTTGCTCTTGGAGTAGCTTTTTTAAGAACTGTTATAGTTTTGGTACTATCCCCAACAGCTTCCCCGTATGTCTATCTTGTTAGCACTCATGAGTTCTGTTTTTGCTCTGCGACCGGCTCTTGCCACTCCAAGATGGCGGCCGTTCAGAACTACGTTGGTCTGCTTGCTCTCTTCCTGGCCAGACATAGTTGTAGGACCACTTTGTCTCCATGACTACCGTTCAAGCACCGGTCATCCAGCCTAATGACCCTGTTATCTCCCCAGAACACGGTGCTCGCTGTACTAACCTTGCAGCACTTATCGCTGGTTGCAGCGTCTATTCCTGGAGCCGTTTGCCAGATCCGTTCTCGCCCGGCACTGCTATTTACATTTCGTAGGTAAGGCTAGATGCACACTGATTCCCTGTTTGGGGACCGCCGTTGATATATGACTTGCTTGGTTTCCAATGGCGGCATTTACTAATTTTCTGCCACTCTAGTCGCCCAATTCTCTTACTTCAGGGCCTATTAACGGTGTAGCACGAGACACCGTGTCACGCTTTGATGAATCTTTTTTGATTAGAGCTACCCAATGCACTACAGCTCGGAGCTACGTAGGAGGCACCCTGTGGACATGTTTGTTCATTTTACCACATTAGACTCTCTCTGTCTATACTTCCATCTCTAGATGGTTCACACTTTACACTTATGTCATTAGTTGCTAAGCTTTAGCACGTTTCCTGCTTTTGTTAATGAGCTACTTTTTAGCGCTCATGTGTATGTATTTTTACTCTAGGTAGGAACGATTTTCGGTCCCATACCGCCTACTACTTCTCGAGTAGAGAGCACCCACGCGGCATCAATGGAGGTATCTATTCCCCTCTTTTTTGATTCCGTAGTTCATGAATTTTGAACTTGCAACATGAATTGCTAATTGTAAGTTTATGTTTTGCGTTTTGTCTTTTATCTTATAGATGCCACGAATTCCGCGAATGTTATTAGTTGTCTACTGATTGTTGTCCTGGTTACGTGGTTAATCATATACCTCCTGATGAATGTTCCATAATAATTGTAGGAACTGAAACATGTCGAGCTAATACTCTGTATTTCTCACCAGAGTTATTAATTGTTTGTCTTAACTAAACCTAACCAGTGGAGGGTATGGTACACTATTTGTTAAAATGTACCTACAGACATTGAATGTGTCTACAGTATGATACATTGTAAATCAGCTAAATTTTAGCCTGTCACGTAACGCCTGTTTGTTTTTCTGTTACTCTGTTTATGAATTGTATGTGTTGTGGACCACATTATTTAATCACTTTTTAGACTCTGAACCTATTAAATTTGATGTTTATCTCTTTTTAATAACGACTGGTCCTTGTGTGGTCTCCCGATTCTGGGAGTCCTGTAAATGTGTGGCATCTACACTTTAGCTCTGTCTTCACCATAACTACAAACCCTTCGTTGGCCCACCACAGAAGATCCTGAGGGACCGAGATTGGAATCTGAACGGGACTTGACATCTTGCCTGAGAACTGCGACCACTGCATCTTGAGGACCCATTGCAGGGATCTCATCCTTAGCCTGGCCTCTGGCACCAGAAAAATGCAGGATACCATGAGGCCGAGCAACCCTAAGAATTCGAAAGCCGGGAGACTCTGGGCATGTTGAAACTTGTCCACCATCTGAACAATGTGATATGAGCCCTCACCTTGGGAAGCGATCACTTCCCCAAGGACGTGCCCAACACAGCACCTATGTACTGGGACTGTTGAAAAGGTGTCAGGTGTGACTTCTTGAAATTGAGGAAGAAGCCCAGCCTGTGGAGGGAGCGGCAGGTGAGACTGAGGTGAGCCAATGCATGCTCCGAAGAGTGCGCACGGATCAGCCAGTCGTCCCGGTAGGGGTAGACGTGAATCTCCCCTTGCCCAAGATACACTGCCACCACCACCTTTAGCTTGGTGAAGACCCTCGGGCGGAGGTCAATCCGAATGGCAGGACCGGAAACAAAGTACAAGTCGTGAGCCGCAAACCTCAGGTACTGTCTGTGCTTGGGATGAATCGGCACATCCCACCTGAAGGTCCAGAGACACCAACCAATCCTGAAGTTGAAGGGCCTGGAGGACTTGAGAAAGAGTAACCATCATGAACTTGTCCTTCCTGAGAAGTTTGTTCAACCAACGCAAGTCCAGGATGGGTCTCAATCCCCCGTCCGTGGGATAAAAAAATAAGGGGAATACCAACCCTTGTTCCTCTCCGCTACAGGAACCAGTTCTATAGCACCTTTCTCCAGCATGGTCAAGATTTCCTGCACAAGAAGCGGATCTGGAAGCTTCAATTAGAGTTTCCCCAGTGGATCGTCGTGAGGCCGCTTTGGGAAGGGAAGGCCGTAGCCATTTGCAATTGTATCCAGAACTAGGGGTGTACCGAATAGTAAATTTACCATTCGGCCGAGTACCAAATAGTTGGCCGAAGTATTTGGCCGAAGCCGAATAGTGAACCGAATAGTCAATAACTACTACAAATGTGTCAATATATGCATAACAAGCCAAAACTGTTGGCTTTGCCAATGCTTGTTTTAAAAGGACTTCAGTGAAGGACATGCATAGTGCTTATAAATAGTTTATAGCTGTAACTAAGCTTTAGAAAGGGAGTTTTATCATTGCTTGCTTTCATTGCCTAATAAAACGTTCCATCACAACTCCAATTACTTAAAAACATATACATATTACAATATGACACTGCTAATAACAAAGAAATACCTTTAAAAAGTAATTTCCCAGTCTTTCCAAATCAATCCCTGCTCCATCAAAGAGAAGGTGAAGCCAACTTAGCGAAATGTGGAAATGGGTGGGACCTGTGGGAGGGTGGGGGAGTAAGCGATATGACGTGAGGCGGTGGGGAGAACTGCGGGAGTACAAAAGGGATAAATACCTTGTAATATTGTCACGCTCACCTGAATCTCCGCAGGAGCGATAGATTGCTTCAACCTCTGCTCTGCTCTCCCCTCACCCGGAAACCACCTCTTTCTCCCTTCACCGGGGTTCTATCTGTGAGACAAAGAATGGGTTTAGAATAATGCCCAGACCCAGAAAACCTCCCTTGAGACTCCCCGTTGGTTCAAGCGCAGTGTCTAAAGGGGGGCTCACCTCTTGTTTTAGGAAGGTTGGCTCTGCGTTCTGGCGCTGCAGGGGCGATATGGTGCCGGCCGGATGGTGGCCGTGCTGGCTAGAAGCTGTTCTCCTTGCTTGTTTTGGTGATGCTGCTGAGAAGAATGGCACAGCCGTTCCCCTTATTTGTGGTTGGAAAATGTTCAAAAGTCCCGAATAAAGTTCCAGGGCCAGTTACTTCACTTACCCTTACTGTATATAATGTCCAATGTCCTTGGATGTGAAAATCCTGGTATGAAGCGTCAGTAGAAGCTCGCAAAACCTAGGAAGCTCTGCACTCCCTTTAGAGACGAAGGTGATGGCCAAGTGAGAATTGCTTCCACTTTCCTGTTGTCCATTTGAATCCCTTGTGGAGACAAGACGAACCCTAAAAACTCAAGTTCGGTGACATGGAAAGAGCACTTCTCAAACTTGGCATAAAGATGGTTTTCG
Source organism: Ambystoma mexicanum (assembly GCF_040938575.1). Lineage (NCBI taxonomy): Eukaryota > Metazoa > Chordata > Amphibia > Caudata > Ambystomatidae > Ambystoma > Ambystoma mexicanum. Next base: position 549,947,575 of record NC_090935.1, on the reverse strand, counting down.
CGCAGGTTGTAAAGAACCGCCCGTACATGTGATACATGCTCTTGTATGGTAGCTGAATAAATGAGGATGTCGTCTATGTACACAACGGCACATACGTCTAGCAGCTCTCGTAGGACATCATTCATGAAGTGCTGGAACGCCACCGGTGCGTTGCACAACCCGAACGGCATCACCTGATACTCAGAGGCCGTAGCTGTGCAGAACGCGGTCTTCCATTCATCACCCTCCTTAACACGCACCAGGTGGTAGGCCCCCCCAAAGATACAATTTCGTGAACACTTGCACTTGTCGTACTTGGTCGAGCAGTACACGTATCAGAGGTAATGGATACCGGTTCTTCACCGTGACCTGGTTTAACGCGCAGTAATCGATGCACGTTCTAAGATCCCCCTCCTTCTTCGGGACAAAGAGGAGAGGCCGCATGAAACCAGTTGCGAGGTATTGGTCCAAGTAGGCTTTGAGATGGGCGTTTTCCCCTTCCGTCAGAGCATATATGCGGCTCGACGGATCCTTTCCCCTGGTACCGGGTCTATTTGGCAGTCATAAGAACGATGCAGGGGCAGAACATTGGCCTGTTCTTTGGCGAATACATCCCGGTATTCCTGGTATTCGGGGGGTAAAACTCCCAACATCCCCAACAGGGGGAGTGTTTTCTGAGATGCTGATATAGGCTGCTCCGGCGACCAACCTGACTCGTAACAGTGTCTGCAGCCCCTGGGAAAGGTAAATGATCTCCTACGCCAGTCTATAAGCGGGTTGTGTTTCGCAAGCCAAGGCATGCCAAGGATCATTTGAAATTGTGGCGCTGAAATCAGATCAAATGAGATTTCCTCCTTATGTCCGTCTTGACAGAGCATTAAGATCTTGGTGGGGCAACGGGTAACCGGTCCTGACAGCAGCCGAGTTCAGTCGGCCGCAGTTACGTTGTCAATAATTTCCTTTGTACAACTTGGTAATCCAATTCTGTCGGCTGTCTCTATATCCAGATAATTCCCAATGGCTCCACTATCCACAAAAGCTTCTAGTGCGTGTAACCTGGAAGGCTGGCGCTGGTCCACTATGGTCACCGGAATGGTAAAATGGGAGGTCGAGGGAGAATTAGTTGCGCTCGGCAAACCGACCTCTAAGTTTTTCCTTAGAGGTGGACCTGGAGTTTTTCCGCCTCAGTTGCTTCCTTTGCTCCATCCATGGTCCCAACCGTCTTTCGGGGCAGTTTAGCCGGACAGTTACGAAGAAAGTGGCCGGATTGCCAGCAGTACAGACATAATTGCTCTTGCCGCCTTCTATCACGTTCCGCTTTGGTGAGGGGGCCTCAAACTCCCCACTAATTGCATAGGTTCAGGATGTGCTTCCATGGACTGGCGAGCTGACGTCTCCTTGGGCCGCATATAGAATGTTCTGTTCTCAGAGCGTGAGCGGTCGGCTCTCCGGTTTTGCAAACTGTGATCTAGCTGCAGTGCTAGATCTATGTATTCAGCACACCCCTCGGGTGGGTTAACTATTTGTGCCAGGACGTCTTTCAGCTCCCCCCTCGGTAAAAGAGAGTTGTACTCTTTTCTTCTGGCCCACCTGTTTCGGCTACCAGGTGATTGAAAGTTGCCACGTAAGCCAAAAGGTCCCGATTCCCTTGTCGTAGGGATAATAACTCGTCATCCAAGGCCTGTCCTTGTGTACTGCGGGCAAAAAGAAGTAATGGATCGTCCCTATTGACTAATGGTATGGACCAATCTGCTGCATGCCCCCCCCAAGTATGACAACATAAAGGCCACTTTAGACTGATAAGTGGGAAACAGCCCTGGCTTACACAGAAAGTGTAGACGACCCTGATTCATAAAAGTGCTGAATTTTCTGGGCTCTCTTGAGAACCTCTCCGGGGGCGCCAGGGGTATGCACCCAGGAAAGACTACTTGTACTGGGGCTGCTACGGGTTGAGGTGGTGGCTCCCCCCGGTAATGGAGCCATACCCGCTTGGGTCTGTAGTAATTGGCGAGCTATCTCATCAGTTTTATTCCTGTTCACTGCCAATTCTCGCCTTAAGGCGTTTGTCTCCGAACGAGCTGCATGCACCTCGGCTCTGAGCTGTAACGCTCACCTGATTCCCGTAGAGGCGCCGGTCTTGACTGGGCGTATACCGTATCTTCAAAGGTGATGTGTAACACACGGCTGGCTCTTTGGGCTGGACCTCTGTGCACTGTATGTCTGGCTCGAAGGGTAAGATGTCTTAGGTAAGTGAACGCCGTGCTCTCCATCTGCCTCGAGGCAGGGTGCTGCAACCAGTTTCTTCACTGGATAAGGGGAGCAGGCCTCTTGACTTCAGAGGACTGCTGTCCGTCGTTTACTGCACGAACGGTAAGTTTCGAGTAATTCTAATGTCTTTAAAGTCTTTAGTAATGATGTCTCTTGTTTTGCAGGGTTCCGGCGATGGCGGATGGCGGGCTGAAGTGAGTTGAAGATGGAGCCCGTGTGATGAATAGAAGCGCCTGGAAGCACGTAAGTAAGCGCTTGTTGCCTGCTTCACGATGCGCTCTGTCTTTTTATTTTGCAGGTACAAGTTCGGGGCGGCTGCAGGGTGCCGGAATACCCACTGGGTTAGATGTGGAAAGGAGTAATGGCACGTGAGTATTAAAGTTCCCCAATGTCTTTAAACGCACCTTGTTTTGTCTTTCAGATGCGGGATGCAGCGCCGAAGGCCTCCGGAGCGTGCGAAGAGTTGGTAAGCTTTTGTCTTTCAGATGCCGGAATGCAGTGTGAAGACCTCCGGAGCGCACGAAGAGTAGGTAAGCCTTTGTCTTTCAGATGCCGGAATGCAGCGCGAGGCGTTGGTGACAGCCGATGGACCAGGTAAGTGAAGAGCTGTCACTGAAGACCGTAATGCTAACCTGTTCTTTCTTGTCTTTATAGGCGTTGCTGAAGACTGGATTCAGAATGGTAAGCCTTTTTCCTTAGGCCCAGGATCAGATGCAGAAGACACGATGAGCGTTCTGCTGCTGAGGATGCAGAATAATGCAAAGCAAGATTCATCCATCGGGTGTGGTTTAAATAGCCTCCTGTAGTGCTTAGGTGTCTCCTTCCACAGCCACGCCTAAGAAAAGAGTTCCTGCTTTCCAGAAGAGTTCCAGTGTTCTGAATCTAGGGAGTGGCTCCTGCCCCACCCAACAGGAAAAGTAGTTCCAAACAGAAGAGGATCAGAGACTCAACTGGCAGGCAAGTAAGCAGCATGGTCTGCTGCAGGTAAGTCCACCCAAGCATTATGAGCCCGGCGCTTCCAGCGCTGGGACTGGGCATATTTATGAGCCTGGTGCCACTGGCGCCAGGACTGGGTCCAAAAGGTCCCAATTGGGACTGGTTGGCACTCGGAACCTGGGTTATGGATCTGCTTCCAAGGGAGTTGGGAAAACCCTGACCTTTTGGAAGCAGAGATCATGACATGAGCTCCCCCAATAACTGTCAGTTGATCTACCTCTGAGGTCTCCATCGCTCAGGCAGAGGTGTTTAAGGTAGGCTTCGTGTTCTGTCACGCTCACCTGAATCCCTGCAGGAGCCATGGATTCCTTCGACCTCTGCTCTGCTCTCCCCTCACCCGGAAACCAGCTCTTTCTCCCTTCACCGGGGTTCTATCTGTTAGACAAAGAATGGGTTTAGAATAATGCCCAGACCCAGAAACCCTCCCTTGAGACTCCCTGTTGGTTGAAGCGTAGTGTTTAAGGGGGAGGGGGTGGGGACTCACCTCTTGATGGTGGCCGTGCTGGCTAGAAGCTGGTCTCCTTGCTTGTTTTGGTGATGCTGCTGAGAAGAATGGCACAGCCGTTCCCCTTATTTGTGGTTGGAAAACATTCAAAAGTCCCGAATAAAGTTCCAGGGCCAGTTACTTCACTGACCCTTAGTGCATATAATGTCCAATTAATGTCCAATGTCCCCCCCGTGAGTGTCTGTGTGCCCCCTTTCCCCCCCGTGAGTGTCTGTTTGCCCCCATGCCCCCTGTGAGTGTGTGCCCCCCTGCCTTGCTCCCCCCTCTTTTTTGGGCTGTGTACCCCACTTGCCTGCCTCCTACCCCCTTCAATCCATCATCTTCTACCATCTCCCTACTCCCCTTCCCACTTTTCTCCCTCTTCTCAGCCTTTCCCCCTCTTAGCACTTACTCTTATCATCTGTTCCCTTGATCGCAGCTTGTCTGTCTCCCCTCCTTGTTCTTCTCCCTTCCTCCCCCCACCCCTGCTTCTTAAATTTGTACAGTAGCGTGTCTTGTTCTTCTCCTTCCCCCCCACTCATATCCCCCCGTACCCCTCCACCCCTCCTCTTGTATACCTCCTGCACTACATCAATTGTCGTCAGACATAGTAATGTTACTGCTCGCTTTGTTCTCCTCCTGTTCCCTTCCCTCTTGCCTTACTTGTTCTATGCACTTGCACTATCAGAAATGTCGACAGGCATATTACGATAGTTATTTTTCATTCTGTATTGTTTCAAGGACTTTAACTGAATGTTAGTGTATTTTCCTATCTTCCCTCCCCACTTGAAGCGCTTTGAAACACATTGTGTATAGGCGCTATATAAATAATCAATCTATGTCCTCGGATTTCCCAGTTGCTTCACTGGGTTCGAAAGGAAGATGTGCAGGTTTGTATTGTCTTTGTGGATCTTGCTCACCGAGTGTTTATAAAGACTAACCTATCCTTCTCTTGTGTTATCTTTTCCTTCCAGATTGCCAAAAGAAGGTCCAACGGGCGGTGATGATCAGAAGCACAGCGAGTGAAGAATGAAGCTGCCGACGCCGACGGAAAGCCGCGGAAAGGTGAGTAGAGACTGGCGCTGTACTAATGCTTCTTTTCTCTTTCAGATGCAGAGCTCGTAGTAGCGAAGATGGAGGCCCAGCCGGGCGCCGGAACTGCAGGTAAGCCGTAGAAGACTCTGGATTGGGATCAGGTAAGCACGCGCTCGATGCAACAGAGGAATACACAAAGCAAGTCTTGTTCTTTGGGCGTGGCTTTTATAGAGAGCCTCGCCCAAAGACTAGAGCGTTGCATTAGTTCTGGATTGGCCAAAAAGGGGTCCATGTTAGCGGAACAGGAAGTCTCATGTTATTCTATTGCCGCAGGGGTTTTAATTGGCTGACATGGATATTAACCCTGTTTTTGCTCTCCATGCTTTCGCCCACAATGCACCTGCATGTCTTCCCTTCTGCCTACTATGAACTGGATATGAGGGCGACTTGATAATGTCTCCTAGTCTAGTGCCCATGACCAATATGACTGTCATTACTATTGCTGGAATGCCTTGAAATACCACTGGTGGTATTGGCTGCCCTACCCGTTATAAGTTGGTGCTAAAATAGGAAGTATTCTGTAAATAACATTTGTTTTAGTGTTACCTCAACGGCTGTCAAGATGCCATTAATTTGCTGGGACTGCGCAATGCATCACGCCTAATTTGGGTCTCATGATGAGTATTGTGGCAATGTGAAAAACATACCACATGTTTTTAAAATATCACCCAATCATGATTTGGGATTAAATTGGATATTCAAGGCACGGGATACACAGAATGTGCTGCAAGTGAAAGAAAACATTTTCTATTTAACCCATTAAAGCCCATTCTTTGTACCCATTGTGTTAAAAATGCCATTTAATCCCGACTTATAATGATGCCATTTATTAATAATAAACTACATGAACTCCAAGCTTCTCAGTCTGCTTAGATGTGGTATAGCTCCACAGGCTGCGTCAGTGTATGTCCTGCACCTGTGTGATGCCCTCCGGCTATCTCAGTTTCTGGAGCTTCAAGGAGGCCCCGTGCCATGTGTGACACCTAAAGGCATTACGTTCCTTTCTCAACCCATTAGTGGATAACCGGATCAGGGCAGCACTCAGCTTTTGACTTCGACGAGGGGCTAATGAGAAGCAGTGCTGTTTGTGGGGAGTGTAGGCTTTCAGCTGCCCACTGACAACAAAAGGTCTTTTATCCTTTATGCAGCCAAGGAAGGCCGCTCAGGAGGGGGTGCTGAAAGTGATCGGCTGCGGGGTGGGGCTGATGACAAAGGTGATCTTCACAACAACATTATGCACCATTCCTTAACTGTAGGAGTCCTTTCATCCCGGCAAAGGTTCCCGTTTCCTTATTGGAGTGCTATGTGTTCTTGGGAGCCCGTCTAGCTGTGTGTGCTGCAGCATCAGTGACTGTTATGCACGAGGTAGAAAGGGCCCGTCACCAAGAGCACATATGTTCTTGTACCTACTCTAGCAGTTTACACAACCATTAAGCGCAGAGGTACCAGTACGTTCGACCTAATTGCATAAGGATGCTTAATAGCGCAGAGGTTTAAGTGAAACATGCATGTTTTTACAATGCGAGCAGTTTTTGTAGTATGTTGCAGTAAATAAATGCCCCCTGCGCAGTGATAACATGGAACAGTGCACTAATGTTTTCATGGCATTTTTTTATCACCCTCTATGTGATTGATTGCAGCGGGTATACATTCTGTCAGTCCGCAGAATGTTACAAACGCGGTTGCGATGAAATGCCTGCAAAGCAGTGGGCTGCCACCCCTTCTCTGCCCCCCCCACCTGGTGATAACACCTCAGATGCCAGCCCATTAAAACAAAACCCCATTGCTGACATTTTCTGACCTTTGGGTGTAAAAAAACAAAAAAAAAAACCACTTGCTCTGCTCCGCCTCTTAAACCTTTACAATACAAATGAGCAGGCTCTCACCACATCATGAAATGGTAATGTTGCTGGCACGCCCAGGCCCAGAAGGACTGCGGCCTCAGTCATTGGCATAGGTTCTGAAACATAATTTAATGTTTTTAATGTTTGTCTCGTTTTTCTGCCAAAGCCAAAACGTTCACGGACGGTCTGAAGCGGTCTGTGAAAACACGCGTACCAATGGCTTTCTGCACAAAAATAGTTTAGAGGAAAACATGTTTGGAAATAACTATAATACTGACCTAGCTCCTAGGAGCAGGCTGGCAGGGGAGCGCTAAGGACACTGTTGTACAATCGCATACGATGCTGCCACAGAACATCAGCATGGCTCCCAGTACCAATTAGGGGTGTACCTTTGGCTTCGAGTACAAATTCAACAATTATTCGGCCGGATGCAGAATAGCTGGTTTCAGCCGGAATTCGTCTGAATGTTTACTCAAAGCCGAAGTTCGGTACACCCCTATCCAGAACCCACGCATCCGAAGTTACGGCTTGCCACTCTTCGAGATGCTGAGACAGACTGCCCCCAACCGGAGAACCATGGGACATGGCCACATAGCTGTTTTGGAGCAGCTGCGGCAGTGCCTGAAGGCAAAGAGGCAGCTGACTGAGTGGCTCTGGCACCTCCATTTCCCTGACCACTACAGGTACTTTTTCGCTGACCCCTTTGACTGGCGACCCATCTCGTTCAACCAAAGGAGGAGTAGTAACGAACAGAACCTCCTCTCCACTGCTGTCCCCTAGGACGAAAAGGCAGAGGTTGACGCACAGCTGCGTTTAAAGATTTTGCTGCAGCTTTCAAGGTCTGCAACCTCTCAAGGCACTCGTCAGCCTTGTTGCCAAACAAACGTGTGCCATCAAAGGGCATGTTCAAAAGACAGGCTTGCACATCCGGGGCAAAACCCGACTTCCACAACCACGCAAACCTGCGTATAACGGTGCTCGCAGTCATGGACCGGCTAACACTGTCGGCCGTATCCAAACCCGACTGAAGGGATTTGCACATGGCATCCTTGCCATCTTGCACGAGAGCAAGGAACCCATACCTTTCTTCCCCCTTGGGAATATGCTCAGCCGCTAAAGAAACAGTTCCACAGAGTGTGTGAAAACCTTGCTAAGGCACAAGTGGATTTCAATGCCATACTCCCCTGCAGAAAATACCTTGCGAGCCCAACCGTGGAAGCGTTTGTCGGTAGGGTACGCCGCCTGCCTCAAGTTGACCATAGCTGCCTGAACCACCAAACTCTCAGGAGTACGGTGAGTGGACAAATAGCTGGGGTCGCTAACGGAAGGGCGGTACTTCTTTGTCAAAGATTTATTAACAGCCGGAAGAGATTCCGGTGACTGCCAAGCAGCCGTCACCCTTTTCTGTAAAGTGAGATGAAAAGGTAACACCGGGTCAGAGGACGGACCATGGTCTAAGATGTCCGAAAAAATCATCTTGTACAAAATCTTCAGGAGGACTGGACCAGCCCAGATACTCCGTGACCCTAGCCATGAGCCGCCTGAATGACGACTTCGCATGAGCCCCAGGCTCTGGCCTGCCAAATTCCACTTCTGGAGAAGTGTCCAACCCACTGGCATCATGGAGAGTTTGCCTCAACTCCTCCAATTAACCGTCTCCAGAAAAGACAGGAGCCACATTCTGCTCACCAGGGTCCTCAAAGTCAGACCTTTCTTCCTCCCCATATATGTCATCCAGAGGGAGGTGAAAACTTGGCCTGCGGACAGAAGTAGTCCTTGAGTCCACCACTGGCCTCACAGACTTAGCAGTAGCCTTTCCTGGAGGATCCACCAGATCAGGGTACTCCAATGGTAAATTTCGGGCAAAAATCCCCAAAGGCGTCGATGTTGCTTAAGGCTTTGACGTCGAGAGCATCGACAGCTTTGGCGTCGAGAGCGCCGAAGGCTTCAACGTCGCCAATGGCTGATAAGAAGGCAAAGCCTCGACGTCCGAGTCAGACGGACACGGCGCGGACCAAGTCAACACAGGCTTCGAGCCCTTAGCCAGTTGCAGAGGTCTCGCTGGGGACGAGGACCGAGACCTGGAAGCACGTCTCTTGCGACTATCCGAAGTCTTGTCCGCATGGGACCTCGAAGGTTCCCGATGAGTCGCGTCGCGGACCCGAAGGCGTGCGAGCCGTGGTAAGAGACCATTCCCTGCCGGCTTCATTAGAAGGCACGACCACAACTGTGCCCTGCGATTGAAAAATCACCAAAATCTGCTCCTTAAAGGCAGCTCATTCCTCCGGAGTCGAGGACTTCGTCGGGCATGCCACTTTCCATGCGGCTCCATCCTCCGAGGAGGACGGGGAAGGCGACCGGCGACAGCATTTCTAAGAATGCTGCGACGAGGAAGAATGGCGGGAACCACTCCTGGACCGAGAACCCCAGGCCTCCTCCCGACGCGGAGAGTCGCCCCCTCAAGTCGTCGGTGGACACCCCTTTGGATTTCGATTTCCGGGACTTACTGGGCTTCGAGCCCCTACCTACCTGAAGCTTCCCCTTACGCTCCCGCAAGGCCTTGGCAATCAGCAACTGGCATTTCGAACAATCATCAGTGTCGTGACTCTCGCCCAAGCACCACAAACAAATGCGATGCGGGTCGGTGATAGACATTTTAGACTTGCAGTACCGGCAGGTCTGCAAGCCAGACCGCGGAGTCGGAGGGGTCGAAAAAGAAGACATCACTACGATGAAACACACAAGGCGCGCCGATTTCTCGAAGCAAACACGTTTGCTGAAAAAACAGAACTGAGGCTACGTGCGCTGTGCGTCCTATTTATAACATCCAGTGACGTCGCCCTCGGCGGAGGCCTTCGAGGGACAACGAACCAACGCCATCGACGAAGGACGCCCTCTGCCGAAAAAGTTTCCAAAGTGCACAGCTGTGGACATTACATGTCAAAGATATGGAATATGTTGGAGGGCACAATCCATTTAAATTCTCATTTCGGTGCTAATTCCCTTCAACCTTACAGTCCCCCAGCTCTTTTGCTGGACTTTAGGACTTTTTCATTTTAACCCTGGAGTGAGTGAGCCCTTTTTCTCACTCATGCGTTTTGACCTGATTTGGATTATATGTTTCCTTTGTTTTTGGAGTCTGACAAACTCCATAGGCATCTACTTTTTGTATGGGGACACAGAGCACTTTCAGTGCATTGTCAGCGAAATCCTCTAGATTTCTCATGAGGTTTAAATACCTTTTCTTGTGTGAACTACTGTTCCCAAGAATAGTAAAGTGAAATTGACTTTACTTACCTTTTCTCTTTGTGGGTCCAGCACACACGATCTTATGTGGAGTGCTGGGGGGTTACTTAGGAGCCACTTATCCTACCTACTCATGTAACATTATATTATGTTACCCTCAGTACTTTAAGTGGCTGGTGGAAGTGGGTTAATTTACTTACCATTGTGCTTTTTTACCGCAAGCGGAAGCCTCAGCTGCAGTATAGCACCCATGGGTGACATTGTGTCAAAACTGACTCTGTCTTCTTTTTTTGCCATTTCTTGTTTGTGAAGCACTTCTTGGGTTTTACTCTGTGCGCCAAACCAGGTTTAACCATTTTCTCGATTTGCCTTTGGCAGCCTGGTGTTTGAGTGGCAGCCTAGGCTGAGCATGAATTGGAGTAACCTGCTTAAAAGGCAAGGGTTTTGCGACTAGAGGCAAAGTCGACCACTGGGAAGAACACCAGACTAAGAAACTGTGAACAAAGCTTGCTTTTGAATTGCCTGGTGAAACCCTGCTCCTGTGCTGAAAATTCTTTTTCTGATCCACAAGAGAAGCTCCGCAAGGGGATTTTTCCCTTGGGTTAGTGGGACCAACTAACCCAGAGACAACCTCCACTGCACCATCTTCCCAGACTGGCTGTACCTCTTTGCTGCTGCAGGAACTGAGTGCCAGGGGTCGAGACATCCGCAGTCGAGCGCAACGTCTGCAATCCAGCCAGAAGCTCCAGGAGTCTCATAAGAACCCTCCAGAAGCAGGACATCCAGAGCTCGCGTCCCTTCACCAGAGTGCAGGACTGGAGTGAAGGAAGCCCAACCAGTATCCAAGATGTGGTGCCGTTTACCTCGCGCTGAACCTGCGAAGTGCCGCTGATCCGAAAAGAGCCCGTAGATGCAGCAGGAGTCCTCCAGACGTCCTTCCTCTTGTCCCCACAACTGAGGCTCAGGAACCCAGGATCGGCATCGCTGCAACCTGACGCCAGCGGGGCCACTCTTCTTCTAACCAGAGGTACTGTTCAGACTTGGGGTACTTATCTCAGTGTCTTTAGCTTTGCTCTTCTCAGATTGAGACTTGCAGTAGCTACTTTTGTTGGAGTTTATTTCAACTCTACTTTCCACAGGTTTAACAGCTTGTGATCCTACAGTGATTTTCTACAAAACCTCTTCAACTTGTGCAAGACTTTTTATCGAAGAAGTGCCTCAGCTCCATAGTATGTGCTCCAATTGACTTTGGCTGTCCTGGCTCCCTGCAAACTCTTCTAATCCATTGACTGATATTTTCTGACCCTGTGAGGCGATAACTTGGTTTTAAGATATTATTGCTGGGAAAGGTTTTGTCTAGACTTCATTGGAAGATTTAAGTATTCTCACATGCCCTGAGAACCTGTTTAACTCTTTTCCTTCCTTTAACCTTTCCTTTCTGCAAACCTCAGAATCTACAAAGTGTACTAGTAATATATACATGCCATTACTGTCCTTGTGAATGAAGGCATCTCCGGGTGTAGGAAATGTGTAAAACATCTCTAAAGAGTGTTGATTCTGGAAATGTATATTTGATTGTTATATATATTGCCATTTTTAAAGAATGCTTATTTAAAAACTGGTGTTAAATAATTATTTATAACTAAAACCTTGAGTGTAATTGTTACTTGGCCACTTGTATTTGCAAATGTAATTGCTACAGCTCACATTTACCCCTCTTGAGATAAGCCTGGCTGCTAAGTCACACTACCAACTTGTGTAGTACAGGCCTATACCAAAAGGTGGGTTACCTAATACCAAGACGACAAGTGTTGTGTAGTCTCCACATGGTTACTACATTAATTCTTCCCCACATGGAGGATGGGGCAGGTTGAGCTCCCTCTTTGGCAAGTAATTGAGGTTTAAGCCGAGCTTTGAAGAGCCCCACAGTTGGGTTGGCTTCGATTGTGATGGGAAGCAGGTTCCAATGGAATGGGGTGAGTAGGGAGGAAGAGCGGAAGCAAGAGGAGGCATAGGGGGGCATGGGTCAATGAGGTTGAGCACAGAGGAGGAACAGAGGGAACAAGACGGTGAGTAAACCTGAAACGGTATTGGAGAGAGGAATTTATTTGAACTGTGTTTCTACAGTTCCTAACTTAATAAAAGGAGTGGCAAAGCCATTCCTCTATGCAGTACCTGCACACACCAAGTCCCATAATAAAAAGCCACATAATAGATCACAAAGGCATAGTACACTAGTTTGCAGATTTTATGCTCTGTGTTAAACCTCTTGATCACATGTCCCACCGTGAGTCTGTGCATGTTTTCCCAGCAAATAGTATTTGTAGTGGATGCAGGTATATTTAGGTTGTGTCACAAGTACCTTGAGTTCCACCTGTCAACCTGGGCATCCAGTTTAGAACTCGATTTCCAAAATTCAAACATACAAGCTTGTACAAATATACACTACTAATCACGTCAAGGCAATTACTGGTTTGAGGCTGCCATCACAACTCAAGCGGTCTGATGACAATTGGTAGCATCACTGGAATGGAAAATCTGACTTGTTTTTGACTCGATCCTTTGAGTTCCTGTTATCCTCCAACAGAACTCAAGTTTTGGGCCGGGGGTCCATGAATACAATACAATTGTCTGCCTAACCAGTCAATCTCCTTGTGGGAAAATAAAGATCCACCCCATCTAGATGGGCATCCCGAGGACTCACTGCAAGCAAGCAGTGACATTGCTACCATGAAAAGGATGGGGGACAAGGGACAATCCTGCCTCACCCTTTTCTGTATCAAAAAACTGATAGAATCCCACCTTCATGTGCACACTTTGGCCAGAGGTTGTGAATGGAGCAATATGATCAGAGAGGAAATACTGTCTTAGGGGAGTTTCAACATAGAGGTAAGACTCTAAAAGAACTACCCATTGGTATACAGGTCCCCAACTCTTAATATAAGTCTGTACTACTGTTACGCTCACCTGGTTCCACAGGGACGCCACCCAGCAGTTGGGACTCGGGTATCCTTCTCTGCGGTTCCCAGGTGTGACCAGCGGGAGGGTTCTGCCTGGAATACAGGTGGGCAATGTTCAAGACTGGGCAACTGGGGTTAACAGCCCCCCACCACCCCATATACCTGCGGCCTCACTGGACCCTCTCCTCACCTTGTTTTTAATGCAGGTGTGTTCTCTGTCCTGCCTTCTTGGCAGGGGCGCGTTGTGCTTGGTGGGCGTTTGCAATCGAGTTACTTCACTGATGCCGGCCCGCTTTGAGTCTTTCAGGTAGGTCTTATTGCTGTGCTATATTATTGTCCTTGCATGCCTTTTTGGTTTAACTAATGTCTTTTCTCTTCCTTCGGTGCGCAGAAGTCCAATATGTGGCATAGACTGAAGTGGGTCTCGCCGGTGAGTAATGGCGCTTTTAGAGCGCCTTGATGCAGTGAGTAGGCGCTAAGCGCAGCGCTATTATGCCTCGCCTCTTGCTAACCTGTTGTCTTGTCTTCCCACAGGTCGCGGTGCTCACCCGGTGCATGGAATTCCTGAGGCGATGCTGGTCGAGGAGCGGCTTGCGAGGTAAGCTTTTCGGCACGGTTCATTAAATTGTAAAAATGTCTAATGCCCTGTTTCTTCCTTTTTTGCAGATCCGTCGGTTCGGGAGGAGCGCTAGTTCCAGGATGCTGGTCTCAAGAGCCATGGACAGCTAACTATGAAATTACAGGTAAGCTGCTGCTGCTAACGATGTCTTTTTTTCTCCTTAACAGATGCTGTTCTTCTGAGGTTTGCGGGTGCAGCGGAACACGGTGAGCGTCACGTTGCAGAATTGCAAAGTAACGCAAAGCGTGTTATCCCAGTCGGGTGTGGTTTAAATAGCTTCAAGAAAGTAGTCCAGGTAAAATAGTTCCTATGGTACCACACCCAAAAATACTATACCGCATAGCTTGGTTCCAAGGAGCCAAGCTATGTGGATGCCTCCATGTTGATCGACACTGAAATAAAGTAGTTCCCAATACAAGTCCTTTATCAAGTATGAGCCTGGCGCCAAAGGCGCCAGGACTAGCCCCAAGAAGGCCTAGGCAAAGGATGCCTGGTTTTAGAGGAGACCCTTCCTGGCCGTTGGGCTTGCCAGGGGGGTCTTCTGGATGGGGGTCGTGACAACTACCCAAAGGATTGGTGGAATGACAGAGCAGCCATGCATATTTTATGAGGGGGATGTGAGCTGTACTTAAGTACAATGAACCCAGTCAATACAATAGTCCAAAGAAACTCTTACACACTGAAAGTTATATTAAAATATACATGTATTCTTATATACATAAGGCAAGTAAATACTTCGACTAACCAACATACACATAGGAATTAGCAACAATAATTTTCATGGGGGACTCCTTCACAATTGTTACAGAAAATGACATTAATGACAGTTCTACTGTTCAAAAAGTAGTGCTGTGCTCCTGCAGTTGTTACAGAGAAATTAAAATTTTGTTGATTTGCTGAAGTCACTCAAAATTGGTAGGAAGGAAAAGAAGGGTTATTCAACACTATCAGCAGTGGTTTACTTCTTAGTAACACTTTTCAAGCCTTCTAATGCTTTATCAGTCCAATGTCACGACCCTCGCCCAAAACCCCCTCTGGCAAACCCATTGGCCAGGTGGAGTCAGGACTCGGGCCTCTAGAGCCTGGCATCCTCTTCAAAAGCCCTCATGGGGCCAGTCCTGAAAAACAATGTGCTTGGGAACTACTTTATCGAATTGTCAGCCAACATGGAGGCATCCACATAGCTTGGTTCATAAGAACCAAGCTATGCGGTCTAGTGTTTTGGGTGTGGTAGCATAGGGACTACTTTACCTGAACTGTTTTGTTGGGGCCATTTAAACCACACCCGAGCAAGACAACACGCTTTGTGTTACTTTGCAGCTTGCAACGAGACGCTCACCGTGTCCAGCTATTCCCTCGAACCTCGGAGAAGCAGAACCTGCAAGGAGACAAAAGGAACATCATTACCAGCAGCATCTTACCTGCAGTCTTCAATCGCAGCTACTGAGAACAGCTTCCTCAAATCTGCACGCCTCCCGGACAGAACGACCTGAAAGAGGAAGATAGAGGCAACATTAAAGAAAGCAGTAGAGACATTTACAAATTACGAACTGCTCAAAAGGCTTACCTGGTTGGTCGCCTCTTGGCTGGCACCACTCTGGACATTCCACTCGCGCTGAAGAACACTGCGACCTAAAAGGAAGGAAAACACAGGTTAGCAAAGGCAAGACTTTGCAGCGCTGCGCATAGTGCTTACTTCATGCATCATAGCGCTCTTAATGCGCCATCATTTACCAGCGGAGCTCAACCAAGCCAGTTCGCCGCGCTGAAGCTCCACATACCTAAGGGAGAAAAAAAAGACATTTTAAACAAAGAAAGGCATGCAGGATAGCAACAAAACTAAATAACAGCAATAAGACCTACCTGAACAATATCAAACGGGCCGGCGTCAGTGAAGTAACTGGACCGCACTCGCCCATGAAAGACAACGCGCCCCTGCAAAGAAGGCAGGACGGAGAGCACGCCTAATTCTACCACAAGGTGAGGAGAGGGCGCCAGAGGGACTGAAACCATACGGGGGTGGAGGGAGGATACTTACCCCAGTCTGTCAGTCTTGAACACAGTCCTCCTGTATTTTCAGGCAGAACCTTCCCCGCAGACCACATCAGGGCAAAGCTGAGAAGCATACCAGCGAGTAACCCGGCTCGGTGGCGTCCCTGTGGATACCAGGTGGATACCAGGTGAGAGTAACATCCAATCCCAAACTATTCAAGAGTTCAAAGTCAGTGTAGGATAGGAGCAAAAGTCTTATGCAGCAGCAGCAGAAAAGGTAAAGTGATACTTCAGTTACTTAAATATAATGCTTTGGAAGGATAACACAATTTAAAAAGGACCCCGTAAAGGACTGCCTAAAAGCGCACAAATTGAATAGCCTGGGCAAGAGGTCCGCCAATGATCTCTGCCTTCATGCAAGTAAGACTGACATCCTCCTCATTGGGACACCCGCTCCCTCCTATCCCCTCTCTATCTCTGGCCGCCCACTCTGGGCCCTCTTCCTGCTCCTTCCTGTGAGGCTAAGAACCCTGGTGTCCTCTTCGTCTCCACCCTCTCCTTCTCTCCTCACATCTCTGACGCCTCTAAGAAGTCAAACTATCAGCTGCACCTCCTCAGAGGTTTTCTTCCTTTTCTCACTTTCCCCCAGAAGCTCACTGTCTCCAGAGCTGTGGTACTCTCTAGGCTGGACTATTGCAACAGCCTCTTTCTGAATCTTTCTGCCTCTGCTCTTCGACCTTTATAACTTATCCAGAACAGGACTGCAAGACTTGTCCTTTGCCTCAAGCACAGGGATCGTATCTCTCCAGCGCTGAAATCTCTTCACTGGCTCCTGTGGCTGCAAGGATACACTTCCAGACCCCTCTGCATTGTCCACAATGCTTTCAGGGGCCTGGTACCGCTCTACCTCCAACTTTCGCTTCCAAAACATCTACCTTCTTGAGCTCTCCACTCATTCACCTCCAACTCTGAGGGTCAGAGGCTTCTCCAAGCAGAGAGCTGGGGCAGATCTATCTCCTCAGCTGTGGCCTCTCTCTGGAACTGCCTCCCTGCCTCTCTCAAACTTGAGCAGAACCACCTCTGGTTCCGGAAGCAATTGAAGACCTTTCTTTTTGCTTCTGCTTTCTCTCTTCCTCTCCCCTGCTGATGCACCCGACTGCTCTGCGCACTGGTCACCCTCTGAACTCGTGCCCAGACTTCTGCATGTCCAGTTGCCCTCGCACTGCCTCCGGGCTTCTCAGCACTTAAAGGTCTGTATCTGCAACCCTACAGTCTCTTCTCTCTGCACATATGAGCCACCCACTGGCTGCACTTGTGAGTCAACTGCACTCTGCCTCCCTTCCACAAAGCACCTACCTTTCCCTCTTACCCGCACATGCGCGATCTGAATGACACAAGGCCTAGTAAGATTGTTATTTTGTCCGCCCTTGTTTCCCCCCTTCTCATCGCACCTAGAAACACTTGTGTACAGGCACGTTATAAATGCCACATCATATCATATGTGTGGACACCCAAACACCTGCTATTGCACTCAAGTCACACTGAAGCAACTATTGGGCTTCAGGTAAGTTCCACCTTGAGACCCACAGTACCTTAGGGTGGCTGAGGAAAGTGCAGCTGGATTCTTTCCTATGCAGCAGCGATGGACCCGGGTTTCCAGAGTCCTCGGTCTGGTGACGAAAGGAAGGTCTCTGAATGGGATGTCACTGCAGCAGTCACTACAAAGGACCTCAGCAAGGATTTCTTTCATTGCCCACGTCGGTCTGCGGTTTTGGTGACACTTTATCAGCACCAACAGTGAACGGTTACGGCCAGGTCGATCCGCCTCGACTCTGCCGTCCTGCACTCAGGTGAGGGGACTTGGATGAATGGGATCGTGCCTCTGGAAGTCCAACTGGAGCGCATCAAAGTTCTGGGAGGATTTGTAAACGCAAAGACGTTGCACTGCAAATAGGTCATCGGTCCTCTGTTATTCACGGTTTGCAGCACTGGAAGGTCACAGCACCTTGGGGATGGCTTGATCTGCAGTTCATCTTAGGACTGGTTGGTCCCACCAGCCAAAGGGAAGGAGTCATCCTCTTCGGAGCTCCTCTGTCGTTAACAAAATGGGGTCAGGACTGCAGTGATCGCTTCACGGTTAGTTGAAGGGTCTGCAGGCATCTCTGGTGGTCTTCAGCTTTGGATCTTCTGTTACATTGTTTGACTTGTCTTCTGCCTCAGGAAACTCGCCCTTTATTCAGAATTTTAGAAAACTCTGAGCCAGCCCCCCAGTGGGAACAGGTTCCATTCAGGCACATCAGCAGACAAAGGACAGGCGAGTGTCAAATTCCTCCCCTGCATCCTGTCCTCACAGACACACTGGAGCCTAGGCAGGGACACACATGGGTTCCAGCCAAAGACAAAACTCACACACAGATCTCCCCCTCTCAGAATGGAAGAAGGGCTAACAAAAGGACAACCACACAAGAATTGGCGAAAAAAGAGAGGAGACACCATGTTAGAACAAAGGTGACCCTTTTGTGCATAACCGAGGCTGTGAATACAGTCTGCGTTACAAGATAGCAACAACGTTTGTAAAACACTGCCACCAGCCATAACTATCAGGTTGTCACTGATCAAAGAAGTCACAGGAGCAAAGTGAAGGGACACACTAGGTATCCCCCAAGCACTCCACATAAGGTGGTGTGTGCTAATCCCTCAGAAGCCAAAGTTTTAGGAAGAATACAAAGTATCCTGCTTCCCTTAAGAGCAACACTGCACATAGGGTGCTGCAAACGTTAACACTGATGCCTTTTAAGAGATATGGAGGAAAGCAAACCTCCATAGATTAAGGTAAAACAAGGAACAGAGTTCACAAAGTCCGAGCAAATAAGAATAAAAAAGGGGAAAAGGGTTCCCCACATTCAGGAAAGAAAGAAAAAGGTCCAGAGGTCCAGGACAAAGTGCTGGGGGTCTCACTAAGAGAGGGGATTAAGCCTAAAACTAAAATCTCCCTAACACTGTCCGACACATTATTCACAGCACCACAAATAGAAATGCTACCGAATGGAGTTCTCTGCACTCCGTGCCACCTCCGAAGCAGGAAAGCCACAGTTAAAATGGCCCAGGAGTGCAAATATTTGCCTCAAATTGTATATGGTAGACTGCCCCATGATGAAGCCGGATTTGCCAGCTATAACCTAATATGCAATTAGAAGAAGGTGATTTGGCGATGGTCTTAAAAACTACTTTATTGACCAGGTTTCAAGAAATTTGGTAGTAAAACGTGCACTCTTCCTGAGGTTTATCTGTTTTAAGTAAGTCATCCGTACCTCCAGCGTGGATGGAGCCAAACACCTCTTGCCATTTGATAACTTCCCAATAGCTTTTTTGAATTACATCTTATTCAGGCACTCTTCACATATAGCACCTTCTACCCAGCACATACCATCCAGATAAAAAAAGCACTTTGCTGGTATTTGTATCACGTCTCTCCACTTGGAAAGGGTATAAATGCTTGCAGACAGCCTAAATATTTTCCCTGGGGTTTAATGGGTTAGGGCAGTTTTTCTGTCAAACCAAGGGCTTAGTAAAACCATTCAACTGAGGCAGTACAAGACTCCACTCTTAGTATAAGGCTGTACCACTGGAGTTTGGGGTAGCGTAGACAGAGAAGCCATGTTTATTTTAGGACGGAGAGAGGGCTCTAGAATCAGTTCAAAGAAATTGCAATGTAAATGGTCCAAAGAAACATTGAAACATTATGTATTGTACAAATACATAGTTTATTTAAATACAAGTCGGCCTAGATAAATCTTGGGGGAAATAAGTACTATCACAGATCATATAAACACATTATAGAAAAAAAAAACACTAAGCTTGAAAGTACACAGACCAAAGCATATAACCTAATTTGGAACACTTAACAGTAGTTTTAGGGAAGTGAAGGCCAATAGTTAATTTTAGATTACTTTCAGTAATACAGGGTAGTAGATCCTAGCAGTTGCTCAGCAAAAAATAATATAGTAATAAATAATATCAACTGGACAATATACTTTGCAGAATAGTCAGCCAGCCAATCAAGCCAGAGTGCATTTGGGTCTCCTAGGAGACCAAGCACAGGGGGTTTCGGGCACCTCCCTCACTTCCTGCCAACCCCAGACAATCGGGTGCCAGAGGCGGTCTTCAGTCCTGAAGCCAGCCAAAGACGATGAAACAAAGGGACCAAACCTGGTTTGGTGCGCAGAGAAAAACTCTAGAACGACCTTTCAATAAAGAAATGGCGAAAAAAGAAGACCGGGTCCTGTTTAAACAAAGGTGGCTCAGACGCCATCTTGAAAAACCTGGCTACCTCGATTTAACGCTACCGGTGTTCGTGGTCGGTTAAAATCATGGTAGTTTGTTGTAAAACCACTGCCACCAGCCATTCCGATAGAAAAGGGTAGCATTTGACTGCTACACGAGTTTCTAGACACAGGATACTAGGTAACCCCTCCAGCACACTATAGTAAGATTGGGTGTGCAGGGTCTAGGAATTTGAAAAGACTAGTAAAGTCAATTTCACTTTACTTTCTCTGGGCAACAGTAGTTTATCCCAGAGAAGGTATTTAAACCTTGGGAAAGCCTGAAAGGCTTCCCTGGGCCACTGCACGGAGGGTGCTGTGCGACACACATGAAAAGATTATGCCTATGGAGTTATCTAAACTCCATAATCAAAGATCACAAGAGTAAAAAACACATCAAAATACATGAGAGTGGGAAAAAAGTGTCACACTCTCTCTAGCTAAAAAAAATCAAGTCCTCAAAATCCAGCAAAGTTGCTGGGGGTCTCTAAGGTGTGGGCAATTGGCAAATTTTTGAGAATTCTCCCTAACATGGGGAAAGCAATTACTTGTTAACTTATTTTAAGGCACACAGCTAACACAAAGTTAGTACCACCTCTATACTTTCGTAAGGAGCTACCAGCAACCCAAAAAGGTAAGTATGACCTAGGCAGACTTATTCTGGACAGGCTAACAGCAAGTCAGGGGAAGCAATACCCAATTGGGGACATTCATCCAATTATCCTAACGGGAATAATAAAGCGAAACCAGCAGCATTATTTTTGGGAAGAGAGGAACCCAATTCACAGGTGAGTAAGTTAACCTTCTATCTACTTTCTGTTAGAATGACGAGACCGTTTCTAAGGAAAGTAAGACTTTGAGAATACTTATTTAAGAAGGCACACAGCTTATCCAAGATAAGTAAATCCTATATATACTTTTCAGAATGGCAGAACATTTCTAAAATAAGTAATAACGTTTTGTAACTATTCACTCTGAAAATTTAAAGTTACCAACTAACTCATTCACAAGTAAGTAAACTTTTCAACACTTCTTTTACTTTTCAAGGCAGACCCCTTAAAGCATCGAGCCCTTCCCAATTCCAGTACATGAGATCTCTCGGAGGCAGAAGAGGGACCCTAGTGGTCTAGGAGACTGCTGAAGGGAAGGTGAGATAGGGCTCAGTTGAAGGCAAAGTTCAGAGTTCCAGAGGAAGACTGGTCAAACAATTAAGTATTTTACTTTATAGTTAGTTGAGGGTCCAGGGACTTCAGAGAAGACGCCCTAGGAGGATTCCAGCAGTGGGCCTGGGTGAACTGGACAAGAGACCTCCCAAACACAGTAGCACCCCAAGGATTAACACGAATCACAAGAGACTGAAGGTAAGTAAATACCCCAGCCAACACAGTACCTCAGCACAGATGAGGATTTTGCAACAGGATGACTTCAGGATCGGCAGCCAAAAACCCGGTCGTTGAATTCCTTCATCAAGAAGATAGCAGACAGGACACTGGAAGGACTTTTGCAGCAAGGATCACGGGAAGGCTCTAGGAAAGGTTTTCCTCGCGGCTGGATGCAGCTCTGTGGATTTGGCACCTTTTTCAGGAGCACATAAGATAGCTGGTCGGATTCTTGTTGTTTTCAAGGTCCAGAAGTTTCAGCGAGATTTGGAAGACCGTGCACCGCACAACGGCTCAAAGTCCCACAGTATTGGGGTACTAAAGCCCCGCAAGGTCGCAGTATGGCGTGGGATGGCTCAAAATAAAAGTCTTCTTGTTTCTAGTGGGACTCACCAGGCTCTGGGTTGTCGTTTTCGGAGTCCCCAGGTCGATAGGAAGGAAGGGCTACAGCAGGCTCTGGTTGTAAAGCAGGCTTTCCGTTCGTTGGAAATGGGTCTTAGAAGTGTTTCCTTCATCATCTTTAGTTTTGGTTTCAGTGTTCGACTACCTCTTCAGCTTCCAGGATCAGACTTTTATGCAGTGTTGGGGATAATTCTCATTTCTGTGCTAATTTCCTTCAACCTTAGAGACCCTCAGCTCTTTTGCCGGACTTTGGGACTTTTGATTTTTATCCTGGAGTGAGCGAGATCTTTTTATCACTCATGAATTTATCTGATTTGGACTCTTTTGGTTGGTGGAGTCTGACAAACAGCATAGGCATCACCTTTTGTATTGTGACACGCAGCACCTTTCAGTGCAGTGTCACAGAGAAGTCCTTTGGATTTCTCACAAGGTTTAAATACCTTCTCTTGGGTAAACTACTGTTCCCAAGAGTAGTAAAGTGAAATTGACTTCACTTACCTGTTTTTTCCCATGTAGGTCTAGTAAACCTCATCTTATGTGGAAGTACTGGGGGGTTACTTAGTAAGCCCCTTTTCCTACCCACTCATGTAACATTTCTTATGTTACCCCACAACCTT
Organism: Ambystoma mexicanum; assembly: GCF_040938575.1. Classification (NCBI taxonomy): domain Eukaryota; kingdom Metazoa; phylum Chordata; class Amphibia; order Caudata; family Ambystomatidae; genus Ambystoma; species Ambystoma mexicanum. The sequence goes on along the minus strand of NC_090935.1, from coordinate 549,925,372 downwards.
TAATGGCTGGTGGTGTTAAAGCAAGATTGTATGTAGTAACCCTGTGGGAGACTACACCAGCCTTGTCCGCTTGGCAATAGGTAAACCAACCTTTGGTATCGGCCTGTACTGCACAAGTTGGTAGAGTTACTGGGCAGCCAGGCTCATCGCAAGAGAGGTCATTGTGAGCTGTAGGGCTGCAACATAGAGATTCACAGTGACCCATATTCAAACAACACTTATACTCGAGATTTCTTGATTAAAGTAACTATTTATCAATTTAACAGTCAGTTTTAAAATAAATAAGCCTTCTTTAGAAGGGGAGTAATTGTCAACACTTAAATACACTTCAGAAATACACTCCTTCAGTTTCAGTTAAGCAAGTAGATACCTTTTTGAAATGTCACACACGCGTACTACACCCTGAGGTGACTTCAATAGCTTGGACACTGGACATTAATGTATCACTTTACACTTAAATGCAATACTGGAGTTGTGGAAAAAGGGAAAGGTCAGGGAAGAAAACAATGGTGAACAGGTTTCTCCAAACAGGTAGGTACTTTACAATCCCCCAATGAAATATAGGTTAACCCTTTCCCAGTAAGGTATGTATAATTTTTTTGAGGGAGCTATCAACACAAAGTCAGAGGGTAAGAAGTGTTTACAAGGAGCCAGGACAGCCAATGTCAGTTAAGCAAAGTCTAGGAAAGCTGAGGCACTTCTTGAACACAAAAGTCTTGCATAATGTTAAAGAGTTTCGTAGGAAAAAGATTCACTGTTGGGCCACAAGCTGGGAGGCTTGTGAGAAGCGAGGATGCAAGCAACTCTGCAAAAGGCAGCAAATGCATGTCTCCAGTGAGAACAAGCAAGCTACACACAACCATAGGTAAGTACCCCTAGTTACACAGTACCTCGAGCCTGAGGAATGGGATCCAGCTGGCTTCTGTTCCGTTTGTAGTCCTGCAGATACTGTTGTTCCAGAGCCTCGGTCATGGAGACAAGAGGGAGGACGCCTGGGGACTCCTGCACTACGGTTTGAAGGTCGGCAGCAGCAATGGCAATTTAGATCGGCGGCACTTTGCAGTTACAGCTACTCGCAAACACCACCACTGCGGTTCTTGGACACCTTATGGGCTCCCCTTGCTTCTGGGGTCCAGCACTCTGTTGAGGTGGCTCAGGCTTGGTCAGTCCTGCTTCGAGGGAGCCAGGCTTAAAAACGATGCACTCGATTCTGTTGTTCCTGTCCCCTGGCACTTGGTTCCAGCAGCAGTGAAGTAGTACAGCCAGCCGGGAGAGTGGTTCCAGTTAAGTTTGTCTTGGGGTCAGTTGGTCCCACCAATCCAAGGGAATTAGTCATCCGTTCGGGCTTCTCTAGTCGATTCGAAATATGGAGCTTCAGCACTGCAGCAGGGCTTCACCGGGCAAACCTAGTTTCGTATGTAACATTTTTATGTTACCTTTCCCTCGATGAATGACTTGGTGGCAGTGGTTTACTTTTAACTACTGTGGTGTGCTTTTACTTGCTGCATTCGCAACTGCAGTAAAGCACCCAAAGGTGGCATTTTTGTCAAAATGGCCTGGTCTTTTTTCACAATTTCTTTGTGGAAAGGTCCTTCTTGAGTTTACTCTGTGCACCAAACCAAGTTTTGTCCCTTTGTTTGTTTTGTCTTTGGCGGGATTCACGAGTGAAGCACGCCTCTGGCTCCAGCCTGTCTGCCGGGGACAGGAAGTGAGGGAGGTGCCCAAAATTCCCTGTGCTTAATCCCCTTGGTTACAGGAATGCACCCAAAAGGTGATTGGCCGGCTGGTTTTCCGGCAAGGACAGCCACCCTGCTGTTTGACTGCCAGCTAGGCTGGAAAGAATGGGAGAAACCTGCATAAAAGACGAGGCTTTTTGGCTTGGAAGGCAGAGTCGACCACTGGACGAAGGAATCCGAAGAGGAACTTGGAAGAGACGCCTGCTGCAACTCCTGGACCGTTGGTTTGCCCGGTGAAGCCCTGCTGCTGTGCTGAAGCTCCGAATTAGTCTCGACTGGAGAAGGCCCGCAAGGACGACTTATCCCCTTCAGTTGGTGGGACCAATCTAATCCAAAAAAAGCCACCTGGACATCCTCGAAGCCGGTTGTATTTCCACTGCTGTTGCTGCTGCAACCGAAGAGCCAGGGAGAGGAACAACAGATCGTGTGCGCTGCTTTTAAGTTGGCCTAGAGCTCCAGGAAGATCCTCCGGCCTCCCAAGAAGCAGGGCTGACCGAGCCCGAGCTCCCTCAACCGGGTGCGGGACCCCAGAAGCAAGGAAAGCCCACCTCAATAGCCAGGAACTGCCGTGTTGCTAAATGCAGTAGACACGAGGAGCTGAAACGCCGAACATCCACTGATTTGAAGATTGCCAGTTGCGAGCGGTGACCGTCCCATTGTAGAGCAGGAGTCCTCAGAAGTCCTCCCTCTTGTCCCCATGACTGAGGCCCAGGAACAGTGAGATCTGCAGAGCTGCTCAAGAACAGAAGTCATCTGCTGCACTTTTTCTTCATTACAAAGGTACTGTAAAAAGTCTTGCTGTAGAGTTGCTTGCATCTTCTACTGCTCACAAGGCTAACGGCTTGTGGCCCGACATTGATTCTTCTTTTTCTTCAAAGACTTCTGAAACATTGTGCAAAGACTTTTCTACCCATCTACAAAGAAGTGCTTCAGCTCATATAGACTTTTGCCCATTGACTTTGGCCTAGCCTGTTTCACTGAATGACTTCTTATTGGGGGATCTGAAAGTATATGCCTACTTAAGAAAAATGGTGGTCTCTGTCTGTTCTAATAACCTTTTCCTTTGACTTACTCTGAATTGACTCTAAATGCAACAGTGATATATTAATGTGCCCGGCACCATAGCTATTGAAGTCACGTGAGGGTGTAGGTTGTGTCTGTGGGCCATCCCAAAAGGGTACTTACTGATTTAGAGATATTAAGAGTATATTTCCATGAAGTATATTAGAGTGTTACTGTTATATTGCTCCCTTCTGAAGAAGGCGTATTCTGACTGATAAATTCATAATTGTTTATTCAAGAAACCTTGTGTGTAAGAGTTTATTTGGATACTTGCACTGTGAATCTTTGTGCAACTCCCCTACAGCTCACATTGACCCCTCTTGAGATAAGCCTGGCTGCTCAACACGCTACCAAAACTCTGTAGTACAAGCTTATACCAGAGGCTGGGTTTCCCATTACCTGTAGTCAGGATTGTTGTAGCGTTCCCCAAGGTTACTGCATACAATCGTGTCTAACGCTCTGCGTTATTGGACAGGCTTATTAAGGCACTGCAACTCCCAGTGGCCATCGTGGTCATTAAATGCGCAGCACATACTAAAAAGGGCCGACTATCTCACGTGGAAACCAAGCAGCAGACGAAGCGAAACTCACGGCATGTTCAGAAAATGTAATGACTTTTGAAACGCCTGATGTAAAAGAGAAAATGGTTGCGATGATGAATGTTTCTGAATATGTTATGTTACTTGGCATTTGTATAGTGCCTTAAGCATCATTGGTATGATCTCAAAGCACTGGTAGGTTGAACGCCTTGGGGGAACTGTAGTTCAAGTCAGTAGAGAAAGCGAGTGTCATACGGTGCGTGGGTGCACCGGATATGTGTGCAGCTGGTGTAGTTGTTGGGTGATAGCTGCTTCCCAGCGATAGGTGTGGTGCTGAGGAAATCAGTTGGATGTGTTCAGTCTGGTGCGTGGACACCTGGAATGGGTTCTTGCTGCCTTAGGCTTGAGGGACAACTATGCGAACAGCTAGCCGGAATGTGCTCAGCTAGCTGTGTTTTATTAGGGTGATGAGGTGATCATGGAGTTGTGTTTGTATGTGAACAGCTAGGACGAATTAGAAGGGGTATAGCTGTGTTCTGGTTGAATGATGGTGTATAGCAGAGAGTAGGCGTAGTGGTGTGATATTGTGGTTATCAGTAAAGGCGCCTGAGACCAGGCACGTGAGCAGGACAGTGGGGATGTACATAGCGACATACAGATATATAGTGATAGGATGGATACAGGTTTATATAGGATACAGATATATATGGGGATACAGGTAGATGGCATATATAGGGGATACAGATATATGGCAAAATCATGGTGAACAGGTGTTGCCTCCATCCGCACCAACCGGGACATCCACTCCATCCGTTCCGTCCACTCCATTCCATTCAGTCAATCCGTTTTAGTCACTATCTGTTCCATCCACTCTATTTACTCCTTTATTTTCTCTGTTCGATCAACTCCGACATTCTGTTTTCTGTGTCTATTCACTCTGTTTACTCCATCCATCGGCTCCATTCACTCCAGTCATTCCCTCTAACCCATCCATTATGTCCTATCACGTGGGTGTGCGCCAGGTAGGACAGCTTTGTTGTGTGTTTCTTCGTTCGGGTTGCTGGGGGTTCAGACGTATCTTTAGGGTGATCATTAGTGTTATGGGAAGAGCCATGTTTTTAGTAATTTGCGGAATGACAGATAGTCTTCAGTGTGATGGATGTGAGGTGGAAGTGAGTTCCACAGAGTGGGGGCCAAGGCTGAGAACGAGGATCCTCCGGATAGGTCGGAGTCCAGAGTGCATCCAAGGTTTTCTACAGTGGGAGACGGGGTGGGATGTTGGCCTATTGATGGGGGCCAGGGTAGAGGGTGGGAAAGAAGCTTGGTGCTGCCGCACATTATGATTTCGGTTTTGGTAGGGTTTAGGAGGAGGTGGTTTGTAGTCATCCAACGGTGTCAAGGAGCCAAGCTGCGAGGTCGGGTTGGGAGTTTGGGTCAGAGTTGAGGAGTTTCAGGATGATTTGTGTATCAACATAGTTGTAGCACTGGATATTGTGTGGGTGGATGATTCCAGGCAGGGTGGACATATAGAGGTTGAATAGGAGGACCGATCGGCATGCTCCTTGTGGTACTCCAGTATTGACTGGGCGAGCGGCCAAGGGAAAAGTGGAGAGGAGGGTTATTTGTTTCCTGTTGTTGAGGAAGGAGACGATCCATTTGAAAGCTGTTCCACGGACTCCTAGAGAATGGAGGCGGTCAAGTAGGATTGAATGGTTAATTGTGTCGAACGCAGCAGAGAGGTTTGTTTGTTTGTTTGTTTGTTTATTTATTTATATTGCGCACCAGACCCTTAGGTTACCGGGCGCAGCAACAAGTATATGCGAAGCTTACAATGTTACAATGTTATATAAATGAATTTACAATATTACGCCATATTACACAAATTGCTAGAATGTACAGATAAAGAGTTGCCGTATTTACATGAATGTACAGTTAACAATATACATGATTAGCAGTAATAAACATAGCCATATTACACAAATTACTAGAATGTACAGATAAAGAGTTGCCGTATTTACATGAATGTACAGTTAACAATATACATGATTAGCAGTAATAAACATAAAGGTTGATGTCGCGTCGGGGTGCATTAGGTAGGACTATGCTTGTGAGTGTTCGGGTGTTAAGTCATTGTTGGCGATAATGTGTTTGATAAGGTTCCTTCTGAAATGGGGGAAGGGTTGGTCAGCTCTAAGGTTAGGTGGCAGGGCGTTCCACAGGTTAGCAGCTTTCACAGGGAAGCAAACGCCGCCAATTTTGGCAAATCTGAATCTAGGTACTGCCAAACAATTGGAGTTGGCGAGTCTCATGGGTCTATTGGAGGTTTTTCTTTTTATTTTGTCCATCAAGTAGCTAGGAGCAGCATTATTTAAGGCCTTATGGGTTAATGAGATCATTTTTAGCTGGATTTTATTCTCAGTAGAAAGCCATTTATGTTGCCGCCTAGTCGAGGAGATATGCTCCCTCTTTCTTATTCCTAATGCAGCTCTGAGAGCATTATTTTGTAGAGTTTGAAGTCTTAGGGTAGTGGCTTTATTGGCGCTACTGTATAGGGCATTACAGTAATCAAGTCGGGAAAGAATTAAGGCTCTAGCCAGGATTAGACAGCTGGTATTGGACAGGAAGGGCTTGCCTGCTCTGATCAATTTACAGGTGTAAGCAGTGGTGGAGGCTAAGGAGTTTACCTGTTTAGTGAAGGACAGGGTAGAGTCGAGATAAAAACCAAGTGTTTTTACTTCCCTCGAGACTTTAATGACATTTCCGTCTATGCTGAAGGCTGAGTAATCTGGGCCCAATTTGTTAATATTGGCTTGTGTGCCCAGAATGATCAACTCTGTCTTATCATCATTCAGGCAAAGACCGTGAGTGGCCATCCATGCCTGAATGATGAGATACACTCTATTCACCAACTCCCCATCCTCACTGTGATCCCCAGAAAGTGGGAAGAGAATCTGTGTATCATCTGCATAGTTAGTGTAGGTGATACCGAGATTGTCCAAATCATCAAACAGAGGTTTGGTGAATATATTGTAAAGGGTCGGAGAGACGCAGGATCCCTGAGGGACACCACAAGTAATGGGTATAGGGTTAGCTGCTGCCGAAGGGGAAAAGACTCTCATAGTTCTCTCACTCAGAAAGGATTCTATCCAACTGATGGCTTGGGTGGAGAAGTGAGCGGCAACGTCCAGGTGTTTGCAGAGGACTTTGTGGTCCACAAGATCAAACGCAGCTGAGAGATCTAGTAGGAGGAGGAGGGCTGTCTTACCCTGATCTCTCAGTTCGTCTATTTGGGCCTTTAAGTCAATCAGGGCTGTTTCCGTTCCGTGTAGTGGGCGGAAGCCAGATTGTCTAGATCCTAGTAGTTTGTGCTGTTCAAGGTAGTTTTGAATCTGTATATAGGCCACTTTGTCCAGGATCTTTAGCAGAAACGGAACTGTGGTGATTGGACGGTAATTGGTGGGGATGAGAGGATCTAAAGTTTGCTTTTTAAGCAACGGGAGCACCCAGGATTGTTTTAGGTTAGCTGGGATGATACCTGTGGAGAAGGATGCATTGACAAGTTTGGAGATAAATGGTGATAGGTCTCTGGCAGCGTCTTTTATTAGCTGTGCTGGGCAGATGTCACCTTTGCAGTTGGATGGTTTGAGGGTGAGGATGATTTTTTCAATCTCGAGTGTGGAGGTTTTGGTGAAGGAGAATTTGGTATGTTGAGGCATGTGGATCGCCTTAGGTGGTGACAGTGTAGGGAGTTTAAGCGAGTCTTTTTTAAGTTGAATTTTGTTTTGGAGGGTAGTAATTTTATTAGTTAGAGCATATTGGATGTCAGAACACCAGGTCTGATCTTTAGTGCAGGTGTCTGGTATGGCAATAGGTGACTCAAGTTCCTTTAGGATGGAGAAGAGTTCCTTCATGCTTGATTTGGAGTTGGCGATGCGGTCGTTGTATGAGTTTTTCTTAGCCAGACAGACTGCGTTTTTGTATTGACGGGAGATAGATATTAGGTTAGCCTTGTTCTCAGCAGTTGCACATATTTTCCAGTTGGATTCATATTTTCTCTTGGTGAGACGTAAAGCCTTGAGTTCGGGCGTGAACCATTTATTTAGATGGGCTTTGGGTTTACTTGTACGCATTTTAAGTGGGGCAATTTTGTCCAAAGTGTCAGTCATAATTTTGTTATACTCGTGAACTAAAGTGCCGGGGTCTAAATTGTCAGGCAAGGCGTTTAAGGTTGGAAGAATAGCGGGTATGACATTATCTATTGTCATATTCTTTTTGTTTCTTGTGGGGCATGAGGGTGCCATGGGGACGACTGTAGAGGATGGTTGGGAGGTTAGGAGGTCAAAGGACACTAATGAGTGGTCAGACCATGATAAAGCTGAGATAGAGGAGATGACTGTAGTACAGTTAGAGTCAGCGACCCAGTCTAATATTCTACCTTTCGTATGGGTAGGGTTGTTGACTTTTTGGGAGAACCCTAGAGAGTTAATAGCTTGGGAAATGGTCGCGGCATGCACATCTGTTTTGTCATTGAATCCTAAGTTAAAATCCCCTAATAACAACAATTGAGAGGTGGTTTTAGCATTGAGGGTTAGTAACTTGTGTAGATCCTCTTCGAAGGTCCCAAATGGGCCTGGAGGTCTATAGATTAGGTGAATAGTTAGGGATTGATTATTATTTATAAGGAGTTTAGCAGTGAGGGCTTCACAGGATTGTAGCGTTAGTGCAGGGGCTAGTCTTAGTGAGAGGCTTGATTTAGAGATAATGGCAATGCCGCCTCCGCGGGTGCCCTCTCGGTCTTGTCTACATATAGTGTAGCCGTCAGGTATGGCTAGCATGAGTGAAGGGCCTGCTGCCTGGTGTAGCCAAGTTTCAGTTATAGCAATGAAGTCCAGGTTATTCTCAGTGATTAGATCAGCTATCTCAAGGGCATGTGCAACTAGTGACCTGGCATTGAGAAGTGCTCCTTTATAGGAATGTTCCTTAGTTTCCTCTTTGGTATGTGTAGGATTAGGAGTGTTTTTCGCGCTGGATTTTGTCTTGGGCACAGATATTTGGGTAAGCGTTGAAGCTCGGGTGTGGTTAGAAGCGTAGCCTGAATTGCCAATTTGATGTTTCATTTCAGATTTTGTAGGAAGGAGGAGTCGTCTAGGTGTCTCATGGAGTTTGTTAAGTCTAGCGCGTAGTTTGCTATTTCTATCGTGGGTGGAGCTAGGCTTGGAAGTGTAAACTAGTGGTTCTAACAGAGTTTGGTGTTTAGAGTCAGTGTAGGCATGAGTGTTAGTAATAATATCTGGTGATATATGTGATAGAGGTGCATGTGAGTATAGTGGGGTTTCTGTGTAGCTGCTTAGCTTGCTAGTAGCAGGAAGTGTAGCAATAGCCATGATGCAGTAGAAGCTAAGTAGGCTGGACATTGTGCGTGACTGGTACTTAGTTTGGTGGGTAAGTGGTTTACAATACAATGGTCTCTGGGCGACCATAAGGCACTACACAATATCACAGTGGTCTCTGGGTGACCATAAGGCACTACACAATATCACAGTGGTCACTGGGCGACCATAAGGCACTACACAATATCACAGTGGTCACTGGGCGACCATAAGGCACTACACAATATCACTGTGGTCACTGGGCGACCATAAGGCACTACACAATATCACAGTGGTCTCTGGGTGACCATAAGGCACTACACAATATCACAGTGGTCTCTGGGTGACCATAAGGCACTACACAGTATCTAGGTGACCGTGGTGCCGGTGCTATTATCAAGTGACAGCATATTGCAAAGCAGGGCAAGAGTATGGTTGGTTGGCTATAGATTGTGCATTGAAATATTTTTGTTGCGGTTCAAGAGCACAACGGTGCATGTGGGACCTTGGACGTAGCAATGTTGGGAGGTGCTAGATCAGGGCTCTAGCTCGAGGGTCGGGAATAGAATGTGGCGGAGGGGGCAGTATGCTTACCCTGTAGGTGGACGGCAAGGGGTCCTGGCTCTAGGCTCGACGGTGTAGACAGGCTGAGGACAGGCACAGTGCCTTTGTGGGTGCCCTCGTTGATTGAAAAAAGAGTACGTTTTTCATTGTCCAGGTGGTAGTCTATCGGTTAGAGAATAGAAAAATTGTGCAGGGGGGGTGGCCACGCCGCGCTCCCATGCGCGTAACAGGCGCAGGAACAGGCCTTTGTATGGCCTTAGTGCTGGCCGCCGGCGAATCCGCCTGCCGGCGGAACCAGCTGGAGTAATCGAGGCTCAGCCTCGGTTTCGCGCCGCGCCGCGCCCGGCATGGGCAGGTCAGGCGCTGTATGGGACAGGGTCAGGCAGGCTCTGTCCGTGTGCCCGCTGGAGCCTGGATCCTCTGCTGGGCTGGGGGGGCTCCTGCCCTCACCCCTCGGCGAAGGGAGATGGAATGGTGGGATCTGGGGCGCAGGAACAGGCCTTTGTATGGCCTTAGTGCTGGCCGCCGGCGAATCCGCCTGCCGGCGGAACCAGCTGGAGTAATCGAGGCTCAGCCTCGGTTTCGTGCCGCGCCGCGCCCGGCATGGGCAGGTCAGGCGCTGTATGGGACAGGGTCAGGCAGGCTCTGTCCGTGTGCCCGCTGGAGCCTGGATCCTCTGCTGGGCTGGGGGGGCTCCTGCCCTCACCCCTCGGCGAAGGGAGATGGAATGGTGGGATCTGGGGCGCAGGAACAGGCCTTTGTATGGCCTTAGTGCTGGCCGCCGGCGAATCCGCCTGCCGGCGGAACCAGCTGGAGTAATCGAGGCTCAGCCTCGGTTTCGCGCCGCGCCGCGCCCGGCATGGGCAGGTCAGGCGCTGTATGGGACAGGGTCAGGCAGGCTCTGTCCGTGTGCCCGCTGGAGCCTGGATCCTCTGCTGGGCTGGGGGGGCTCCTGCCCTCACCCCTCGGCGAAGGGAGATGGAATGGTGGGATCTGGGGCGCAGGAACAGGCCTTTGTATGGCCTTAGTGCTGGCCGCCGGCGAATCCGCCTGCCGGCGGAACCAGCTGGAGTAATCGAGGCTCAGCCTCGGTTTCGTGCCGCGCCCGGCATGGGCAGGTCAGGCGCTGTATGGGACAGGGTCAGGCAGGCTCTGTCCGTGTGCCCGCTGGAGCCTGGATCCTCTGCTGGGCTGGGGGGGCTCCTGCCCTCACCCCTCGGCGAAGGGAGATGGATTAGTGCAGCGCATCCGGCAGAGTCCGCAGTGATCTTAATATCGTTCCAGATTGAGGCCAGAGTGGTTTTGGTTCCGTGTCGTGGTCTGAAGCCTGATTGTGCAGGGTCTAGGAGGTTGTTGGATTTGACAAAGGCGTTTAGTTGGGAGTATGCTGTTTGATCAATGAGTTTTGCAAGGAATCTGGTGTTCAAGCTGGGGCAGTAGTTTTTGGGGTGGAGGGATTTGTTTTTAGAAGAGGTTTGACATGTGCAATTTTGAAGGCATCAGGGAAGATTCCAGAGCTGAGGAAGTCGTTTAGGATGGCTCTTGCGTATTCTCCTGCGCAGGTCGATAGGAATATTTCTTTGAGGACTGAGGCGGGGCAGGGATCAAAGGGGGGGAGCCAGAGGGTTTTGGAGCAGAGAGAAGGTCAAGAAATGTATCTCTGGAGATTGGTTTGAAAGAGTCGAAAGTGGGTGGAGTTGTTGCGGTGGCGGGGTGGTTGATAGGGCGGACAGATTTTGTGGCGGTGAGAGGAGGGCTAGTTTGTTGTTAAGAGAAGCTGTTCTGTCGAGAGCAGTGGTATAGAAGTGGAGCGAGAGTGAGTCGCAGAGTGATTGAGATGGGTGGGTTGGGCTGAGGAACAGGGTGGTTTGACGAACGCAAATGATTTTGTGGAGTTCCTTGCTGGGTTTTCCACAGTTAAGAATCCAATTGTTGTAGTGGGCTTTTTTGGCTTTCCGGATTTCAGCTTTACAGTAGCGATGGTGCATCTACTCAGATTGGTTGATCCTTTCCACCATTTGCGTTATGGGGTTTTGTTTAGTTGTTTCGCAATCTTCAGTTCAGGAGTAAACCATTTGGGAAAAGGTCCAAGGCGTGAGGAGGAGCGGCATGAGTGGGTGAGCGGGATTATTGAATTATTTAGCCAAGAGTCGAAGCAGTCGATGGTTAAGGGTTCATTCCGGAGGATGGTAGTTGGGGGGGGGGGGGGGGGGGGGTCTGAAGCAGGGCTTCGGCTAGGTCAGGGAAGGTCTTGACTCAAAAGATTTACGTTTGGACAGGGTAATAGATTTTAAAGGCCTACCCCTCTCCAAATTCCCTCAAGGCTTTGGCCATCATTGACATGCATTTGTCACACTCCAAACACGGGTGTTCTGCCCCTAGACACCACAGGCAGATCCTGTGTGGGTCCGACAGACATTTTAGCGCCACAGTCGCTTCATTTTTTTTTAAACCGGACCGAGGAGTCCACAGAGCCGATGAGGAAGCCACCCCGTCAAAATTCTGACAAATTTTCTCAAGAAACTCAAAAGAAATTAGAAGAATCACGGAAAAAACCGTTATGTTACTGAAGCTGTGAAGTGCAGAAAAACAGAACTGAGCAACGGGCACCGAGTGCGCTACTTATACCAGTGATGACGTTGATGTCAGGGACAGAGACCTCCGAGGGACATCGACTCGACCAGGCATCGACGCACAGCACCCTCTACTGGGAAAAAAAATTCCAAAGCAGTAAGCTGGATATTGGGAAATATCAAAGATAAAGACTACATGGGGGACAATCCATACTAAATACAGTTTTGTAAGTGAAAGTGAAACTTTTTCATTTACTGAGGATCCCAGCCTGACGGGGAATATTCATGAGCATGTGAATCCATGCCAGACCCCATGCTGGAGAAGTGGAAATATTACAATAAGAAAGTAGATGTCAAGAGAGCAGTAGTCATTTTTTTCAGCCATTGACAACAGTTGCTTTGCATGCTATAAGGACTTAGGCAGAAGCTCAGTGATCAGAGACCACAGGGTATAATCGGTGAGAGAGACCGGGAATATTTGGTGTATGGAAATACACCAACATAAGAACAATGCTATGGATGCCAGGTTTGCATCTATGGAGGCTAACTATTGATACACTACTCCAGGATGGCAAGCACAGACTGGGGATTTTGCAAGGTTGGAGGTAAACTTGGCTGTCCTAGAATCCTCTCGCAAACAAAACAGTGGATGCACATAACATTGGCAATAAGCATTAAAATCTCACTGATGATACTAAGGAGATAGAAAAGCAAGCATGCTATGCCAAGATGGTATTGGCCTCTCATTTAAAAACTAGACTGACTTTGATCTGACATGCTGCACATGGATAACAGCAAAACATCTTCACATTGGCCATGCTACAGCTGAAAGCAACATTATATTTTAACAGAACAGATCTTGAGGAAGCTGGTGCACCCCTTCTCCAAATCTGGGTGAGGAGGAGTGTTCATTCAGAATGTAATCCGCAGTGGGCAAGTAGCTCAGACACTGAGGTACAAATAGGGCTAATGGAGGCCTGTAGATTGTCAACCAGAGGCACTGTTGGAGCACTCCAAGGAAGAGGCACAGTTGTGCCAGTTTCATAAAATCCTGATGAGGGAAGGATGCTGCGGGCTGCTTGCAGGCCTTAGTTTTACAACTGGCAAGATGCAGCGTGCTGCAAAATGGGAACACACATCTTTAAACATTTTAAGAAAGGAAGAACAAAACACGAGAAAGCACTTCGAGACATAAAATTGTGCCATTGGATTGTGATTCGCTGTGCCAGAACAGGGAAGCTGGAAAGGGGTAGGGTAACTCATCTACCAATTGCTTTAAGGGCTTTGAGAAGTTTATTTGAATTGGCTTCTGAAGCGGGTTCAGGATGAGGGGAGTAAGCGGGTGATTAGGAAAACTACTGTAGGTTTATGGTGCACAATATAGTGATTTGTCTAGAACGTAGCTAATGGAAATTCAGGGGAAAGCACCTCAAGATGAAAAGGATTTGTGGACACGAAGAGGGTGTTCTTTAAACCCCTCCGAGGCATTGTGGCGACAAGACAGCACTGGTAAACCGGTAATGCCTGTAGATTAAGGGTGGTGCTGGAACAGCTACACTACCCTGCGCACACAACTAGAGAGAACCTTGCTGCAACTATTGCAGAGGACTGGTTCGTACCAAATTTGTTAGAGCATGTTGCGTGCTATGTAGTGAACTGCATTGTGTGTCAAAAATATATGGCTGGGAATACACTGCACACAGTTAGGGGAGTTATTCCGAGACCCACTGGCCCCTTTTAGCATTTGCATATTGACTATGTCGACATACTGCAAGTATGTAAAGGATATAGATACATGATTGTTATAGTTTGTCCTTTATCAAGATGGATTGAGGCTGGTCCGTGTACACATCCAGACTCTACCTGTGCAGCCAAATTCTTGAGCAAACATTTGAGCAGATCAGCTTGTTGCTAGGTATAAAGCACATGTTTTCCACCCACAAGGAAACTGAATCTGCGAACGGCTCAACGGCTTGCTTAAAGAAAGGATAGCCAAGTTGAAGCTTACCTTGAAGAAAGGGTGGTTGCATTGCCTACCATTGGCATTATATGCATTGCAGAACCAACCAGGTTCAACCACCATCTCACCCCCAATGAGATAGTGACAGGGAGACTGATGAGGACACCCCTCGCGCCTCCATCCAGAGTTAGAAGTGATGCTCAGCCTACCGCAGAACTGTTAGGAATGGAGCTACGCGAGTATCTTATGTGTATGACTAAGCATTTCGGTCATTTCATGTCAGCTACGGCGAAAAGGGTGTGGGGCAGTACAGAACACAGAAGGAGATGCTTCAACAAGTAGTGTTCAAAAACTTTGTGTACCCCAACTATTCCCTGGAGATGCAGTCTTAATCCGTAACCACACAAGGAACAAGTGGCACGAGCCGAGATTCAACGGCCCTTTCATTGTGGAAGACGTCACGCCGTCTGCAGTCAGAGTGCAAGGCAGACGTGCTTGGACTTTTAGGCGATGTCAAACTTTACACTGGAGAAACATCTCTAGCCACACTCCCAACAGAAGCAAGCATCGGGGAAGAACCTCAGCAAATGTAGACAAGGTCTATGACGAGGAAGAAGGACGCAGAGGCTGTCGAGTAAAAAGAAAAGATTTTATTGATTTTGGCTTGGTTTCGGACACTCTTAGTCATCTCTGAAAGGGTTAAGGGAAGCTGATGCGAATACTCTGTCATTTCAGGGTGAAAGAAAAATCTTTTGTTCTTAAAGCCGCAGGAGCATTATTAACTTTAGACTGAGGCATGCTTTAAGCCTTGATAAGAAGAGAAATATGCCAAATTCTGAGTTAATTTTCGACAATTGGAAGAGGGTGCAGTACCCCGATTAATTCCTGACGGAGTTCCCGTTTGCCCATGGTGTTACCCAATGACAACGTTTCAAGAATCATATTTGAAATTCTTCTCTTTGTTCTGCGCTCTTATCCGGCTATTGTGGGGCGAACTTGTAATATTTGTGTTTTCCTGCAAGATCCTAAGAATGGTCCTATTGTAAGGAGATTACTCGCAGCAATCATCAAGCAAGTTTTGCAGTTGCCAGAGTATAGTGGGGAAAGGACAGATGCCCCTAACCGCTGGTGATGCTCACAGACTGGTCAGTAGAGTTTTTCTATCGTCTGATTGAAGAGTAGCCACATCTTGTTGGAAGACACACTGATGTGCACACGTTCCTAAAGGATCCGAGAAACAGTGGAGCGCTACATTAAATCTTAAGAGGCGTCATACTGCAGGTGAACGCCTATTCTGCGAGAAATCTGAGATCAGAGTGAAACTTTCCTTCGAGGGACAGATCAAGAGGTTGCTGATAAATACTCTTGTTTCATGCTTTAAGAAATTCATCATGTCGTCTGGCCTAAGGCAGATTAGAGGAATATACTGGGAGCTAGTGTATGTCGTTGAATTTATCTAGACATACTGAGAGCTGTTTTCTTCTTGCTGGAGAGGCATTCACATTTTGTCTAGTTAAAGACTGGTTCCAGGGAGACATCGAGCGTTTGTTATCATCCAGAAAGCAGACAGCAGATAGAGTACGAAATTGCTGAGTCATAATGTTGATGTATTAAAGATGACCTTTTCCTTTTTACAAATGGATAGTATCAGCAGTAATATAATAATGCCAGATGCAGAGAGACTGCCACGTTGTCCACGAAGTAGATGCTGTAAATTGACATACCTTTGTGTTATTTACGCTTGCATTGTATTCATAACCATATTGCTTTCACTGACAGTACGGCCATCGTACTACCTTGAAGTACATGGAGCTAGGACTCCTGTGAATCTTCCTGAGCAGAAGGAAGGTGTAATTGTGACAACTACTAAGCAGCCAAGACCCTATGTAGTTATTCCTGTCCCAAAGAAAGAAGATAATTTACCTGCGCTTGAGGTAGGTGTCACTAATAATCATTCACATGCAAAGTGTCTTAGAAACTCTGTTTGGACACAACAAACGGGTTTGGCGATACAGGCAGGACAAGAGGTTGTTAGATGGTGAGCCTATACAAGTAACGCATGCAAGCACACCTGTGCCTGTGATAAATGACCTAAAGATGATCCCTGGAAGATAGACACACATGGAGATTTTGCTAATTATTTTCACGCCTAAATGTTATGTTGAGAGGATGAAACTTGCTGAACTTTTTTCTACTCAGGGAGCACTAATAGATGTTCCTGTAATTGATCCAGTCAGAAGGAGCTATGAACACACTTCATGATATGATCATAGAAGGTCATATGAAAATGATGAGACCTAAAAGAAGTACTAAAGAGGATTATTTCGAATTAAATGATTACCTGGTTAGCACAGCTCACCAGGGAAATAACATATGGGGCCAGATTACAGAAACTTTGCACCGGTGCAAGTGCAAAGTTGCACGGTATTAGCACTAGGGCAGAGTTTGCCCTATTTTTAAAAACAGTAGCACACACTAGAAAACTACTGCACTGTGACAAGGGCAGTATCGCATATTAAAAGCACCAGGGCAAAAATTGCCCTAGTGCAAAATAGATACATTTTTGATGCATTTTTGCATCAGGGCAAAGTTTGCCCTAGTGCTAATACAATTCCATATTAGCACTTGAGCAAACTTTGCCCTGGTGCAAAAATGCAGTAGAAATGCATCTTTTTTGTATTAGGGCAATTTTTGCCCTGGTGCTTCTAATATGCCAAACTGCCCTGGTCTTGGTGCAGTAGTTTTCTAGTGTGTGCCAAAGTTTTAAAAAATAGGGCAAACTTTGGCCTAGTGCTAATACCGTGCAACTTTGCCCATACCTTGGCGTAAAGTTTCTGTAATCTGGCCCCATGGTATCAACATATGAAAGCGAGAGTTGAAGAACAGGTAGGATTTCGCTCTTTATACCTGTGTGCATATTGAGGGGGTGATTGAGACGTATCTTATCCACCAGGGGAATAGTTTTAACAGCAAGCAACGCCTTAAGGATACGCATCACTCACCTCCCTACATAGGTATCAGAGACACGAAATGGAACAACAGGTTTAACAACTGGTTGCCGCCATGCAGAATTTGTCTGCAGAAGTGCAATTTCTCAAACAAGAAAACCAGTCTTTAAAGAACCAAGTGGGACGGTCTGCTCAGAGTTCAGAAGTCCCACCAGGTCCTCTCCCCTCCGGCAGATTCGATAGTAATCCCCATCAAGTAAAGGAGTTTCTCGAATCCTGTTCCATCCAATACGCATTTAAGGCAGCCTTTTTTCCAATGGACAGGGACAAGATCGGTCACATGATATCTGAAATGACCGGAGCAGCCTTAGCGTGGGCCACCCCCTTGGTGACCAACAATAATCCAATACTGGATTCTTACCCCGCCTTCTGTAACAGCATAAGGAATATGTTCGGAAGGCAAGAAGTCACCATAGCCGCCCAAGAGCATCTCTTGGATCTCAAACAGGGTTCTCAGGATCTTCTTTCATACATAACCCGTTTCAAACAGATGGCAGCAGATACCACCTGGGCGGATGACGCTCAGATGACCATATTTTGAAGGGGTTTGTCCGAGGAATTAAAGGACGAAGTCTCACGAGTTCATCGTCCACCTAATATGAGCAAATTTATTTCCTTGGTAATGCAATTAGACTATCGGCTTCAGGAAAGAAACCGGGAGAAAAGGAAGGGTAGACACAGTCGACTATGTCCTGAAGGCAGTACCACTGCCAGTAAGGCTATGATATCAGAGGAACCTATGCGGTTAGGAGCCGCGCGTGGCCCCCTTTCCTCACAGGAACGCTTTAGGAGAAAGTCTCTCGGACTCTGTATGTATTGTGGCTCGAATACTCATACAGTCAAGGAGTGCCATCTGATTCCCACTAAGAAGCCGGGAAACGCCTTTGCCCGGCTGTAAGGGGAACAACGGTGCAGGATACGACATCCCCAAAAGTTCCCGCCTTACTACTTGCACGGAAACGACTACCCAGATGACAGACAATGGAATGGTAGTGCTAGCGATATCCCTCGCCTGGGACAATCTTCGCTTAGAGAACGTGCCCACGCTGGTAGACTGTGGAGCTGCCGGTAATTTCATCGACGATTCTTGGGCCCAGAGTCACAGCATACCCAGAAACCCCAAAACTTTGTCTGTCCCGGTGGAAAGCGTAGATGGCAGCCCGCTAGTTTCCGGACCCATTAAGGAACAAACAGACATCCTGATCATGACCATCGCTTCCCACCAAGAGTCCCGAGAATTGGACATAATAAAGACAGCCCATTACCCTGTCATTCTGGGACTCCCCTGGCTAAGATTACATAACCCCTACATTAATTGGACAGCAGGCCCTCTATTCCTAGGTTCCGAGAATTGCGTCCAAAGATGTCTAAAGGCAAATCCTCCGCAATCCACTGGAGATCGAGATACCCGCCCGGGCCTTGAGAAAACGTTGTTAAACCAAATATCAACCCTACCTCCAGAATACCAACAATTTCGCTCTGTGTTCACACAAGACGAGTATTCCGAACTACCTCCGCATAGAAGAGACGATTGTGCCATAGATCTGGTACCCAACAATCCCCTTCCATTTGGACTCATGTACATATTATCAGCTAAGGAAAAGGAGGTATTGAGGGAATACTTACGAACACATCTCCAAAACGGGCTTATTACCGAATCCACCTCCCCAGCAGCTGCCTCTCTATTCTTTATACCGAAGAAAAATACCACAGAACTCCGTCCATGCATAGATTATCGGGGGTTAAACAAGATCACAGTGCCCGATAAATACCCAATGCCCCTAATTCCGGATAGCATGTGAAAGTTGCATTTAGAAAGTGTGCCCTATAGCCTCTCTGGTAAATGGAATTTAGAAGTGTGCCCAAGATCCTCTGTGAAAGTTGCATTTAGAAGTGTGCCCAATACACACTCTCGAAAGTTGCATTTGAAGTATGCCCAATAAGCTCGCTGTGAATTTAGTAGTGTCCACAATAACCACTCTGTGAAAGTTGCACTTAGAAGGGCGCCCAATACCCCCTCTGTGAAATTTAGAAGTGTACCCAATTACCCAATAACCTCTGTGAGAGTTACATTTAGAAGTGTGCCCAATAGCCCCTCTGGTAAATTGAATTTAGAAATGTTCCCAATAGCCTCACTGGAAAATTGATTTAATAGTGCGCCCAATAGCTTCTCTGTGGAAAATTGAATTTAGATATGGGCCCAATATCCTCTGTGAAAGCCGCATTTAGAAAGTATGCCCAATAGCCACGCTTTGAAAGTTGTATCTAGAAGTGCTACCAATAGCATCTGTGAAAGTTGATTATAGAAGTGAATCCAATAGCCTCTCTGAAAACTTGAATTTAGAAGTGTGCCCAGTAGATGCTCCTTGAAAATTGCATTTAGAAGTGTACCCAATAGCCTCTGTGAGAGTTACATTTAGAAGTGTGCCAAATACCCAATTGCCTCTGTGTGGAAAATTGTACTTAGAAGTTTCGCCCAGTAGCCTCTCTGGGAAAGTTGCATTTAGAAGTTTGCACATTGAAAAAGCATACAACCCATCATATCACACCACCACGCTTACTCTCTCCTTTACATCACCACTCAACTAGAATACAGAGATACTATGACACCATTCAGTATAACTGTTCTCATACGAACATCCACTGCTTACTCCACATCATTCTATGTAAACACTGCTGGTCTCACACCCCCAGCCAGGCGTTTTCCTCAGGCCTAACGCAGCCACATCCGTTCCGGATAAATCCTGCCAGAACGAACACATTCTCCTGATCTCTCAACCACCACACCTACCGATAAGAAGCAGCTATTACACAAGTACCGCACGAGCTGCACACATATCCGGTGCTCACACGCACCTTTTGACTCTCCCTACTCTCTCTACTGATCTGAACTGCGGTTCCCAAGGGCGTTCAACCTACCAGCGCCTTCAGACCATACCAATGGTATATAAGGCGCTATATAAGTGCAAAATAACAATAACAATATGAAAGAAGTAGGAAGGAACAAGTTACTTACCTGTAACTGTTGTTCTCCAGCATGGGTCTGGCATGGATTCACATGCTCATGAATATTCCCCGTCGTCAGGCTGGGAATCCTCGGTAAAGAAAAAACCAGTATCAGTTTCGTTTCTGATCTGTCTTTCGTAGTAATAACCAATCACTGGTCTCTGCGTCATACTGACCACAGCCAATGACTGCC
Source organism: Ambystoma mexicanum (assembly GCF_040938575.1). Lineage (NCBI taxonomy): Eukaryota > Metazoa > Chordata > Amphibia > Caudata > Ambystomatidae > Ambystoma > Ambystoma mexicanum. Next base: position 549,905,362 of record NC_090935.1, on the reverse strand, counting down.
CTCTACCTAAGCACCGCCTCTGGCAGCCATCTTCAGATTTGGAAGCACGTGAAGTGGCAGTATGACCAAGTGAAGAGCCGCAGAGGGGTAGGCGGGAGGGTTCGCATGTGAATCCATGCCAGACCCATGCTGGAGAACAACAGTTACAGGTAAGTAACTTGTTCCTTCTCCAGCATGGGGTCTGGCATGGATTCACATGCTCATGAATAAAGAATACATAGCAGTACACACATGCACAACCACGGGAGGTGGCAAAGGCTCAACATTAAGCATCACATCAACTCAACATTAAGCATCTTACCTCCTCACCAGGCTCACCTCAGGCAAACAGGTTGCGCAGCACTGCTTGGCCGACCCTGGACTCCTCCCTGGAATCCCGGTCGACGCAGTAGAATTTCGTGAAGGTGTGCGTCGACCTCCACGTAGCAGCCTTGCATATGTCCAGCAGGGGCACACCAGATAGGAACGCCGTGGTAGCTGCGATCGCTCTGGTGGAATGGGCTCTCGGACGGCCAGGCAGCGGTCGGTTTGCCAACCGGTGACAGCACATGATACAGCCGGAGAGCCATCTGGAGATGGAAGCCTTCGAGAGAGCCTTTCCCTGATGGACAGGTCCAAAGTTCACAAAGAGTTGTGACGTCTTCCGAAAACCCTTCGTGCGGTCCACGTAGAACTTCAGCGCTCTAGCTACATCCAGCGAGTGCAAAGTCCTCTCAGCCGGCGACGAAGGCGACGGGAAGAACACAGGTAACACCAAGGGTTCGTTGAGATGGAAGTCCGACGGTACCTTGGGCATGAAGGAGGGGTGCGTCCCGAGCACTACCCTCGTGTCGTGGAAAATCAAGTACGGGGCCTTGCAGGAAAGGGCCTGGATCTCTCCCACTCGTCGTGCGGAGGTGATGGCCACAAGAAAAGCTGTTTTCCACGATAGAAACTTCAACGGGGCCGAGTGCAGAGGCTCGAACGGAGGTCCCATGAGCTTGGTCAGCACCACGTTGAGCTCCCACGCCGGGGCCGGAGCCTTCACCGGCGGGAAAGATCTGAACAGTCCCTTCATGAACTCTTTCACCAGACGATGAGACCACAAGAACGCCCGCCCCGTGGTTCTGGTGTATCGGGAGATCGCAGCAAGATGAATCTTGATGGACGCGTGTGCCAGACCAGCTTTGGCCAGCGTCAGCAGGTACGGCAGTACTTGGGGAGCCGTAATCCGTAGAGGGTTAATCTTCTGTGCGTGGCACCAGACAGAGAACCTCTTCCATTTGTGTCCGTAGCATTTAAGAGTCGAGGACGCCCTGGCCTTTGCAAGAACCTCTCTGCAATCGGCCGGTATGTCGTATCCTCCAAACTCTAGCGCTGCAGGAGCCAGGCCTGCAAGTTCAGCGACTTCGGGTCGTGGTGGAGGATGGCGCCTCCTTCCCTGGAGAGTAGATCCGCGTCCGCCGGCAGCTTGATCGGCGGGGACGCTGACAAGTCCAGAAGGTCCGGGAACCATATCTGCCTCGGCCACGCAGGTGCGACGAGGATCATCCTGCACCGTGACCTCTTGAGCTGGTTGACGAGCCGGATTAGCAGAGGCAAGGGAGGGAACGCGTAGAGGAACAGGCCCTCCCAGGGGAACGAGAAAGCATCGCCCATGCTCCTCGTCTGGGGAAACCTGCTGGCGAACCTCCGGCACTTGGTGTTCGTCGCCGTCGCGAACAGGTCGATCTGGGGTGTGCCCCACCGTCGGAAGAGGCGATCCACCAGATCCTGCCGTAGTTCCCACTCGTGGCACGAGCGCAGCTCCCTGCTGAGTGAGTCGGCGATGGTGTTTTTTATCCCTGCCAGATGAAACGGCACCAGAAAAATCCCTTGGGCGACGGCCCAATGCCACAGGTCCTGCGCCTCCTTGGACAGCGCTGGGGACCTGGTTCCGCCCTGTTTCCTGATGTAAAACATGGTGGTGGTGTTGTCGGTGAATATCCTCACCACCTTGCCCTTGAGGGACGGAAGGAAGGACCTGAGGGCCCAAAACACTGCACGGAGCTCCAGGACGTTGATATGCAGGGACTTCTCCGTCGGGAGCCAGAGTCCCCTTGCGTGCAGATTTTCGGTGTGCGCTCCCCACCCTTCCAGGGAGGCATCCGTGGTCACAGTCTCCTGGTGGGCTGGGGTCTGGAAGTCCATGCCCGCCGTCAGATGCGCGCGGGTGCCCCACCACCGTATCGCTCGTCGGAAACTCTCGTCGAGCTTGATCCTTTCCTCGAAGCTGCCCGTCGTCTGGATCCAGCGTGCATCCAGGAATTCTTGCAACGGGCGCATCCGGAGCCTGCACATGGGAATGAGGTAGATGCAGGAAGACATCATCCCGAGGAGGGACTTGATGGACCTCACTTTGGCCGCGTCGGCCACCAACATCCGTTGCACCTTGCCCAAGATGGTCCTGGTCCTCTCCTCCGACGGGGAGGCCAGAAGGGACACTGTGTCGAGCCTCGCTCCCAGAAACAGTGCGACTTGGGCGGGCACCAGGTGGGATTTGGCGTAGTTCACGGAGAATCCCAGGTCCGTGAGGAGTTGGACGGTCCTTGCCGTGTGGACCACGGCGAGCTCCCTCGTCTTGGCGCGGATGAGCCAGTCGTCCAGGTAGGCGTATACGTGAATCCCCTCGCGGCGCAGCTGCGCCGCCACCGGTGCGAGGCACTTGGTGAATACCCTGGGTGCCGACCGTAGTCCGAAGGGAAGGGCTTTGAACTGGTAATGACGCCCTTGGACCACGAATCTGAGGAATTTTCGGTGCCCCTTTAGGATGGGAATGTGGAAGTAGGCATCCTCCAAATCCAACGACGATAGGAAGTCTCCTTCCTCCAGCTGACCCAGGACGTGCTGGAGGGTGACCATCCGGAACTTCTGCGCCTTGATGAACTTGTTCAGACGTCGCAGGTCTAGGATGGGGCGCCATCCTCCCGTCTTCTTCTTCACGAGGAAGTATCTCGAGTAGACTCCGGAGCCCCGAAGCCTCTTTGGGACGAGTTCGATGGCGCCCTTTCTGAGCATCGCCTTTACCTCCAGGAGAAGTTGAGGGACGTGAAGTTCTTTCCAGGCCACGGGGGGGACGCGCGGGCACCTTCTTTGAAACTCGAGCGCGTGGCCCCGGGCCAGGGCGTCCAGCACCCAACGGTCGGTGGAGATGGACTCCCACACGCTGACGAAGCCCGCCAGCCGGCCTCCCACCGGGGTGCTTCGGTGGGGGCCCGACCCCACGGCCGGTTCAATCCTGCTTGGACGCGGCCTTGCCGCCTTGACCTCCTTGGCGACTACGGCGGGGTCCGCTAGACTTGCCTCGTCCTCTGTAGGCCTCTTGCGACGACGAGCGGGCCGCTTGACGGTAGGAAGCGAAACCGCCGCCGGAACCTTTGGAGGCGCCCTTGCCTCCGCCGCTCCGAAAGGGCGTCCGTCGTTGCTGCAGGACTCCAAGGGCCCGGGCCGTCTCAGTATCCGCCTTGATGGCCTGAAGGGAATCATCCACTGTCTTCCCAAACAGGTTGTTCCCGTCGAAGGGCATGTCCAGGACTCTGGTCTGGACGTCCTGCCGGAAGTCCGTAGCTTTGAGCCATCCACGACGTCGAAGGCAAACGCCGTTGCCCAGCTGGCGGAACCCAGTGTCGGCGATGTCCGTCGCCACGGTGATGGCGTGGTCCGAGGCCACCTCACCTTCCTGCAGGATCTCCAGGGCCTCCGCCCTCTTGTCGTCCGGCAGAAAATCCAGCAGGGGAGCTATCTTGTACCAGAGCTCCCTGTCGTAGCGGGCCACGATAGCCAAGGCGTTGGCCGCTTTAATCGTCGTCGCTGCCGACGAGATGACTCTACGTCCCATAGCATCCAATTTCTTTCCCTCGCTGTCCGGCGGGGAAGTCGATGTGGAGGCCCCCCCCGCTTTCTTCCTGGCTGCCGCGGAGACGACGGAATCCGGGGTAGGCTGCGCCCGGAGGCATAGGGGGGCCGTGTCCGGGACCCGGTACTTCTTCTCGTACCGGTCTCTTCTAGCTGGCGTCGTGGAAGGGTTCTTGAGGAGGGAAAGGCCCTCATCCCAAATGTCGTCCAACAAAGGCACTGCGAGGACCGTCTTCCTCTTGGCCTCGCGCCGCTGATAAAGGAAGCCTTCCTTTTTCTTCTCCTCAGGGCAGAGTTGGAAAAGCTCGGAAGCCCTGGAGATCATGGAGTGGAAAGATCCGATCTCGTCGGGCGGAGAAGCCCTGGTGGGAGGCGACGACGGAAAATCCTCGTCGTATGCCTCGTCGTCCGTACCCGTCGCTGCCGTGTCAGTCCCCGTATCATCCCCTCGGGTGGACGGGGAGGAGGGCTGGACGGGGCGCGACGGTTGAAAAGGAGGTGGTGGATGGATCCTTCTTTTCTTGGTAGGGGGAACACCAGAAGGTCCCGGTTCTGGATCCCCCGACGGGAGAGGTTCCTCCGTCGGTAACGGTAGCCTCGTCCTTATCTCGGAGCATAAGGACTGTATGGCCAACAAAATGGCCGCCGAGTTGTCTTGCGGCGCTGGCAGAGGGGAGTCCGACGGGCGAGCAGGGGCCCCGTCGGTATCCTCGACGATGTCGTCGTCGTCACCTGCGTCGGGGTCCATTCCGACGGGCTGGCCTTCTTCCACGCCTAGGCCGTGGCTTAAGACCTCGATCAGCTCCTCTTCTGAGGTTGAGGCCGAATCTACGACGACGCCCTGCCCCCCCTTCTTCTTCCCCACGGAGGGTTTCACGGGGGTCCTATCGATGGGCACAAAAGAAGACTCCCTCCGAGGAGGCAGGGAGATTCTGGGCCCTGAAGTCGCCACCACTGGTGCAGCCACCACAGGCTGAGCCAGGGCCGCCGCGACCGTTTCGATAGAGGGCTTGGTCGGATGGATCAAGGCCTTCACCACCTTAGGTGCGCTCACTGCCTTATCCTTGAGGGAGGGGGCACTGCCACGCTCCTCCTCTGCCTTAGAGCTCGACCGGGGCCTCTCCAGGAGCTTCGCCGGGTGCTCGGCCTTCCTCTTACCCGACCCAGAGCGTTGGCTCGTGGTTGATGGTGCCGGGGAGGGTGCGCCCTGCCTGGCGCCCGTAGAGCCCGACCGTTCGGCGCTCCCGGTGCCAGCGGACTCGCGGTGCTTGGCCTTATGTTGGGCCCCCGTCGCCGGGGCGCCCTCAAAGGTCTTAGAAGACCGCTCGGATTTCTTCTTCTTCTCGCCAGACGGGCTCTTACCCTCCAGCCAGTTGGCGAGACGTTGATGGCGGTCCTTCATGGTCCGTTCCGACATGTTGCCGCAAAACGCACAGTCCTTCTCCACGTGCGTCTTGTCCTCATGAAGGCAGTAAAGGCAGAAAGAGTGTTCGTCCTCCTTAAAGACGTTCTGCAGCTGGCATCCAGGGCAGACCCTGAACAGCTTTCCGGGCGTCGAGCTTCCCTTCTCCTGGGCCATCTCCGAGACCGGGCCTGAGAAGCTTCTGGAGTCCTCCGAAGTGTAGCTCGACGAAATCTTCACCCTTGAGGGGCACAGATGAATCCGACACGGGTCCCCGTTGATCGGATGTAGGATCGGTGGAGCTTGAGGCTCTTTTGACCGAAAGAATCGAAGTTTTTGTGAAAAAGCGCGAAAAATAGCACTAACGCTCGAGAGCAATAGCACGAGGATCCCAACACATGAACGTGCGGTAAAAATCTGAAGATGGCTGCCAGAGGCGGTGCTTAGGTAGAGGGCAGTCATTGGCTGTGGTCAGTATGACGCAGAGACCAGTGATTGGTTATTACTACGAAAGACAGATCAGAAACGAAACTGATACTGGTTTTTTCTTTACCGAGGATTCCCAGCCTGACGACGGGGAATATTCATGAGCATGTGAATCCATGCCAGACCCCATGCTGGAGAAGAAGAACTTCGGAGGAGGAATGCTTCGTATGTGCACTCCTGCCATACAGCATGGGGAAATCCAAGATCTTTATAGCCATTGAAATAGATGTTCTGACTGCACACTGCATATTACATCTAGCATTCTGTGCTACGAGAGGCCAGTCCATGGGTCGAACAGCCTACCTCAAATGGGCAACTGAATGGACAGATCTGGATGAAGATGACCATATCTAAGATACAAACACAAGAAACAGAGCCCATACTAAGAATCATGTGCCCAGATACGAAAAACCTGGGGTAAAAGGAGCTGGAATCAGATGGAAAATAAATAAAAAACTGGAAGTTCCAGGAAAAACTGCAGAAGATATTTGTCGATGCAAGGCCAGATGCAGATTTGGGGAGCTGCGCTATCACCAGATGGCTGGGCAGAAGGTGTAGTGATCTGCAGAGACTGGGTGATAATGGGTCACTACTAACTATTGAGAATGCACAGATGTTGTGCAAGCCTCTATGGTCGAAACTTGCTAAGCTACTGGCATGAGTCGAAGATGGTGCCTTTGGAGTGTGCAAAGCTGTGTTTTGGAAACAATGGTACAAGAAATGTTGGAGAGAATTAGAATTATGGGAGAGTATTCGAAGCATCAGGAATGAAAATTGGGACAGCAGTAATCATGGATCATTATTGGGCTTGTAGATCCAAGGCATACATGAAGTTACCCATGGATTGGGGAGGGATATGCATATTGGTAAATGTCCATGTCCCAGCATTAGCGATTCCAAAGAGTTATCTAATCCTCAACAGTTTTCCAAAAGCAGATGCTCACCTGATGGAGAAGAGATTTGTGGAGCTGATAGAGGGATTTGCACTTTTTGACCGACTATAAATTGTCGCAAGGACCAAAGGTTCTAAAAATGCTACCACCAAAGGTTCGAACACCAAAAGTTTGAACCTTTTGTGGTATGGTGGTAGCATTGCAGGCAAGTAAAAAAAATAAAGCGGGGGCTGCAAGGGTGTCCCACACCCCTGCAGCACACCCACACACAAAAAAAACAGGAATAAAAAACAGGGGCTTCGGGGGTGTCCCCCGCAACACCCTGCTCACTATACTTCACAGTATAGTGAGTGGAGGTTGCGGGGGAAACCCCTGCAGCCCCCGCAGTATGTACGTGTGTTCGCATGAGAAAGGTGCAAACCTTTGGTGGTTCGCACCTTTCTCATGCCAACATTTCCTGCCGTGGCAAAATCAGCCACGGTCGGATCACTTAGAAGCGATTAAGAGGATGAAGATGGAGAACTATTTCTCAGCCAAATCAATAGAAGCTTTTGACTCTATTCCTTATGAACACAGTCTGTTCAGCCAGACCTCGTCAGTGTTCACATTGAGCTTCATGCTGAGAATCAAGGTTGGAACAAATCAAATACAAAATGGCTTCAAATCACCAGATGGGAATTGCTGCAGACAATTAAACACAACTATAAAGGGATTCAATGGTTACCAGACATTTGGTCGAAAAAAATTGGTCGACTGGACAAATGGTCGAACCAATTTGGTCAAAAACCAAATGGTCGAATTTGTTTTTTTAAATTATTTTTTCCCCCCAACCCCATTTTTTCCCTAAACGAAAACCAAAAAAATATATATATAAATAAAAAAAATTCCACCATTTGGTTTTTGACCAAATTACATCGACCATTTGTCTTTCGACCAATTTACAGTCGACCACTTGTCTGGACACCGGATTCAATGCTATCAGAGAAGAGATGAGAGCCATAAAACCGATGACTCTTCAGAACAGATATGTCCTGGACATGACTACAGCAATGGATGGAGGGGTTTGTGCAAAAATGGGACAATCATGTTGCACATTTATCCCTTCTCATGAAGACGAGAAAGGTATCTTGACCGAAGCCATAGACATGCTGTCAAAGCTCCATGGTCAGATGATAGACGAAGTAGAAGACATTGCTGATGAAGGCTGGTTTGGATCACTCTTTTCTTGGATTCCACAATGGATGGCAGACATGTTCAAGGAGTCCTGATCGTGTTGTTGTTGCTTGGGTTCAGTGTGATCAAGATAATAATCTCACAATGTAAGAAGCCTGTTAGGGAGAATTCTCATAAATGTGCTAATTCCCTTCAGCCTGGAGACCCCCAGCAACTTTGCTGGATTTTGAGAACTTGATTTTTTTTACCTGGAGAGAGTGCAAGCCTTTTTTTCCCCACTCATGTATTTTGATGTGCGTTTTACTCTTCTGTTCTTTGATTAAGGAGTTTTAGATAACTCCATAGGCATCATCTTTTCAGGTGCGTTACACAGCACCCTCAGTGCAGTAACACAGGAAAGCCTTTCTAGGCTATCCCAAGGTTTAAATACCTTCCCTGGGATAAACTACTGTTTCCCAGAGAATGTAAAGTTACATTTACTTTACTAGTCTTTTTAAATTCCTAGACCCAGAACACACAATATTACAATAGAGTGCTGGAGGGGTTACCTAGTATCCACTGTGTCAAGAAACTCATGTAGCAGTCAAATGCTACCCTTTCCTATTTAAATGGCTGGTGGCAGTGGTTTTACAATGAACTATCATGATTTTTCCCGACCGCGAACACCGGTAGCTTAAAATCACAGGAGCCATGTTCTTCTAGATGGCGTCTGAGCCTCCTTTGTTTAAATGGGCCCCGGTCTTCTTTTTTTACCATTTCTTTTTGGAAAGGTCCTATTAGAGTTGGTCTCTGCATGCCAAACTAGGTTTGGTCCCTTTGTTTCTATGCCTTTGGCAGGCTTCAGGACTGAAGACCGCCTCTGGCGCCTGAGTGTCTGGGGTGACAAGGAAGTGAGGGAGGTGCCCGAAACGCCCTGTGCTTAGTCTCCTAGGAGACCCCAATGCACTCTGGCGTGATTGGCTGGCTGTCAGGCAAGGACAGCCAACCTGCTGGGTGAGTGGCAGCTAGGCTGGAATGAATGGGAGAAAACTGTTTAAAAGGCGATTCTCTTGGCTTGGAAGACAGTCGACCACTGGAACGAAAGAACCGAAGACTAGCTGGAAGAGGACAGCTGCTGCAACTACTGGGCCGTTGGTTTGCCCGGTGGAGCCCTGCTGCAGGTCTGAATCGCCAAGTTCATCTCGAAGTATTGTAGGATATTTTTGTGCGATATTGATTGCCTCCTTTTAGTGAATGTTTTCTAAATGACTTTGTAATAAATTAATAAGTGTTTTACCAAGAAACCTTGAGTCTATTTGAATACTTGCAATTGTAGACCTCTGTGTAACCTCATTACAAGCTCACATTCCCTCTTGAGATAAGCCTGGCTTGCTCAGCTCGCTACCAAAAACTGTGTGGTACAGACTTAAGGTTGGTTTGCTTACACCTTGTAGTCATAGTTGCTTGTAGTGTTCCCAGGGGGTACTGCATTCAAACTTTGCCCAACAGGCCTCAGTCGTCGGGACAAGTGGGAGGACATCTGGAGGATTCCTGCACTGCAAGTGGATGGTCGGCGACAGAAAAGGACCAACTTCTATTGAGTAGCACTTTGCGGTTTCAGCTCCTTGTGCCTCAGCAAATAGCATGGGCTTTCCTTGCATCTGGGGTCCAGCACTCTGTTGAGGTGGCTCAGGCTCGGTCAGTCCTGCTTCCTGGGAGTCCAGAGAATCTTTCTGGAGCTCTTGGCCAACTTAAAACGCACGATCTGGTGTTCCTCTCCCTGGCTCTTTGGTTCCAGCAGCAACTGCAGTGGAAATACAACCAGCTTCGAGATGATGTCCAGGTGGATTACTTTGGAGCTGGTTGGTCCCACCAACTCGTCCTTGCAGGGCTTCTCTAGTCCAGACGAATTTGGAGCTTGAGCACAGCAGCAGGGCTTCACCGGGCAAACCAACGGTCCAGGAGTTGCAGCAGGCGTTTCTTCCAAGTTCTTCTTCTGATTCCTTCGTCCATTGGTCGAGTCCGCCAGCTTCACCTTTTATGCAGTTTTTTCCCCATCCATTCCAGCCTAGCTGTCAGTCACCCAGGAGGGTGGCTGTCCTTGCCGGACAGCCAGCCGGCCAATCACCTATAAGTGCATTCATGTCTCCTATGAGACCAAGCACAGGGAGTTTCGGGCACCTCCCTTACTTTCTGCATGTTAATACAGTTTTTCTGAAGTCCAACTAAGGGCTTAGTAAAACCATTCAACTGAGGCAGTACAAGACTCCACTAATAGTATAAGTCTGTACCACCTGAGTATATGGTAGCATAGACAGAGCAGCCAGTCTTATCTTAGGAGGGAGAGAGGGCTGTAGCATCAGTACAAGTGAAATTGTCATACAAATGATCCAAAGAAACACTATGTATGTAAAAATAAAGTTTTTATTTAAATACAGGTAGGCCCAGATAAATCTAGGGGTAAGTACTAACACATTAGAAATCACAATATAAAAACACAACACTATACTTGAAAGTACACAGACCCAAGTATAGACCTTATTTGAAGTACCCAAAAGTAGTTCTAGGGAAGTCAAAACTTTTTCATACACATTCAGTATAGGTCAAGCCTATTCTTGGGGAGTAAAAACCAATGGTTACTTTTTTCAATTACATTCAGCAATACAAGGGCAGGAGACCCTTCCAGTTGTATAATGATTCACAGTACAAATCACTTAATCAGTCAACTGGACAATATGCTTTTGGTGAATAGTGAAACACTTATTCTAGGTGCAGTAAAAACCTATAACTACTTTTGTCTTAACACAGTTCTACTAGGTGAGTAAAACCTAAAGATATAATATGCAATTACAGGTGCTTTTGAAATCGGGGAACCCCAGATTCAGGTAAGCAGTAACTCAATTTATTTTGGATGGCACACAGCTAACACAAGGTAAGTAAAACCCACATACTTTGTTTAACCTCACAATGGAGGGGGAAAATAAAACCCAATGTTACACTTTACTGAATAGTTATTCTAGGTAGGCAACAACCTAATGCAGATTTATTAAGGACAGGCTAGCAGCAAGGCAGGGGAAGCAAGAGCCAGTTGGGGGACACTCATACAATTATCCTCAAGGGACTAATCTGGTGATACCAACACTTTACTTTTGGGAAGAGGCACAACCTAATCACAGTACAGTAAAATACCTTCACATCTACTTACTATTAGGCTGGCAAAACAGTGGCTAAAGAAGAAAGATGTTAACCATACTTTTAAGAATAGTGCATCACACATTCAAGATCAGTAAGAACTTTTGTAACTGTTCACTTAGAATTACAGTTACCAACCAACTCTTTACAAGTAAGTAGCTTTTAAAACACTTATTTTCTTTTCTAGGCAGAAGTCCCAATCCCTTGACAGTCTTTCCCTTATTCTTGGAGCATGAGTGTTCTCAGTGGCAGAAGGGGGTGGGGGGTTCACTAGGACTAGTCACCAACAGGCAGGGTCAGAATAGGTTCTTTAGTAGCAAAAGTCAGAGTTCCTTAGGAAAACTGGGCAAACAGGTAAGTACTTCACTTTAGAGTTAGAAGAGGGTTCAGGGGCTTTAAAGAAGACACCCTAGCAAGATTCTAGCAGTGGGACTGGGTGTACTGGATGAGGGACCGCCCAATCACGGAAAACACCACTTAGCTACACAGAAATCCTAATGGGCTTAAGGTAAGTACATACCCAAGCCAACACAGTACCTCAGAATTGGAGAAGCTTTTGCAGCAGGAGAACTTCAGGGTCTGCAGCCAAATACCCTGTCAATGGGTACCTTGTCATGGAGACTGAAAACAAGACCTCAGAAGGGACTTTGCAGCAGGAACCGATGAAGAAGGCTCCAAGCAAGGATTCCCTCGCGGCGGAATGCGTGTCTGAGGATTTGGTGCCTTTTTAAGGAGCATAGAAGACAGAAAATCGCGGTTGAATTCTCGTCGTTTTAAAGGTCCAGCACTCTGGTGAAGGGACTTTTCAGACTCGATTTGTGTCTCTGGAGACACAAATCGATGCCCACGATATTTCAGAGATTCGGCAGACTGTGCACCGCACGATGGCTTGAGGTCCCAGGGTATTGGGGTATTGAAACAACGCAAGGTCGCAGCAATGCGTGGGATGGCTCAAAGTGTAGGTCTTCTCGAGTCTAGTGGGTCTCCCCAGTTTCTGGGTCGGGGTCGTCGTTTTCAGAGTCCCCAGGTCGATTGGAATATAGAGCTACAGCAGGCTGCGGTTACACAGCAGGCTCTCCGGTTGTTGGAAATCGTCTCAGCCACTTTTCCTTTATCTTCCTCTTCGGTTTAAGTTCCAGTGGTCGACATATTTCAGCTTCCAGTTTCGCAATATTTATCAGGAATTACAGCACAACCTCTGCATTCTCTCCCCGCATTTTACAAGAAGGGGCGGTCTGGTTGTCCAATCAAAACAGCTAGCCCCCCCACTGGGATTTGTTCCCATTCAAGCAAGGCGTAAGACAAAGGGCTGGGGAGTTTTGGACTCCTCCCTCACTTCCTGCTCTCACAGACCGACTGGAGCCTGGGCGGGTAGTCCAGGGAATTCCAGCAGAAGACAAAAATCACACAAAGTAATTTCCTGCCCTGGAGGTTAGGGAAAGGAACAAAAAATGACAAGAAACTCTAAAATGACGAAAAAAGAAGACAAGGGCCATTTTGGTAAAAATGGCACCCTTGGGTCCCTTTACTGCAGCTGTGAACACAGCCCGCGGTAAAGGTGCACCAAATACAAGGTATCCCTGCCACTAGCCATTGAATGTAAGCTTGTCACTGTTAACAGAATTGTTACAGTTTTAGTGTGAAAGGGGATACATTGCCTCTCCCCAGCACTCCACATAAGGTGGGGTGTGCTGGTTTCACTAAATAAAATGTAAACTGGATCCAAAGATAATTTCTACCCTTGGGAACTGTAGTTCACTCAAGGTTAGCACAAGAAAGTTAAAATGGGAGCCTCTAGGGCACCCCAGCAACAACTCGCACTTATTGCCAATACGTTGTTAAAGATGATAACTTTAAAAAGACACTATGGAGAGTCTTAAAAATGACTCCCATAAAAAAAGTTAAAGATTATGTGAGTGTGGAAAAAGGTTCCCACTGAGGTATTAATGAAAAATAACCCACTAATAAAGCAAAATGTTCTGGGGTTGAAACAGGAAAGGAAGATTTACTAGTTCTGTGCAAATCTTACCCAACACTGCCCACCCCCAGACACCCTGGAGCCAGAGGCAGGCTTCACTCGTGAATCCCGCCAAAGGCAAAGCAAACAATGGGACCAAACCTGGTTTGGTGCGCAGAGTAAATCTCAAGGACCTTTCCAGAAAGAAATGGCGAAAAAAGAAGACCAGGGCCATTTTTACAAAAATGGCACCCTTGGGTGCTTTACTGCAGCTGCGAACGCAGCCCACTGTAAATAAACACCATGGTAGTTGAACGTAAACCACTGCCACCAGCCATTCAGTGAGGAAAGGGTAACATAAAAAATGTTACATTAGAAGCTAGACAAAGGAGATACTAGGTAACCCCTCCAGCACCCTATTATAACAGTGTGTGCTGGGTCTAGAAAGTTACATATGTAAGTAAAGTCAATTTCACTTTACTGCTCTGGGAAACATTAGTTTATCCCAGAGAAGGCATTTAAACCTGGGGAAATATGAAAGACTTCCCTGTATCACTGCACTGAAGGTGCTGTGTGACACAATGTAAAAGATGATGCCTATGGAGTTTGTCAGACTCCACAACCAAAAGAGAAACAGTGTACCAAATCACATTAAAATATACAAGAGCGTGGGAAAAAGCATCTCGTTCTCTCCAAGTAAAAAAATCAACAACTTGAAATACAGCAAAGTTGCTGGGGGGTCTTTCTCTAAGGTAGAGTGAATTAGCACATTTTTGAGAATTCTCCCTAACAGCCAGTCACAGAGGGTTTTTTTTTTTTTTTTTTTTTTTTTTTTTTTAAATCAAGCGGGGAAAATTAACGTGTCACCTTGACTTCTATTGCCTCAGGACATAGCAGACATCATATGCAAAGCAAAAGGAAATATAACTGTTTCTTCTTGAAGAGCAATGCCTAATTTAAGTAATACTATATAGCAACTATCTGTGGTGAAGAATGTGATAATACAAAACGTGTTAATAGTGGGAAAATCATTCAACTTGTACTGTTGGAATGCACTTTAAGTATTAACTAAAAAACACAATATACTGGTGTCCTGCATACCCTAGGTTCATGCATGTTACAAATATAATAATTTGCCAAATACCTTGATGATGCGATGAAACGTGTGGCCATTGTAATAACCATTCCGACTGTGAACGCAGAAGTTTTCCACTGTTTTTGGGCACCTGCAAACAAGCACAATTTAAACATCACCACACGGCCAATATTCCAACAATGGAGCCAACCTTATAAGAAGCAGGACATGGGTTCGCTACCCTTCACGTCTAGTTAATCAACGATCAAGTGGAAAAAATAGGATGTAGTAAAATGAAATTAAATGGAGGCCAACCTAAAGTTTGCCATTATTACATTTTAGATTTTTAGCATTTATAACGTGCTCCAGACAGACTTTACTGTATAAAAGCGCAGCTGGTTTCCAATAACCATTAACCAAGTAGCATAAAAAGAAGCGCAGCGATAAATCAATTTGAGACCACACATCTACTATTTGAACAGTAAGGTGTTGAGAGCCTTGTGAAACTGCAGAAGTTAAAGTGGTGTGAGACCTTGTTAGGACTGTGGGTTTTGCACTAGTGTGTGTGTTGCCATCTTCTTTACGTTGCTTGCCGCCTGACAGGTGGATCTCAGAGGGACCAAGCTCCCAAGGTCCCAATGTTTCCAAGGGTTGTTCTGGGTTACTGAGATCCAAAAACCTGAAATTAGGCGCTGGACAGCGTTTCCTTAGTATCCAATGAGTATCAATTTCCACACACGTTAGGTGTTTGCAACATTTGCTGATTTATTCTTCCTTCAGTAATTCACACATTGGTTGTCACTCTTGTGACCAACATATTCTTTGCTAAAACTTCATATGTGGTACAAAGTATGTGATATACTTTTATTCCATTAGTGCCGACACGTGTTTAAACCTTTGAGGTCTTTCTCAAGGCTGCATATTAGTGACTTGAGTGACAGTGTGCATGGTGAGTGGTGATAGAGGAACATTCATAATTATTACATTAAAGCCCATAATTGGTTGTCAGTATTTGACGGCAAGACCATAGTTGACAAGTTCATAAACAATGTTAATAGTCCTGTGACATTTGTCGGGTGTGAAAATTCACATTTTAGCAATGCATTTGCATGCATGTTAATTGGTCACATGGGTTAAATTGCCATTGCATTTTACCATTGTCAGTCCGTTATAGTCATATTATACAATTGTTATTGTTTCATTGCATTATTACCCCTCTACCATTGCTGAACTTATTTCAATTCCAACTATCCGGGAACACACTAACTCTACATTTGGTAAGCTTTACTCAACCAACCTCATAAGCTTACGCAAATCTTAATTAGACCAACAAACAAGCCAACTAAAGAGCAATTTCTCTTTTTCTCTCTCATTTTACCTCCCTAAACTAATCCAAAAATAATGTCCCTGTTGTATTTTGACTATAACTGACTGACAATGGTAAAATGCAATGGTAATTTAACCCATGTGACCAATTAACATACACACAAATGCATTGTTAATATGTGAATATGTCACACCTGACAAATCTCACGGGACTATTAACTTTGTTTATGAACTATGGTCTCGCCGTCAAATACGGACAACCAATTATGGGCTGTAATGTAATAATTATGAATGTTCCTCTATCACCACTCACCATGCACACTGTCACTCAAGTCACTAATATGCAGCCTTGAAAGACCTCAAAGGTTTAAACACGTGTCGGCACCAATGGAATAAAAGTATATCATACTCTGTACCACATATGAAGTTTTAGCAAAGAATACGTTGGTCACAAGAGTGACAACCAATGTGAATTACTGAAGGAAAAATAAATCAACAAATGTTGCAAACACCTAACGTGTGTGGAAATTGATACTCATTGGATACTAAGGAGCCACTGTCCAGCGCCTAATTTCAGGTTTTTGGATCTCAGTAACCCAGAACAACCCTTGGAAACTGCAGAAGTGTCTCACAGGCTTTGATCTCTCTAGAAATACTATTCCAGAGTTTAAGGCCAAAGAATACAAATCTTCTGTCTCCTCTAGAGACACATGCTGATCGAGGAACTGTTGGCAGCAGCTGGTCTTTTGATCGAAGCAACCTTGTTGATTGGCAGTATCAAATTGCTACTCACGTAGTCTGGGGCTGACCCATTTAAACATCAAATATGCCACTTTGAATTTGATGCAGTCTTCCACATCCACTACCTTTCTGAACAGCTGCTCTGGAGGTTATTAATAAGCCCTCTAGTGAAAACATTACCAATAAGAGTGACAGAGCAGTGGGCCTCAACCTTACCAGGAGCTGGTAGATAGTGGCTGGGGGCCATCTGCATCCCTTGGAGACCACCTCAATTCCCCTGTTAAGATTAATTTTCTAAATTAGCCCTGTGGACAGATTCTAATAGGCCACCCTATTCGGTTGAACAGGGAAACACACTAATGTCTTGGCAAACTATCTGGGAAGTGCGACTGAGCAGCAAGGCCTAGAATAAGGCGGGTGCAAGTTGTGAGGGGCAAGCATACACAGAGCAGTCGCAATAACATTTTGGTAAAATGTATAAAAATACAATTGTTTATTTAGGCCTTGGAAAAACTATTACAAACCACAGGCAATTAACATTAGACATGCACTACCATTATTAAAACATTCACTTTTGAGGTGCACTGGCTACAGAGCAGTAACATTACTTTTGTACACAGTTAAAACAATATTACAACTGCAGTGTAAAAAAGCAAGTGAATAAAAAACAAGGCAATTGAGAAACAAATTCGAGAATACCTAGGAAAGAAAGGTATCAAACACTATACACAGTGTTATAAAATAAGCCACTACACTAGAAAGTCCTTCAAAATCTAGAAAAGAGGGGGCCTAGGGCACTTAGAGTCAGAAGCCTCAATGCAATTCTTTTCAGAATGCTAGGAGTATTATTTTTTAAAAACTTTATTTTTCGCGGACTGACTCATTACAGTAACATCAATTTGCAAACGGTATCATACATTGCATATAACAAGTTAAGCCATAGTTCTGCGATCGGATTGAGGGTTGTGGGTTTATTCAGGGGTTTTCTGGGCAATCCTCCGGCTCGGAGTCTAAAGGACCTGTGTTCAGGTATAGCCTGAGCAGGGCCTATATGTCTTTAGGGCTGCTCACAGGTGTTATTCCCCTTGCATTGCTTTCTTCACATTTGTAAACCTTGATCAAGTCCCGAAACCATGTGTGAATTGTGGGTGCCGACTTCAACTTCCAGTTTCTGAGAATGTTACTGCGGTTGCGACTGAGAAAAGTCTACGTGTCTTGATGGGAGCTTTCAAATATCTTCTAGGAGGTATTTCAGGGGTGTGGCGGGTATTGGAACTCTGAGGATGTTGCGGAGGTTGGAGGCCACTTCCTCCCAGAACTGTCGAGTAGGTGGACATTCCCAGTATATATGGAGGGAGTTGGCTTCTGGAAGCTTGCATTTGGGGCACAAAGATGGTTTAGAGCAGTCAAATCTGGTGATTTTCCCCAGGGTGATGTGCAGGTGGTTCAGAATTTTGATTTGGACTAGCCTAAAGTTGTGGTTCAGGGATATGGCTCTGGTGTGTTGGCAGTACCTGGTCCACTGTGTCTTCAATTGTTACGTCCAAGTCCCTTTCCCATTTGGATTTCATTGTGTTCTGGGAGTTGGTGTGGGACTGGACCGTACTGTATATTTTAGAGATTTCCCCCCAAACCTGTTTTGGCCCATTATATCTAGTATGAATGGGTGGGGGGTGGTTCTGCGGGGAACAATGGCCATTTGTGTTTGAGAGTTGCCTTTAGGCGACAGTATTGTAGAGACACTGTGAGCCCCAGGCTGAATCTCCTTTGAGCTTCGTCCAATTTTAAGAATTCCCCGTCAGGAAACGGGTCCCCCAGCGTCAGGACTTTCCCAGGATCCCATTTCCTTTGCATCATGGTGGCCAAAGTGGGGGCGATGTCTGGTTAGTGCTATAATGGGGAGGGAGCCCAGTAAGGATTTGTGCAGCACACCCTGAGATAAAGTGCCGCCCATGACCTAGTCGTGCAGGCAACCAAATCTATCCCGCCCAAATTTCCGTGGCTCTCAGTGAACACCATGGACCGTATGTCCGCGGGTGCAGCAGAAAACTTCTCTGCCTGTATGTGGGCGTACACTTCGTATCATGAAACCAGTATTTGGCAAAGTGGGCTTCTGCCGCGTGGTAGTCCGGTGCGGCCAGTCCACCAGTGTATCTCTCACTTAATTTGGCACAGTTCTGTCCGACTGTACCCCAAAGCCCATACAAAGTTGGAGGCCAATCTTTGCAGTTTCTCAAAGAATGCTTTACACGGCCATATAGGGATATTACTAAATAGTTGTAGTAATTTGGGGACCACCACCATCTTAAGTAGGGTGATTCCATATAATGATATTGGAAGTTTGTTCCAAAGGGTAACCTTGGTCTCTAGCTGTGTAATGTAGGGCTCGCAATTGGCCTCAAAGTATTTCTATTGGTAGCTATCACTATGCCTAGGTAATGAGCTGACTTTGGTGACAAGCGGAATTGTGCTGTGCCGATTGATCTTGTGGCGTTTGGTGTCAAGGGGATAATTTCAGACTTTGTTTGGTTGATTTTGTAGCCCGAGAATTTGGCAAACTCGGTTAAGTCTTGCATAACCAGTGTCAGATTTTTTTCTGGGTCTTGTAGGTACAATAAGGTGTCATGTGCATATAGCGAGATGAGCTGGGGAGGGCCCTGGATCTGAATACCCCGGTATGAAAGTTTGTGGCATAGATGTGCTGCCATGCCTTCTATCGTGAGAGCAAAGATTAGAGGGGATAGGGGACATCCCTGGCGCGTAGCTCTGTGTAGGGTGAAGGCACGGGACAGTGCAGCTAGTCCTTATTTTAGCTTTGGGATCATTATGTAATAGTCGCATGAAGCTTTGGAAGCCTGGACCAAATCCCATACGGTTCAGTATGGCATACATATATCCCCAGGAGACAGAGTCAAATACTTTTTCAGCATCTTGTGATACCGCTACTGCTGCAGTGTCAGGGTTTATTTGTGATATCGCGAAGAGTCACCGTAGATTAAGGGAAGTGGATCTTGTAGGTATGAACCTTTATTGATCACTGTGTATCAGTTTGTTCATATGTGGAAGCAGCCTGTTCTCTATGGCTTTTGCGAATATTTTGGTGTCAGTGTTGATTAATGAAAGGGGGCAATAAGATTTGGGGTCTTGTGTTGGTTAGTGTGGTTTAAGCAGGACAGTTATAATGGCCTCCCGCATAGTTTCCCGGAGGGAGCCAGCCGCTAAGGCTTCTTCCCATAGCTGTAATAATTTAAGGGATAGTTCAGCTGAGTAGCTTTTGTAAAAGTCTGCTGGAAGACAGTCAGGGCCTGGGGCTTTCCCAGCCGCCTGGTCTTTAATTGCCTGACCAATTTTTTCCAGCGTAAAGGGGGTTTCAAGTGCTTCCCTCTCAGCATGTTCTAATCTGGGAAGTGGGATTGAGGAGACATATTGCTCTAGTTCTTGCATCAGTACTTGGTCAACATTCTTGTATAATTTGGAGTAGAAGTCCAAGAACACTTTGTTTATTTTATCAGGCTCTGTGTGGACTGTCCTATCTATCCCCATGATGGACGCGATTGGCCTGATACCGTGTTCAGCCTTAATTAAGTTTACCAGTGTCTTCCTGACTTTGTTTCCCTCCCCGTATCGTCTGGCTCTGGCCGGTTGTGTTGTGTATTTTATTTCTCGTTCAGCCAGTTCTCTGCATTTGTCCAGCTGTTCCTGCAGTGGCTTAAGGGTGTCGTTGCCTGGCCTGCGTGCATGTGCATTTTCCAGAGGGTGACCTCTGATTGGTTTAGTTCATTTCTAATAGTGTTTAGTGTTCTTGATGGGAGGTGCCCTCGTGTCCAGACCTTGAACGTTTCCCATATTGTGGCCATCGAGGCAACAGTGCCCTTGTTGTGTTCAAAGAATTCAATGAGATCCGCTCTCAGGGGTTCTATGATTGTTTCATCCCAAAGTAGAGCCGGTGGCATCCACCATATGTGCGGTGCTAGTTCTGCGTCAACCATATTTATTTCGACCAGAACCGGTGAGTGGTCGGATAAAGTGCACGGGAGGATGGAGCAGCCGCACACCCGTGGGATCAGTTCTGGTGAGATTAACCAATAGTCTATATGTGTACTGGAGGAGTGAACAGATGAGTGGAACGTGAATTCCTCCAGTCTCGTGTGAGGCTCACTCCACACATCTGACAGTGGTATCTCCAACATGCCCTGTAGTATTGCCATGTCGGCTTTGGACTGAGGTCTTGGGGGTCTGGATGATCTTGTCATGATCTCTGCTTCCAAAAGGTCAGGGTTTTCCCAACTCCCTTGGAAGCAGATCCATAACCCAGGTTCCGAGTGCCAACCAGTCCCAATTGGGACCTTTTGGACCCAGTCCTGGCGCCAGTGGCACCAGGCTCATAAATATGCCCAGTCCCAGCGCTGGAAGCGCCGGGCTCATAATGCTTGGGTGGACTTAGCTGCAGCAGGTAAATGCTGCTTACTTGCCTGCCAGTTGAGCCTCTGATCCTCTTCTGTTTGGAACTACTTTTCCTGTTGGGTGGGGCAGGAGCCACTCCCTAGATTCAGAACACTGGAACTCTTCTGGAAAGCAGGAACTCTTTTCTTACCTAGGCGTGGCTGTGGAAGGAGACACCTAAGCACTACAGGAGGCTATTTAAACCACACCCGATGCATGAATCTTGCTTTGCGTTATTCTGCATCCTCTGCAGCAGAACGCTCATCGTGTCTTCTGCATCTGATCCTGGGCCTAAGGAAAAAGGCTTACCATCCTGAATCCAGTCTTCAGCAACACCTAACGCTAGACAGTTTATCACAGCATTTCTGCCAGAGCAGCTGTATCTTACTACATTCCCACCGAATATGGAAAAAGGTACCTTCTTTTCGTTTGCAGCATAGGCATCGTGCATCCGAGGATTTGCCCCAGAGGAAGAGGGCCACTCTCGGTTAGTAGGTGCGGTGCAGGATCTTCAGTTGGACCAGTCTTAGCCTTGAGGAAATGGTTGTTTCACGTGGGTACATCAGGGCCTCCACCCAGTCCTCTGGTTGAAGTGGACCCACATCTCGTTCTTACTTTGTCTTCAAACTGGTTAGTTCCGGTGTCGCAAAGGATGTTATCACATTGTACATGGTAGAGGTGACCTTCCGGTCCACAACTGTGTTTTGCTCTAATGGGGAGCTTTCCGGCATGTCTTGTGTTGTGTGTCGATGGGTCGTCCAAGCATGTTTCAGCTGCATGTAGTGGTACCTTTATGTGGCTGGGAGGGAGAACTTCAAATGCAATGTCTCGAATGGTACCAGGTTGTCCTAGTGAACCACATCTATGTTGGCGATTCCTCGCTGGACCCATTCAGGCCATCTGGGCAATTTACGTATTTCGGGAATGTTGCAGTTGTTCCATAGGGGTTGTGCAAGCGTTAATTTCCCGCCCCAACCTAAGTACCGATGTATTTCCTCATATATTCACTATATGCGTTACCATATCTGTTTTTGGTTTGCGGTTCAGGCCTCCATGCCAGGTTGTGGCATTGCAGATAAGACCTTTGATGTGTGGGAGGCTTCCGTCCCCATGGAGCATATCATTTACTACTGCCATCTGGCTGGCCCGGTAATAGGACTGCATTCTGGGCAGTTCAATCCCTCCTTCCCAGATAGACCTTTGGAGCGTGGCAAGATCAATTCGTGGGTGTCCTCCTCCCCATAGCAATTTCCAAAGGATGCACTCGATTTTGTGGAATTCTCGCTGGTGGATGTATAATGGAGCGTTTTGCAGGATATATAAGAATTTATGAAGAGCTATCATTTTGAACAGGGCCGCTCTGCCCATCAGCGTTCGTGGCAAAGAGATCCAATGGCGAGTATCTTCTGCAAATCTTGTTACAAGGGGGGGGGGGAGGTTCAGGGTTGTGTATTCAGTAAGATGCTTTGTGATACGTATCCCCAGATATTTGAACTGTTCCCTCTCAATCTGGTAAGGGCCAGCCTCTAGGTTTGCCATCAAGGTGTCTCCTATAGGGAAGAGGATGGATTTGGACCAGTTCACACGTAATCCGCTGAATGCCTCATTGTTCTAGCAGGTGCATGACTCTGGGGCAGGAGTTGCTTGGGTCCTTCAGATAGATGAGCAGGTCATCCGCCTAGGAGGGATATTCTGTCTTCCCAGGTCTCAGACCATCGGAAGCCTTCCGAGGTTGGCGCGTTTCGCAGGAGGATTGCCAGTAGTTCGATAGCGATTGCGAAAATCAGGGCCGACAATGGGCAGCCCTGTTTCGTGCCCCTCCCCAGATTGAAGAGGTCTGAACGCCAGCCATTGACTCTGGTCCTGGCCACCGGGGATTCGTACAACAGGCGCACCCACTTCATGAAGTTCTCACCGAAGCCCATGCGGTGCATTATGGTCCAGATGGCCTCCCATCTCACCGAATCAAAGGCCTTTTCAAAGACAATTGCTAGAAGGGCTAGTGGGCTCTAGAGGTTCATGCGAGTTGATCTCTGTGGCATGAAGTCGCACTGGTCCGGATGTATCAGGGAAGGAATAACCTGTTGCAGATGGTCTGCAAGTAATTTCGCCAGTATTTTGGTCTCGCTATTGATGAGTGAAATGGGCCTGTATAAACTGCCTCTTTCTGGGGGCTTGTCCGGCTTGGGTATCACTATTATTGTTGCTTCTCGCAGATCTGGTGGGAGAATGCCCTTTTCTCGCACATGTTGATTCGGAGTAGTTGGGAGGCCACCACATTGGTTCCCACCTTTCGTCATAACTCAACCGGGAAGCCGTTAGGTCCTGGGGATTTACCGGTTTGGAGGCCCGACATGGCACTTAGGATCTCATCTTCCGTGATCTCCCTCTCCAGCAGTTGCAGTTGCGTCTCATTTAAGGTGGGGATGTCAATTTGGTCCATGATCGTGACGTCCATCTGTGTCGTGGGTTTTCTGTACAGCTCAGCGTAATATTCCGCAAAGCCTTGGCTTATTTCCTGATACGTCACCCCTGCGTTCGGCCCTCCTGTGTCGAGCCTTCGGACATGACTGCGTCCCTGCTCCTTCCTTTTCAGCCAAGCCAGCATCTTGCCAGCCTTGTCACCTGTTTCATAGAGTCTTGCTCGCATTGCAGTATGCGCTTGTTTCGCATTGTCCATCGCTATGTTTTGCAGCCTTTTCTGTGCTAGTAACAACGTCCGATTCGAGGCCGGTGTGTCCTCAATTATGTGCCTCTCCTCTGCCTGCTTAACCTGTTCGGCTTCAAGTGTCTTGCTCGAGTGCTGTCTTTTTTTGCGGTCGTCCACGATATTAGTTCACCTCTTAACACCGTCTTGTAGGCCTCCCACAGTGTTCCTGGGTTCATTGCCGTCTGTGTATTGAGCTCGAAATATGCATTGGTGGTCTCCTGTAGCCTGTCCACAAGCTCGGGGTCAACCAGGTAGTAGCTATTCAGGCGCCAGCTCGGCGGCGGAATCCGCCTGGATGTTATGAGTGTCAGTTCTAGCGGGGAGTGGTCAGAAATGCCTCTGAGAAGTATGTTTATTTCTTGCGCCCTATGTAGATCAGTTGCTGGGGCGAAGAGATAATCTAGCCTGGAGAGCGAGGCATGTGCCCCTGAGTGGAAGAAGTATGCTCTCGTGTCTGGGTGGAGTTCTCTCCATACATCGCATAGGCCTAGTGCGTTGGCAAACGTGGCAAGTCTGGTGGGAACATTGGGGTTTCTATTCCGCAAGTGTGATCTGCCCAGGGTTACATTCATGACTTCATTAAAGTCACCTCCCAGTATCATGAGGTTAGAAGTGTCGTTTGCGATTAACGGGGCAATGTCAGTAAGTAGTGGCTCTAGTAGAGTTGGGGGTGCATAGGTGGCCATCAGTGTGATGGAATGATCCAATAGCTTGCCTGTCACATATACTTATCTGCCGCCTGTGTCATGGGTTACCGTCGTAAGGTGGAAGGGGAGGTTTTTGTGTACCAGGATCATGACGCCTCTTGAGCCCATTGTGAAACCTGAGTGGAGTGCCAGCTTGTAGTTTGTACGTCTGAATAGGGTACAGTCTGTGCCCGCAAGATGGGTCTCAGACAGCAACACTATGTCAGCACCCCGCCTGTTTAGAAATTGCTGTACCAACCGGCGCTTGACTGCATTGCCCAGACCATTAATGTTCCATGTCATAAGCCTCTGCGTTCTGAGAGCGTCGCTACTACTGCTATGTGATGCCATGGGTGCCTGTGATAGTCACTGCCTGTGTTGCCACTGACGGTGTTATGCGCCAACTGCGAATATGCCCATGGGCTAACACTGTCTTATCTAGCCATATTATCTTGTGCGTTTGACAGGTCCCGTCTGTAACTAAACTTAACAAATCCCCAACCCCCCTCCCCATACTCCTCCCAACTAGAAGCATCGGTCGCCCGAACAAAAAAGGACACCTTACATGCGTTTAACTTAACTTCAAGTACAGGTGGCATCCCCTGCCTGGATCCCCAGGTGGAGGGAGCCCTCCCCTGGGGGTGTGACCAGGGGGGAGCCGCCACGCATAATAAATGCAGAGTTTGTTGCACTATCGGGAGGGGGCTCTCCTTGTGTCGCGGTCTTGGGGCATACCGCGGCAGCATCAGGTAAGTGTGTGTAGCCTGCTGTTGCGTGTGTTTGTGTAGACAAAATGATTCAGTAGTTCAACCTGGGTGACCCAACGGGACCTCGGGCATCCGGCAGGCGTTGAGGCAGTGGTCAGCCACCCTGGTCTTCCGGTGGGTCTTGCGCTGGTGGTCGACGGGCCTCTTGCTGTTGGTCTGGTGGAGGCCTTCTGTTCCTCCCCCTGTTGTCGCGGGGGGTCGACCAGTCTCTGTCTATGTTTTGTTCAGCCCAGCGCCAAGCCTCCTTGAGATCATTGAAGTGGACTGTTCCTTTGTGATAAATCTTGAGTTGCGCAGGGAAGAGCAGGCCATACCTCACTCCCATTGTTTGCAGTTGTTTTTTGAGGTGGTCGAAGGATTGCCTCGCCTTTTGCACTTCCCTGGTGTAGTCAGGGAAAAAAGGCAATTTTGGAGCCATTGACTGTGATGGCGCCTTTTGCGCGCGCATGTTGCAGTAGGGCATCACGATCCCTGTAGTTTAAGAACTTTGCAATTATCGTGTGTGGAGGTGCGCCGGGCGGAGGTCTGCCCGTGGGTACTCTGTGTGCCCTCTCTATGGAAAAGAACTTGGAGAAGGCGTCTGGCTCATACAGGTCAGTCAGCCATTGTTCTAGAAAGAGTTCCATGCAGGGGCCTTCGGCCTTTTCGGGTATGCCGAGTATGCGCCCATTGTTACATCTAGATCTGCCCTCTCCATCTTCAATTCTGTCCTCCAGTACCTTCAGTTTGGTTGTGACATTTTGGAGCTGCTGTTGCATTATGCATTCTATCCTCTGTATTGGATATGCGATGTTCAGCTTCCCCGGTGCGTGCCGTTAGTTTCTGGAGATCGTGTCGGAGGAGGGATACATCCATACTTATCCCGTCCATTTTCTGCTCCATTGATGTGCGGGAGTGGGCTATCGCAGCCATAATGTCCTTCAATGAAATTCCCTGTTCCGTTTTCATCTCGTCCGCGGATTGTGGGTGGAGGTCCGATGCCTGGGGTGGCGGGATGGTGTATTGATCCATCCTGCTTTGTGTGGGGAGTTTCCTTGACCTGTCTTTCCCCATGGTACCAACATCACTAGCTGCGTATGGTTCTCCGTGCTTGGCCTTTTGTGGGCGTTATCGTCTCACTGCGTGCTGTATTCGTGCTCTGACCGCACCCTGTAGGCGTTGTGATTGCGCTTAGGGGACCACAGCTTGGGCTAGTTTGGGAGCGGTCCGCGTATTCCAGCTGTCCCCCGCCACTACTCCTACTTCGGGTATTGCCCCCTTGCGTCTAGCCCTTCTTCAATAATGCAAATTGAGGATGGTTCGGTGTGTTTGCTGCAGGCGGGCCTGGCGATGCGCGGGTTGGTGCTACCCCGCGGAGTCCGCTCCTGACGTTCCACTGCAACACAGCCAACTATTTGGGGGAACGGTGGTCCTCCAGGGTCTAGATACAGCACGAGTTTGTGGGCCGGTGTGGGCTATTTGGTCCGATCAGTATTAGCACTTTACCCCCACTGTACACCTCTTGTGCTGTGTTCTTTGACAGCCCGGTGGATCAGCAGTTGTCGCCACGTGGTCTCGCTCCGGGGAGATTCTGTGCCACGGGCCCACACAGGCTCACGCTCCCCAGGGAGCCTCTTTCAGTGTTGTGTGGCGGCACACCTCCAGTCCGGGGCTGCGTATGTGCTGTTAGGTTTGCGGCGCCTGCAAAGTTCGCCAGTAGACTGGGCCACGAGGGCTCTAGCGGCTCACCCCCAGCCCTCCACCTCTCCCCCGGGCTGTTTTGCACGCCGTCGCCACTGGGAGCAGGGCTCGGGCGGGGACACTCACCCACGCCTCTCAGCCTCACCGGCACTTCTTCTCAGTCGGTGGCGCGCAGACTTGCCTCACACGTTGGGCCACCCGGGATGTACGTCCCTCGTTCTCGATTAACAGCGCTGTCGGGGGGGGTCCCGGGCATCCCACGTGAGTGGATACGCACCCCGCCCTCACATCCGCACGGGTCCGCTGTAGTCCGCCAGTTGGGAGGGACACCGCCGGAGCCTCACTGGGACCGCACTCTTCCTCTGATGTAGTCTGCGGATCAGTAGCAGGCTGGGTTCTGCTGCAGCGCGGCCTCACTGCTTCGCTTCAGGGCATTCGTCCGTGCGCGCTGGCGGCCATTTTGGAGGCTGGATGTCGTACGCCTCCAAACTTCTTGTGGTCGTTTCTCTTGAAATCAGCTGCGGTTTCCTCTGCTCTACACCTTGTTTGTGCCCAAGGGTGTCCGACACCACACGGAGGTGTTATCAGCTCTTATGTCGTTGAATTTCAGGCGATTTTACCAGGATGTTTGTTGCGGTCGTAGGAGCCGAGGAAACCTACGTCTTTCTTATCCGGAGGCTAGCCACGCCCCGAGACCACCAATATTCTTAAGCAGGCAAATACTTTTGGATCCCCACAGCAGAGTCATACAGTATAATAGGGTAGGCCAAAGTCAATGGGCAAAAGTCTTTTATAGGATGATGCACTTCTGATAAGTAGAAAAGTCTTTGCACAATGTTTTAGAACAAAAGAATAATCAAATGTAGGGCCAGAAGCCATTAGACTTGTGAGCAGTGGAAGATGCAAGCAACTCTACAGCAAGAGGTAGGTTCTCTCAGACTTTGTTACAGTACCTTTGAATTGAAGAGAAAGTGCAGCAGATGACTTCTGTTCGTGTGCAGCTCTGCAGATCTCACTGTTCCTGGGCCTCAGTCGTAGGGACAAGTGGGAGGACTTCTGGGGACTCCTGCTCTGTAATGAGACGGACACCACTCGCAACCGGCAATCTTCAAATCAGTGGCTGTTCAGTGTTTCAGCTCCTCGCGTCTACTGCAAATAGCAACACTGCGGTTCCTGACTGTCGAGATGGACTTTCCTTGCTTCTGGGGTCACACACTCTGTTGAGGGGGCTCAGGCTCGGCCAGCCCTGCTTCCTGGGAGTCGGAGGATCTTCCTGAAGCTCTAGGCCAGCTTAAAAGCAACGCACACAATCTGGTGTTCCTCTCCCTGGCTATACAGGTTCCAGCAGCAACTCTGTGGAAATTCAACCAGCTTTGAGATGGATGTCCAGGTGGCTTACTTGATTGGTCCCGCCAAGGGCAGTAAAGTGAAATGGACTTTACATTTGTAACTTTCTAACCCAGCACACACTATCATACCATAGGGTGCTGGAGGGTTACTTAGTATCCCCTTAGTCAAGATTCTCATGTAACATTTTTATGTTACCCTTTCTACAATTAATGGCTGGTGGCAGTGGTTTACATTTTACTACCATTGTGTTTTGTACCGCATGCTGCAATTGCAGCTGCAGTAAGGCACCCATGGGTGGCCATTTTGTCAAAATGGCCCGGTCTTCATTTTTTGCCATTTCTTGTTGGAAAGGTCCTCTTGAGATTAACAAACCAGGTTTGGTCCCTTTGTTCGTTTTGCCTTTGGCGGGATTCACGAGTGAAGCCCTCCTCTGGCTCCAGTATGTCTGGCAGGGGCAGGAAGTGAGGGAGGTGCCTGAAACTCTGATTTTAATTGCCTTGGTTACTGGAATGCACCCAAAGGTGATTGGCCGACTGGGTGTGCTTGGAGGACAGTCACCCGGCTGTGCGAATGACAGCTAGGCTAGGTTTGGTCCCGCCAAACTCAAGGCGAGAAGTCGTCCTTGCAGGGGCTTCTCTGTTGATACGAATGTGGAGTTTCAGCACAGCAGCAGGGCTTCACCGGGCACCCCAACGGTCCAGGAGTTGCAGCAGGCATCCTCTTCAAATTCTTCTTCGGTTCCTTCGCCCAATGGTTGACTCTGCCTTCCAAGCCAAAAGCCTAGTATTTTATTCAGTTCTCTCCCATTTATTCCAGGCTAGCTGCCAATCACCCAGCAGGGTGGCTGGCCCTGCCGGACAGTCAGCCAGCCAATCACTACAGAGTGCATTTGGGTCTCCTAGGAGACTAGGCACAGGGAGTTTCGGGCAACTCCCTCACTTCCTGCCTACCCCAGACACCCTGGAGCCAGAGGCAGGCTTCACTCGTGAATCCCACCAAAGGCAAAGCAAACAATGGGACCAAACCTGGTTTGGCGCGCAGAGTAAATCTCAAGAAGGACCTTTCCACAAAGAAATGGCGAAAAAAAGACCGGGTCCTATTTGATAAAAATGGCACCCTTGGGTGCTTTACTGCAGCTGCGAACACAGCCGCGGAAAATGCACACCATGGTAGTTAAAACAAAACCACTGTCACCAGCCATTCAGTGAAAAAAGGGTATCATCATAAAGATGTTACATGAGAAGCTTGACAAAGGAGATACTAGGTAACCCCTACTAAAAGATTGCCCTAATCCACTGCATTGAAGGTGCTGTGTGACACAATGTAAAATATGATGACTATGGAGTTTGGCAGGCTCCATACCCAAAAGAAACACAAAGCTCAGGAATCGCATTAAAATACATGACAGAGTGGGAAAAAGGGGTCTCACTCTCTCCAGGTTAAAAAGTCAAGTTCTCAAAATCCAGCAAAGTAGCTGGGTGTCTCCAAGGTGGTGGGAATTGGCACATTTTTGAGAATTCTCCTTAAAGGGATGGCACACAGACACTTCCTACACCCTCAAATGAATTAAATAGCTAGGACACTGTGGACATTGATTTACCACTGGTACATTTAGAGCAATACTGAGTTTGGTGCAAAGGTTAGATTTGGGAATAAAACAAAGGTTAACAAATAATTGATAAACAGGTAGGTACTTTTTGAACCCTCCACTGCAAAGTAAATTTAATCCTTTCCTGGGGAAAGGTAAAGGCACAGAGTCAGAGGCAAGAAGAGTCTCGCAGGGAGCCGGGACAGCCAATATTATTTGAGCGAAGTCTAGGGGAGCGGAAACTCTTCTTTGTAGGCAAGTAAAGGTCTTGCACAATGTTTTTAGAAACGTTTGCAGAAGTAAGATTCACTTGAAGGGCCACAAGCTGTGAGGCTTGTGAGGGGCAAAGCTGTAACAAGCTCTGCAAGGGTAACCAAGACAAGTCTCAACTGAGAACAAGTACAGCTTCACCACAATAGGTAAGTCCTCTTAACTTTACAGTACCTTTGGTTAGAAGAAATGGTTCCAGCTGGCTTCTGTTCCTGTACAGCTCTGCAGATCCTGGTGTTCCTGGGCTTCAGTCGTGGGGACAAGAGCGACTTCTGGGGACTCCTGCACTAATATTGGAAGGTCAGCGGCAGCAATGGGCAAACGTCAATTCAGTGGCATTTTGCGGTTTCAGCTCCTCTTGTCTGACAGCAAATCGCAACACTGCGGTTCTCGGGTACCACTATAGACTTTCCTCGCATCTGGGGTCCAACACTCTGTTGAGGAGGCTCAGGCTTGGTCAGTCCTGCTTCAGGGAAGTCCGGAGGATCTTCCAGGTGCTCAGTTCCGACTTAAAAGCAATCAGCTCGATATGGTGTTCCTCTCCCTGGCACTTCGGTTCCAGCAGCAGCAGAAGTACAGCCAGCTCAGAGAGGATGTCCAAACGGGTTTACTTTGGGGTTTATTGGTCCCACCAACCCAAAAGGGAGAGGTTTGTCATGATCTCTGCTTCCAAAAGGTCAGGGTTTTCCCAACTCCCTTGGAAGCAGATCCATAACCCAGGTTCCGAGTGCCAACCAGTCCCAATTGGGACCTTTTGGACCCAGTCCTGGCGCCAGTGGCACCAGGCTCATAAATATGCCCAGTCCCAGCGCTGGAAGCGCCGGGCTCATAATGCTTGGGTGGACTTACCTGCAGCAGACCATGCTGCTTACTTGCCTGCCAGTTGAGCCTCTGATCCTCTTCTGTTTGGAACTACTTTTCCTGTTGGGTGGGGCAGGAGCCACTCCCTAGATTCAGAACACTGGAACTCTTCTGGAAAGCAGGAACTCTTTTCTTACCTAGGCGTGGCTGTGGAAGGAGATACCTAAGCACTACAGGAGGCTATTTAAACCACACCCGATGGATGAATCTTGCTTTGCGTTATTCTGCATCCTCTGCAGCAGAACGCTCATCGTGTCTTCTGCATCTGATCCTGGGCCTAAGGAAAAAGGCTTACCATCCTGAATCCAGTCTTCAGCAACACCTATAAAGACAAGAAAGAACAGGTTAGCATTACGGTCTTCAGTGACAGCTCTTCACTTACCTGGTCCATCGGCTGTCACCAACGCCTCGCGCTGCATTCCGGCATCTGAAAGACAAAGGCTTACCTACTCTTCGTGCGCTCCGGAGGTCTTCGCACTGCATTGCGGCATCTGAAAGACAAAAGCTTACCAACTCTTCGCACGCTCCGGAGGCCTTCGGCGCTGCATCCCGCATCTGAAAGACAAAACAAGGTGCGTTTAAAGACATTGGGGAACTTTAATACTCACGTGCCATTACTCCTTTCCACATCTAACCCAGTGGGTATTCCGGCACCCTGCAGCCGCTCCGAACTTGTACCTGCAAAATAAAAAGACAGTTAGAGCGCATCGTGAAGCAGGCAACAAGCGCTTACTTAGGTGCTTCCAGGCGCTTCTATTCATCACACGGGCTCCATCTTCAACTCACTTCAGCCCGTCATCCGCCCTCGCCGGAACCCTGCAAAACAAGAGACATCATTACTAAAGACTTTAAAGACATTAGAATTACTCGAAACTTACCGTTCGTGCAGTAAACGACAGACAGCAGTCCTCTGAAGTCAAGAGGCCTGCTCCCCTTATCCAGTGAAGAAACTGGTTACAACACCCTGCCCCGAGGCAGATGGAGAGCACAGCGTTCACTTACCTAAGGTGAGAGCGTTAACCTTTGGGGTTCTACAGGAGAAGAGAAAGGGAAGAAGAGAGAGACATTCAATAACCCAGTTCCTTAATCCCATATTTTCTATCTGCAGACATCTTACCCTTCGAGTCAGACCTACAGTGCACAGAGGTCCAGCCCAAAGAGCCAGCCGTGTGTTACACATCACCTTTGAAGATACGGTATACGCCCAGTCAAGACCGGCGCCTCTACGGGAATCAGGTGAGCGTTACAAAGTTGTCCTTGCAGGGCTTCTCTAGTCAAAACGAATTCTGAGCTTCAGCACAGCAGCAGGGCTTCACCTGGAAAACCAACGGTCCAGGAGTTGCAGTAGGCGTCTCTTCCAAGTTCTTCTTCAGATTCCTTCGTCCAGTGGTCGACTCTGCCTTCCAAGCCAAAAAGCCTCGCCTTTTATGCAGGTTTCTCCCATTCAGTCCAGCCTAGCTGTCAATCACACAGCCGGGTGGCTTGTCCTCCAAGCACAGCCAGTCGGCCAATCACCTTTGGGTGCATTCCTGTAACCACGGCAATTAAAAGCACAGGGAGTTTCAGGCACCTCCCTCACTTCCTTCCCCTGCCAGACATACTGGAGCCAGAGAAGGGCTTCACCCGTGAATCCCGCCAAAGGCAAAACGAACAAAGGGACCAAACCTGGTTTGTTAATCTCAAGAGGACCTTTCCAACAAGAAATGGCAAAAAATGAAGACCGGGCCATTTTGACAAAATGGCCACCCAAGGGTGCCTTACTGCAGCTGCAATTGCAGCACGCGGTACAAAACACACAATGGTAGTAAAATGTAAACCACTGCCACCAGCCATTAATTGTAGAAAGGGTAACATAAAAATGTTACATGAGAATCTAGACTAAGGGGATACTAAGTAACCCCTCCAGCACCTTATAGTAAGATAGTGTGTGCAGGGTTAGAAAGTTACATAAGTAAAGTCAATTTCACTTCACTCCTCTTGGAAACAGTTTAACCAAGAGAAGGTATTTAAACCTTTGGGAAATCTAAGAGACATCCCTGTGCCACTGCACTGAAGGTGCTGTGTGCCACAATGTAAAGATGATGCCTATGGAGTTTGTCAGACTCCAAAGTCAAAAGAGAAACAGAGTCCAAATCACAGAAAATTACATGAGCGAGTGGGGAAAAAGGTCTCACTCGTTCCAGGATACAAAGTAAAAGTCCTAAAGTTCAGCAAAAGAGCAGGGGGTCGCTTAAGGTAGGAGGGAATCAACACAGAATTGAGAATTCGCCGTAACAATTTGTAATCCCCCCCCACCCAGCATTCCACATAGGGGGGTGTGTGCTGGACCCACAAAAGAGACAAGTACGCAAGATAAAAGTCATCTCTCTATTCTTGGGAAGAGTAGTTCACACAAGAAAATGTATTTAAACATTAGGAGAAGTCCAAGGGACTTCTCAGTGGCACTGCACAGAGGCTGCTGTGCGTCACTATGCAAAAAGCACATGCCTATTGCACAGTCAGTGAAAAACACGAGTGGTAAAAAGCTCCACTCACTCAGGAGGTAAAAAATAAAATAAATCTAAAAGATCCCAGAATCCTGCAAAGGGGCTGGGGGTCTCTAAAGTTAAAGGGAATTCGCACTGAAACTGAAATTTCTCTCAATCACAGACCTAAACTATCAACAGCTGGGCTTGTGTATTACCCAAAGCAAGCCTTTATTGAGCAAGCTGATAGCAATGGAAGCCAAATGAGGGCAAGGGGGCAGGTATCACTTCATAGAACACAACTTGAATCTATGCTGGCAGTCTACAAAAGTGCAGGGATAACATGTGCATCAATTATGAACTTGCTCAACGAGTAAAGGAGACTTGACACTAGGCACACACATTTTCGAGTAAGACTTGGAAGTGCACACTGTAGGTGAATACTGGGGAAACCACATTTCTGCATTTAAAAAATGGTTACTTAAATATGCAAGGACATGCCTGATGCAACAAGACAAATAAAAAAAAAAGATGTCAGAAAATAAAATACTTACTCAACAGGGAAGAGCTTGACATGCACATCACCCATGCTAGTATGGACAATGGCACTATCGGAAACCCGTTTGGGGCCCTCTGCTTGTGTGGCTGCCATTACTTCCTCTTTTGACGGTTTCTCATTGAAGACATCTCTATCAGAATCTGCACTCTTTGTGTCTTCTGGTTCCCGTTTGGAAAACTGAAACATGAGAATGTTCATACAAATGAATTTGGAAACTATTAAAATCATAGCATTGCAGGTTGAAAAAAGATTGCCATCATAAAAATTGCTGTTTTCAACCATTTAAACCCCTTTTTATCAGACTGAACGCTAAGAACACCATGCTTATTAACTAGTCAAGTAAAGGAACAATGAACAAGAGGGAGTAGTTACTTAGGGCAACATCTGTAGCCCGGAGCCCTTTTGTTAGTTTTTTTTGGCCAAAGTCCTGTCTGTGAGAAGACGTTAGAAAACCCACCTTGGAAGAACAGGGTAGCACGAGTTTGGTTTAGCCTGAATTACCCAAAGGTTTGGTAGATATACGAGCAGCTAGGCGTAGTCTAGTAGTGAGGCACGTTAGGCAAGAATTGATGTAGTAACACAGACTACACAACACGTGTCTACTTGGTATTCGGTAACCCACCTTTTGGTATAGGGCTGTACTACGCAAGTTGGTAGTGTGAATGAGAAGCCAGGCCTATCTCAAGAGGGGTAAACGTGAGTTGTAGACATGAAATCCATCAATACAAGTAATCAAATAACACTTGTACTCAAGGTTTCAGTTATAAATAATTATTTATTTAACATCGGTTTTAAATAAGCATTCTTTAAAAAAAGCAATTCTTTGTAACGGTTAAAGTAAACATTTGAAATAGTTCTTCAAAATCAATCAAGCTGGTGGATACTCTTTGGAAATGCAAATACTTTTCTCCTACACCCTGAAGTGACTTCAATAACAAGGAGATTATTGCAATAATATATCACACCAATGCACTTTTCATATTCTGAGTTTCAGGAAGGAAGGGTTAAGGAAAAATAGGAAGGTTATAACAGTTTCTTACATTGTGAGGACAACTGAATCCTCCAATGAAATATAGGTAAGCCTTTCCCAGCAGTAACAGTATTCAACAAGCTACAACCTATGGAGGAACAAGCAACGATGAAGTAAATGGATTCAGAAGAGTGCCTTTAGGGAGCCAGGACCGCCAAAGTCATTTGCACAAAGTCTATAGTTCTGATGCACTTCTTCGATAAAGTCTTTCACAAAGTCAGATAGTTCAGAAAATCACTGAAGACACACAAGCTGCCAAGGGGAGTTGAAATCAACCCAGAAAGTTAAGCAAGTGCAAATCTCAACACAGCACGACTTAAGGCAAGAAGGTAAGGATTCCCCAGCCCAAACAGTAGCTTTGGTTAGAAGAAAAGTGGTCCAGTTGGATGTCGTCTTGCTACAGCTATGCAGACCCCGGTTCCTGAGCCTCAGTTGTGGGGACAAGAGGGAGGACGTCTGGATGGCTCCTGCGGCAGTACTCAGGACGGTTGCCGGCAGCTGTTAGGGAGAATTCTCATAAGTAAGCCAATTCCTCCAACCGTAGAGCCCTCCAGCTCTTTTACTAAACTTTGGGACATCGAACTTTTAAATCTGTGTGTTTTACTCTTGTGTTTTCTTTGGTTATGGAGTTTTAGACAACTCCATAGGCATCATCTTTTCATGTGTGTCATACAGCACCCTCAGTGCAGTGGCACAGGGAAACCTTTTCAGGCTTTCCCAAGGTTCAAATACCTTCTCTGGGATAAACTACTGCTTCCAAGAGCAGTAAAGTGAAATTGACTTAACTTACATAGGTCCCAGTCTTTTTTCGCTGTTTTTTTAGGAAAGGTCCCTAGAGTTTTGCTCTGCGCGCCAAAGCAGGTTTGGTCCCTTTGTTTCATCGCCTTTGGCGGGCTTCAGGAGTGAAGACCGCCTCTGGTGACCGAGTGTCTGGGGTGGGCAGAAAGTGAGGGTGGTGCCCGAAACTCCCTGTGCTTAGTCATCTAGGAGACCCAAATGCACTCTGGCGTGATTGGTTGACTGACTGTCCGGCAAGGACAGCCACCCTGCCGGGTGAGTGACAGCTATGCTGAAATTAATGGGAGGAAACTGGATAAAAGGCGAGTCTCTTGGCTTGGAAGGCAGAGTCGACCACTGGAACTTAAGAACCGAAAACAAGCTTGAAGAGGACGGCTGCTGCAACTCCTGGACTGTTGGTTTGCCCGGTGGAGCCCTGCTGCAGGTCCGAATCACTAAGTTCATCTCGACAGAGAAGCCCTGCAAGGACGACTTGTCCCTTTGAGTTGGTGGGACCAATCAACTCGACCCGTAAGACACCTGGATACCATTCTCGGAGCTAGTTAGGATTAACCAGGGGGAAGGACACCAGCTTATGTGCTTGAAGAACAGCAACCCGAATCGAAGATTTGTTAATTTGGCAGCTTTGTGATCCATCCCTGTGCAGGAGTCCCCCGACGTCCTCCCTCTTGTCCCCACGACTGAGGCTCAGGAACAGCGAGATCTGCAGGAACTGCCAGGAACAGAAGTCTTCAGCTGCATCTTTTTCTTCAATATAAAGGTACTGTAAAAACCTGACTGAGAGCTCTGCTACCAAAAACTGTGTAGTACAGACTTATACCAAAGGTTGGTTTTGCTCACACTTTTAGTCATAGTTGTGTGTAGTGGTCCCAAAGGGTACTGCATACAAACTCTGCCTAACAGCAGCTATGGGCACTCTTCGATTCAGCGGCACTTTGCGGTTTCAGCGCCTCACAAATAGCACTGATGCAGATCGAATATCTCCAGTTGGACTTTTTGCCTCCTCGGTCCTGGACTCTGGTGAGGGGGACTCTGGATCAGGATTTCCTGCTTCTGGAGGGTCCTTAGGAGGCTCCTGGAGCTTTTAGCCGGATTTGTTCAGCGGCAGACGTTGCACTCCATTATGGACGCTCGCACCTGGCATTGAACTTCCGCAGCAATGAAGAAGCACAACAAGTCAGGGATTGTGCCAAAGTGGAGTTAGTCTCAGGGTTACTAGGTTCTATTAACCCAAGGGGAGAAGTCGTTCCGTCCGCAGATTCTCTGTTGAGGTGAAAAAGGAGGTCAGCACAGCAGCAGGGCTTCAGCAGGCAATTCAAGGTCCAGGATGTTGCTGCAAACCTCTCTACACTTTTTCTTCATCGGATGTTTCTTCCAGTGGTCGGCTCTGCCTCCAGTCCCAAAACCCTCGCCTTTTAAGCAAGTTTTCCCATTCATGCACAGCCTAGGCTGTCAATCACACAGTAGGGTGGCTGTCCTTTCAGGACAGGCAGCCGGCCAATCAGGACTGGTTTCGATCAGGCACACCTAGAGACAAAGGACAGGGGGGTTTCGGGACCCTACCTCACATCCTGTCCTTTCACACACACTGGAGACAGGGGCGGGCTTAAGGGCTGAAGCTCGCTAAAGACACAAAGGGCTCAAATCTGTCAATGCACAGAGTAAAAGCAGAGAAAGACCTCACAAACAGGAAATGGTGAAGAAAAGCAGGCAGGGTCCATTATGACAAAATGGACACCCATGGGTGCTGTACTGTAGCTGAGGATTCAGCCTGCAGTAGAAAAGCACTATGGTAGTAAACATTAAACCACTGCCACTAGCCTTTAAAAGTAGTGAGGCTAACAAAAAATGTTACATGAGAAAGTAGGATGAGGGGCTACCAAGTAATTCCCCAGCACTCAACATAAGATGGTGTGTGCTGGACCTACAAGGTAGCAAGTTAAGTGAGATCAATTTCCTCTTACTAATCTCGGGAACTGTAGTTCACCCAAGAAAAGGTATTGGTTAGGGAAAATTCTCAGAAATGTGCCAATTCCTCTCTACCTTAGCGACCCACTGCACCTTTGTTGGATTTTGAGGACTATTTTTTTTACCTGCAGAGAGTGAGACCCTTTTTCCCCACTCTCTCATGTACTTCTGCTATTTGTATTTATTAGGTTTATATAGCACTTTGGGTTAAAGTGCTTTACAATATTTTGACTTGAGCACTGTGTTTCTTTTGGTTGTGGAGTCCAACAAACTCCATAGGCATCATCTTTTACATTGTACCACACAGCACCTTCAGTGCAGTGGCACAGCGAAGTCTTAGATTTCCCAAAGGTTTAAATACCTTCTCTTGGATAAACTGTTTCCAAGAGCAGTGAAGTGAAATTGACTTTACTTACGTTGTAAGTTTCTAGACCCAGCACACACTATCCCCTTTCACTACTTACTCATGTAACATTTTTATGTTACCCTTTCCTCAGTGGATAGCTGGTGGCAGCTGTATACTTTTAACTACTGTGGTGTTCTTTTACCGCGGGCTGTGTTCGCAGCTGCAGTAAAGCACCCATGGGGGGGGGGCATTTTTGTCAAAATGGCCCCAGTCTTCTTTTTGTGCCATTTCTTTGTGGAATGTACTCTGGATGCAAAACCAGGTTTGCTCCCTTTATTTGTTTTGTCTTTGGTGGGATTCACGAGTGAAGCCAGTCTCTGGCTCCAGTATGTCTGGCGGGGGCAGGACGTGAGGGAGGTCCCTGAAACTCCCAGTGCTTAATCCCCCTTGGTTACAGGAATGCACCCAAGCGTGATTGCAAGGACAGCCACCCTGCTGTTTGATTGACAGCTAGGCTGGAATGAATAGGAGAAACCTGCATAAAATGCGATGCGTTTTGGCTTGGAAGACAGTCGACCACTGGACAAAGGAAACCGTAGAAGAATTTGGAAGAGATGCCTGCTGTAATTACTGGACAGTTGGTTTGCCCGGTGAAGCCATGCTGCTGTGCTGAAGCGCCAAATTCATCGACTAGAGAAGCCCTGCAAGTACGACGTTTCCCATTCAGTTGGTGGGACCAATCAACTCCAAAGTAAGCCCGTCTGGACATCCTCTCGGAGCTGGCTGTACTTCCGCTGCTACTGCTGCTGCTGGAACCGAAGTGCCAGGGAGAGGAACACCAGATTGTGTGCGTTGCTTTTAAGTCGGACCCGAGCGCCAGGAAGATCTCCTCCGGACTTCCCTGAAGCAGGACTGACCAAGCCTGAGCCACCTCAACAGAGTGCTGGACCCCAGATGCGAGGAAAGTCCAGAGTGGTATCCGAGAACCACAGTGTTGCTATTTGCTGTCAGACGCAAGGCGCTGAAACACAGATGGACCGCTGAATTGAAGTTTACCTATTGCTGCCGCTGACCTTCCCATTGCAGAGCAGTCTTGTCCCCACGACTGAGGCTCAGGAACAACAGGAACAGAAGCCAGCTGGAACCATTTCTTCTAACCAGAGGTACTGTGAAGTCTAAGAACGTATCTCTTGTTGTGTAGCCTTACTTGCTCTTAGTTGAGACAGGTCTTGGTTACCTTGCAGAGTTGCTAAATCTTTGCCCCTCACAAGCCTCCCAGCTTGTGGCCCTTCAAGTGTTCTATTTTCTACAAACATTGTGCAAGACTTTTTACCTACCTGCAAAGAAGATCTTCAGCTCCCTTAGGCATTGTGCAATTAACATTGGCTATCCTGGCTCCCTGAGAGACTCTTCTTACCTTTGACTGTGTGCTTTATCTTTTCCCCAGGAAAGGGTTAAACTGTTTTGATATTGGAAGTTTTTTTTTTTTTAAACATTTATTTTATTAAGAGAGCAGGTTAGCATTCAGACCGTCCACAAAAGAAAGAATTTGACATGGTATTGAGGCATGTACAGTATTGGCACATATATACAGAGTAGCAAGAAAACGTAACAAACATCCCGCATCATGGTGAAGAGAGGCGTAGCATCCTTGTCCGGTATCTGGGAACACAAATAAATACGCAACAGCGACCAAATGTCTTTGGGCCGACACTGTGTCGGGACCGATAAAACAAAAAGTTCTTCACCGTCGTTTACCAAACATAAGTCTTTTAAGAAACTGGCTCTGGATGGTGCAGTTGTAGACTTCCATGATTTAAGGATACAGCGCTTGGTGACAACACGCCTCGTAGTTTCTTTCGCCTTACCAATGTCACCAAGCAAGTACTTCAAGGGGGAGAGTCTCGCCAGAATCGACGTTATGTCTTCGAGGAGTTCTGCCACCTCCCGCCAGAATTCCATAATCGAAGGGCATGACCGGTACATGTAGTAGGGGCTAGCGTTTGGTGCATTGCACTTGGGGCAGGCTCCCGTGCAACTCTCAACAAATTTGGCTAGTCTGGCGGGGGCATAGTGGAGCTGATTCAGAACTTTAAACTGGATCAGCCGTAGCCCCGCGTTCATAGAGACGGATCTGGTGAGTTGACAGAAGCGTGACCACCGTATTTCATCAATCTGAGTGCCCGTATCCCGCTCCCAGGTTTCTCTCATCGTATTACGTGACGGGGAGTGGGTTTGTACTAATGAGTATACCAACGAGACCCCTTTATTGTGACTATTAGGGGATACTATTGCCCTAATACATTCATGTACCTGGGGTTCCAACGGGAAAGATGGCCATCTAGCCGCAAAAGCAGTTTTCATACGATGATATTGAAAGCGTTTAAGTGGGCCTCCTCCCACCATCCCGATGAAATCAGTGAGTTCACAGAATGTGCCATTTGGGAACATGTCCCTTAGTGTGAATAGCTTGCTAGGATCCCAGGATTGTTGAATGGCTTTATCAAATGTTGGGGATATACTCGAGAAGTTCCACAGGGGGACCTCCGGGTCATAGGGGGTCTCAAGGCCTAATCTGTTATATATCTTGGCCCAGGCGCGTATGGTTGTATATACCGGGTCAAACGGGCATGTGTCTCCATAGACAGGGTTAAGAAGAAGTGATCTGATGTCATTGGGGCGATCAGCATGTTTCTCCATGGGGATGTGGGGAGATGTGTCCTCAGGGTCAAACCAGTGTTTAACAAATTGAGCCTGTGCAGCCAGATAATATAGTTCAAAATCTGGCGCAGCAATGCCACCCCGTGAGAATGGTTCCACCATCTTATCCCACCCCAATCTGGCCGTCTTCCCATTCCAAATGAAATTAGAGGCGAGCGACTTGAGTTTCATGAAAAAGGACTTGCCGGGCCATATCAGAATGTTGTTAAAATAATATAAGAGTTTGGGTAATACTACCATTTTGAGAATAGCCACTCTACCATACAAGGACAAGGGAAGGCTAGCCCACGTTTGGAACTTGGTCGTCAAACTCAGTAACAGTTCACCATGGTTCTGTGTATATAACAATTGTTTGTCCCTGGCCACCATAATACCCAAGTAACGTACTTGAGTCGGGGTGGGCCTAAGCCCAGCAATTGCAGAAATGTTACCCGTACAATCTGTAAGGGGAAATATTTCAGACTTGGGAACATTGATTCTGTACCCTGAATATTCCGAGAACTCATGTATGTCCGACATTATGTGCTGTACATTCTCTTCTGGGTCGCGGACATATAGCAGGGTGTCGTCTGCATATAGTAAAATGATCTGGGGGGGGGGCCGGACATCCTAAGCCCTCTATGTGAGTGGTTCTGGCGTATATATTCCGCCATCGGCTCAATAGTAAGTGCAAAAAGTATAGGTGAAAAGGGACAGCCCTGCCTGGTAGCTCTGTAGAGCCTAAACGAGGGGGACAAAGTGGCGTTGGTCAGAACCTTAGCAGTCGGGTGAGTATATAGTAGCTGTACGCATTTGATGAAGTATCGGCCAAAGCCAAACCGTTCAAGCACCAGGAAGAGATAAGACCAGGACACAGAATCTAAGGCCTTCTCGGCATCAAGGGCCACCACGGCAGCCTTTGTTGCGGGACCAATGTGTGCCATAACATTAAACAAGCGCCTCAGGTTGAGAGCTGTAGATCTAGTTGGTATAAAGCCCACCTGGTCTGGGTGAACAAGGATCGACATGTACGGCAGGAGCCTGGTGGCTAACACCTTGGCGAATATTTTTGCATCAGTATTAATCATGGAGAGCGGTCTATACGAACCCGTGTCATGTGCAGGTCTACAGGGTTTCAGGAGGACAGTAATAATAGCTTCGCGCATCAATTCTGGAAGGTTCCCTTGATCCATCGCCTCCTCCCACACTTAACAGTAGTGGGGCTAGTTCAGTCCTAAATTCCTTATATAGTTCCGCGCTAAGTCCATCCGAGCCGGGGGCACGGCTCCCTGATAGAGATTTAATGGCCTCTACAATTTCTTCAATAGTGATGGGCTGATCCAGTATGTTACGGGTCTCAGTGGTCAGTGTAGGGAGGTCTAGGCTATCCAAATACCGGAACGTGTCTTCTTTACTTTTGATGTCATGATTGGAATAAAGGGAGGAATAAAACTCAGCGAAGGTGGAATTAATGTCTTGCTCCTTATTAACCAAAGCCCCAGTGTGTGTCAGAATACCAGGGATTGGACTCGGATGTCTATCTGTTTTAAGCATGGTGGCCAAGAATTTCCCGGCCTTATTACTCTCCCCATATCTACGGGCCTTGGCAGGCGCAGCCATGTATAAGACTTCCCTGCTGGCTAACGCATTTGCCATAGTGTTGCCTTGTCCTTTGTGGCGCCATATTCAGTTTGTAACAGGCCTATTTTAGTTTCGACTACGCCCAGCTCCCGTCTTACAGCTTTAAGCATACCCGTGGACTTGCCCAGGATAGTACCCCGGATCCAGACTTTGAATGCCTCCCAGAGGGTAGCATAAGTGGTTACCGATCCCTCATTTATTTCAATAAATTCCGTGATCTCAGTATGGAGGGCTTCACAAATATTAGTGTCCCCGAGTATGGCGGGGGGGGGGGCATTCTCCACCGTCTAACTGGAGGAGGGGCATCACCCAGCTGAATGCCAAGTGTTACTGGTGAGTGGTCAGAGAGGGTGCGTGGGTGTATTTCACAACTGGTGACCATGCCGGCAAGGGGTGAGCAAATGAACCAGTAATCGATACGTGAATGGGAATCATGGGCAGAAGAGTAAAAGGTGAATTTCCTCTCAGTAGGGTGCAGTGTGCGCCAAGCGTCTACCACATCCATCTGTTCCATCAACTGCCGCACAACCAATGCGGCTCTGGAGGGGGCCCTGGGGGCAGTAGAGGACCGATCAAGGGACTGGTCCAAAATAGTATTGAGATCGCTGCCCCAGATTATCTGTGCCTCCCCTGACAGTCAGCATATCAAGTATCGTACAATAGAACTGTGGATCGACCACATTTGGCCCCTATGTATTAACAAGTATTAATTGGTATCCCGCCAACTCCCCCCAGACTAGTGCATATCTGCCAAGCGGATCTATTTTACTGGAGTGGTATTTAAAGCACAGCTTGGGGTGTATGAGGGTTAACACTCCCCTAGACTGTGTTGAGTATTCCGTGTAAGTATCTCTGGGGGCCCCATCTTGGCAGGAATGCAGAATTGACATTACCCAGTGAGTGCGTCTCTTGAATGAAAAGAATATGAGGATCGTGAGGTGCAACATATGCTGCCACCTTCCTTGCCTTCACTGGGTAGTTAAGCCTGCGAATATTCCAAGAGAGTAGCTTGACTTCTAAGCCCCCATCAGCCTGTGCCATACCCGCAAGTTGTAAAGATCGTCTGTCCGTAGCCTCGCCCCTGTTGCAAGTGATACGGCCATTCTGCCATGTAACCGCTCTCTGATTTTAACAATCGAACTCCTTTAACCAAACTCCCCAAACCATCCCGATCTGACACCAGGAACCCACAACATCTGCCCCAACTTTGTCCCACCCACCGCCCACATCAACTGCGGAATATTGACCCACTCAATGACTGTGGTCGAGCTTGTTTTGGCATTGACCAAACTTCTGGCCGAAGCCAACCTTGTATTCGAATGAAACCCCTTCAGGTGGTTCAAATTTCCACACCAAGAACACCCA
Source organism: Ambystoma mexicanum (assembly GCF_040938575.1). Classification (NCBI taxonomy): domain Eukaryota; kingdom Metazoa; phylum Chordata; class Amphibia; order Caudata; family Ambystomatidae; genus Ambystoma; species Ambystoma mexicanum. Next base: position 549,862,038 of record NC_090935.1, on the reverse strand, counting down.
TTTCCAACCCCTCTTACCTCCCCCCCCACCCTCATCACCCCCAACTTGACGATGTACCCAAAAACAATCGTGGAACATTCCCGGGGTAGCCTTGTTGCCTCACATGGCCACCTGATTGGCTCCAATCTCCAATAGTCACATGGAATGGAGCCGCCTTGCTTGTAGGATCAATAGGGCTGCAGTGGATACTACAAAAGGATACAGACCAATCCGGCCGCCGGAGCTCCCTAGTGCTCGGGTCTTGGTCTATTATTCTGTGCCGGCCTGCCCCCCCCCACCCCCCCTCGGGGGGAGAGGTATGAAGTCTCTATATACTGTGTGGCCTCAGTCGGGGATTCGAAAAAATGCGCCCTACCCGCATGTTGGATCCTCATCTTTGCCGGGAACATCAGAGCATATGGAATCTGGCGGTCTCTAAGGAGTCTCTTGACTGGTTCATATGATCGCCTGCTCGCCTGGACCCCGGCAGAAAAGTCTGGGTATATATGTATTCGGCACTCCTCGTGTTGAAGCGTTCCAGCCTCCCTGGCCAGCCGCAGGATTGTGTCCCTGTCTCTGTAGTTAAACAGCCGTGCAATTATTGTGCGAGGGGGAGCACCTGGTTTGGGGGCCGGGGCAAGAGTACGGTGGGCTCTCTCCACCAAGAAATGCTCGGAGAATGACTCAGGACCAAATAGTGTTTTAAACAGTTGTTCAAGTTGTTTCTCCAATTGGCCTTTCCCAAATGACTGCCACGCCGACCACACGGATGTTATTGCGTCTCGATCTAGATTCAAGATCCTCGCATTTATGTTGCATTTTAGTCATGGCTTCCTTAAGCTGAGCGATGTCATGACCATTCTGTGAGATAGCGTCTTCGTTACTGCTAATTCTATTTTCTGCATCAGTGACACGTATGCTCTCTTTTTCAACTCTAGCCTTTAGGGAGCCAATGGTAGACACTATGTCATCCAGTTTCATGTTCACTGCTCGGAATCCATTTTCCACAAGCATGGTCAGCTTGTCCTCCCGTCCTTCAATGTCTGCAGGTGGGGTTTCATTAGCGTCAGCGTGCACCTCAGTTATGGCGTTCGGCGCCTGGCTGCCGGTAAATGCATCCATAGGACACTTCCTCTTGTTACTAGGCGTCTTGCCTCTCTTCCCAGCCTTGTGTGGCTCGCCCATGGTGCCAGCCCCCAGTACCTGGTTCAGTTACCCTTACTGCCGGGTGCCCGAGCCCCCGCCGGTTGTTTATGGATATTCGGCGAAGCCACCTGGATCAGGACGACAGTTTGCCGCTGGGGCAACAGGAGTCCTCTGCCTCACCCCCCCTGCTCCCAAGACGTCTGTAGATTTTCCGGCAGAGCCCCCAGCACCAGGGCACCAAGGCCCAATGTTAGGCACCAGCGATGGATATTTTCTCCCACGTAGTTAGGTGTCAAAACTCAGGGCGCGCCACAGTTTACGCCAAAGAGGGCTTATATAGATGTCTGGGTGTCCACCAGTGCGTGGGGTCGGCCAGGCCACCAGCACAGGGCTTCATGCGCCAGGGCGACCGTGCCTCAAGTCGCCAAAGGTAGTGCAATCTCCTGCGTATGTGCGCCCGCGACAAACAGATAGTTCTGGATGGGAACCGGGAGGCAAGGACTTCACGGATGTAGGGCGTGCAATGTAATATCAGGAGCAATGTTGCCCGCTAGTAGGGCGTTTCCGTCAATCCCCCCTCACTGGCACAGGGGCCCCCTATCCTCCCACTGCTTCATGAAGCCGTGGGCTTTGGCCTCTGTAAATTTATGTAATGTCTTAGCGGGCATGGGCCCGCGCGTAACACAGAGACCGGCTTCCCGTCCACCGAGAGTGTCGGATCACTTGGGGCCAATTCCTCTGCGCCCCACGTGCCGGCTCCCTGCCGAGCGCAGCTCGGAGAGAGTCTCCGGCTGCAACGGGCAGCCGCGTAGCAGGATGTCACCGCCGTGTCTAGTGGCGTCTCCGCCGCAAATTCCAGGGTGTGGGGGCCACAGAAGAGTAACGGGTATCGTACCTGAGGGGGGCTCAACGTCTCCTCGTCTTCACGGCCGAACAGCTCTCAGTCCGCAGCTGCTCAGCGTGGGCGCGAGTCAGGCGTGGGGGCCATTGACAATGGCCCCGCCCCCACTCGGCCTCCTCCTCGCCAGAGTCCACGGCTCCGCGTTGCCTCTGCCTGGAACTCCGAGCCGGATCGCGCTCCAACACCAGTCGGGCCAAATTCAGAGCGGCGTAACTTCGGCGCCAGAGACCGATTTCCACCAGGATTTGGAGACGTTGGGGACCAGACCTCGGCTCGTCTACACAGCCATTTGTGGGTGCTTAGGTGGCTCCAAAGCGGATGTTTTCTGGACGGATCTTGCACTGGAGCAGGAGCTCAGGATTCAGGCGGCCATCTTCGTCGTGCGCAACAGCGCCCCCGATATTGGAAGGTTTTTAAAAGTACTTACCGGTTTATGAATTATGTTTTAAGCTTTGTTGTATTCCCCCTCTTATCTTTTACACCAAACTCAGTATTGCTCTAAATGTACCCATGATAAATCAATATCCAGTGTCCTAGCTATTTAAGTCACCTTAGGGTGTAGAAGTGTGTGTGAGATCCCCAATGGGTAGCATCTGATTTAGAGAAACAGAGTGTGTTTTGAAGTGTATTAGAAGTGTTACATTTTCATTTCCATTTATATACTAATAAAGCGTTGGCAGCCCACAGGCACCGGGCAGCATCACATAAAACAAGACACTACACACTACACAATCACCTAATCATTTCTGCAAGCTTTGACACCCACTGCTCAGCATCAATGTCTACTGGAAAATGAATGTTTTTAGGTTCTTTCTAAAGGCCATGTAATTAGGCTCAAGCCTGAGAGCAAGAGGGAGGCTGTTCCATTTCCCTGCTGTACGAGTAGGGAAGGATCTGCCTAAAGACTTAGCACGTCCAAGAGCATGCATTTTGATCCTTCCCATTGCCTCTGATCTCAATGTATGACTGGGATGATATGGCATCAGTTTTTCCTTAAAATACTTAGGAACATGGACAAAAAGGAATTTGTGGGCTAACGTCATAGCCTTAAACAGGATCCGATTTACAAGTATTGCTCCCTTCTGAAGAAGGCTTATATAACTGACTGTGAAATAATTTAATAATTGTTTTATCAAGAAACCTTGAGTGTAAGTGTTTATGTGGATAATTGTACTGTGAAACTGTCACAACCTTACTGCTCACATTGACCCATCTTGAGATAAGCCTGGCTGCTCAGCCACACTACCAACCTGTGTAGTTCAGACATATACCAAAGGTTGGATCCCTATTGCCAGGAGGTCAAGGTTATTGTAGTGCACCTAAAGGGTAATGCATACAATCTTGCCAAACAGTGCTGGACTCACAAAGAGAAAAGGTAAGTAAAGTCAATTTCACTTGACTATTCTTGGGAACAGTAGTTCATACAAGGAAAGGTATTTAAACCTTATAAGAAATGTAAAGAATCTCTGTGACACTGCACTGAGGTTATGTGTGTCACCATGCACAAAGTAGATGCCTATGGAGTTAGTCAGACTCCAAAAACAAAGGAAACATGATCCAAATCAGGTCAAAACACATGAGAGAGAAAGAAGGTCCTCAGGGTTAAAATTATAAAGTCCAGCAAAAGAGCTGGGGGTCTCCAAGATTAGCACAAACATGAGAATTCTCCCTTACCTAACAAGGCACACAGAACTCTGAGCATACACCTATCCCAAGGAAACACTTCTACATTGTTTTAGGGACAATTTTAATTTCTGTACCAAATCCCTTTTAACCTTAGAGACGCCCAGCTCTTTTGCTGGACTCTGGGCTTTTAAATTTTACTCCTGAGTGAGACCTTTTCCTCACTCACTCATGTGTTTTCCTGACTATGATTTTCTATGTTCCTTAGTTGTTTTATGGAGTCTCGTAGACTCCATAGGCATCTGCCTTTGCACTGTGACACACAGCACCTTTTGTGCAGTGCCACTAAGAAGTCCCTTAGACGTCTCTTAACGTTTAACTACATTTTCTTGGGTGAACGACTGTTCCCAAGAATAGTATGATGACCCCTGTCTTACTTACCTTTACTTTATGGGCCTAGCACACAACACCCTATGTGGAGTGATGGGGGGTTACATATTAATTTCTTTAACCCATTCCTTATGTAACATTTTGTTACACTAACTCACTTGAATGGCTGGTGGCAGTGGTTTCTTTTTTTACTACCTAGGGACATGCATCTGCAGGCTGATACCTCAGCTGCAGTGCTGCACCCAAGGGTTATAATTTTCTCCAAATTGTCCCATCTTCTTTTTTCGCCATTTCTTGTTAGTTCGTTTCTTCTGGACTTTTACTCTGTTTGCATCAGGTTTGAGTACTTTGTGTGTATTGCCTTTGGCAGGCTTCAGCCCCGAAGCCTGTTAAAGCTCCAGTGTCTGGAAAGGCAGGAAGTGAGGGAGGGTCCCGAAACATTCCTGTCCTTTGTCTCTAGGTGTGCCTGAGTGAAACCAGTTCCTATTGGCCGGCTGGCTGTCCTGGAGGACAGCTACCCTGCTGTGCGTGCCTAAGGTTGTGAATGAATGGGAACTTGCATAAAAAGCAGGGTTTTTGAGACTAAGAGCAGAGTCGACCGCTCAAGGACAACACCTGAAGCAGAAGACGAGGGAAGACGACAGCAGCCCTCTCCTGGACCGCAAAGTGCCCAGTTTAGCCCTGCAGCTGTGCTGACCCAGTTTCCGAATCGACCGGGAAAACCAGTATTAGGGAGAATGCTCAGAAATGTGCCAATTCCCTTCTACCTTAGGGATCCCAAGCTCTTTTTGCTGGACTTTAGGACTTTTAATTTCTAACCTGGAGAGAGTGAGACCGTTTTTTTCCACTCATAAATTTTTATGTGATTTGGTGGGACCAATCAACCCCAAAGCAAACTCATCTGGACATCCTCTCGAAGCTGGCAGTACTTCCATTGCTGCTTGTTAGGCAGAATTGCATGCAGTACCCTCCGGGACCACCACACACAATTAGGACTACAGGTGTAAGCAAGACCAACCTTTGGTATAGGTCTGTACCACACAGTTTGTTGGTAGCAAGCTGAGCAGCCAGGCTCATCTCAAGAGTGAATGTGAGCAGTACAAGTAGTTACACAAAGGACTTTCAATCACAGTGGTTCAAGTAGACACTTATACTCAAGGTTTCTTGGTAAATTTATGTACACTAATTTATAAAACATTTCACTAGAAGAAAACTTAATATGATAGACCAATACACTTCAATACAAAGGTTTTTGAGACAGTTTGAGCTCCCCTGAAAAAGGAGCCAAATGGCAGTTCAGTTACTTCGCAGTGAGCAAAAAGGACAAAAGTAAGTAGAATAGAATATATATACTTTCTAGGCAGTGCAAATAGTTTCAGTTCACCAGAATAGTTCAATTCAAGTTAATAGGCCAGGCCAAAGACAATGGGCTAGTGTTCTGGATACAAAGAGAAGTTCCGGTATCAAACGGTAAAGTCTTTGCAAAAGTTCTCAGAAGTAGGTTAGGCAAAAATGAATCATTTGTGGGGTCACAAGCTGAATAGGTCTGCAAGTTTGGAAAGTTTCATGAACTTTCTCCGCGAGAGTGGCGTTCTCTCAATCGGGTTGGCACTGTACCTTTGTATGAAGAAAACAAATGTTGCTGTAGTCGTGGTTCCTGGCAGTTCCTGCAGATCTCGCTGTTCCTGAGCCTCAGTTGTGGGGACAAGAGGGAGGACGCCAGGGGACTCCTGCACTGCACGGGATCGTTGAAGAAAGCAAACAAAATGGAGTCACTTCAGTTCCAGTAGCTGTAGATTCAAAAACACGAACTGGTGTCCCTCTCCCTGGTTAAACCTAACCAGCCTTGAGAATGGTATCTAGGTGTCTTATGAGTCGATTGGTCCCATCAACTCAAAAGGAAGAAGCCGTCTTTGAAGGAGCTTCTATGTCGAATGGAGATTGGCAATTCGGACCGGCAGCAGGGCTTCACCGGGCCAACCAACGGTCCCGTGGTTGCAGCAGCCGTCCTCTTTCAGCTAGTCTTCGGTTCTTCCGTTCCAGTGGTCGACTCTGCCTTCCAGTCCATGAGACTCACCTTTTAAACAGTTTTCTCACTTTCATTCCAGCCTAGCCGTCACTCACCCAGCAGGGTGGCTGTCCTTGCCACACAGTCAGCCAGCCAATCACGCCAGAGTGCATTTGGGTCTCCTAGGAGACTAAGCACAGGGAGTTTCTGGCACCCTCCCCCCCCCTCACTTCCTGCCCACCCCAGACACTCAGACGCCAAGGGCAGACTTCAGTCCTGAAGCCTGCCAAAGGCACATGAACAAAGGGACCAAACCTGATTAGGCGCGCAGAGACGAACTCTAGAAGGACCTTCCCAAAAAGAAATGGCGAAAAAAGATGACCGGGACCTGTTTAAAAAAAAAGGGGCTTAAGGCGCAATCTTGAAAAACATGGTAGTTTGTTGTAAAACCACTGCCACCAGCCTTTTCAATAGGAAAGGGTAGCATTTGACTGCTACATGAGTGTTTAGACACAGAGGATACTATATAACCCCTCCAGCACTCCATTGTAAGATGGTGTGTGCTGGGTATATGAATTTGGAAAAGACTAGTAAAGTCAATTTCACTTTACATTCTCTGGGAAACAGTTTATCCCAGAGAAGATATTTAAACCTTTGGGAAGTCTAAAAGACATCCCTGTGTCACTGCACTGAGGGTGCTGTGTAAAACACATGAAAGGATGAGGTCTATGGAGTTATCTAAAACTCCATAATCGGAGAACACAAATGTAAAACACACATCAAAACACATGAAAGAGTGGGGAAAATGGCTCACACTCTTTCCAGGTAAGAAATCAAGTCATCAAAATCCAGCAAAGTTGCTGGGGGTCTCTAAGGTGAAGGGAATTAGCACATTTCTGAGAATTCTCCCTAACAACCACCATGGTGTGCATTTACCGCAGGCTGAGTTCACAGCTACAGTAAAGCACCCACCGGAGACATCTGTCAAAATGGCGCCCAGTCTTCTTTTATCGCCATTTCTTTGTGGAAAGGTCCTTCTTGAGATTTTTTTTTTTTTTTTAAATTCGATTTTATTTGATTTTCAAAGTTAACATTTGTCATCAAGGCAAAACGAGGAAACATTTACATACAAGAATAAAGGAAAAAAGAATAAAGAAAATATCACCATCGTTTGTTTCACGCAGTGCGATATGGTTGGTTTACAATATGTATAACTAGGAATGCCAAAAATAAGGGCTAAACCCTAATTATTCCTTACTAATGTTAACAATTCTTCCCATCCCCCCTCCCCTGCCCCGGGAAAGAGAGACGTGTCGTGTTAGGAGTGAGGTGTTATGGTTGACAGCAAGGGTTTGGTCTTTGTCAGGCGCTTTTTCATACAAGGGTTCCACATGTGGGGGAATCGCTCCAGGGTTTTGGGTGATGTTTATGTGGTGATAGTGAGAAGGGGGAAAGTGCGTGTCAGGGAAATGGAGAACAGCACATTCCGGTCAAGAAACAAGATTCGCAACATTCATGATGGGGGGTCGTCAGTGTCTGATGTTGGGTGTTCAGTAGATGTATAAGCTCTTAAAAATTCTGACCATAGTAGTTCAGATTGTGTCGCTCTACCATGGAGGGAAGCAGTGATTTTCTCCATGGTACAAATGTTCAACACCACATTGATCCACTCTTGTTTGGACGGGGTCGTGGGCGATTTCCATTTTGCAGCAAGTAAGGCTTGCGCCGCAAGCAACAGGTGGGGGGCTAGGCCACTCACCTTTAACCATTCCTCCTCATTTTTTTCAAGACTGAACAAGACTAGGTATGGGTCAGCCGTTCTATGGATACCGTCAGTGTGTCTGATCCATCCCAGGACCTCATCCCAAAAAATCTTTATCTTCGGACACCCCCACCACATATGCCAATAGTCCGCAACCTGTCCACACTCACGCCAGCAGGAGGGGGAGGAGGATTGGTACATCTTGGATAGTCTATACGGGTCGTATTGCCAGCGATGTAGAAGTTTAATGGAGTGGAGCTTATATTGGCATGATATTGAGGTACGTGAGGCCATGATACACATTTTGTCCCACACATCATCATCTATTTCCGTTTCCATATCCTTTTCCCACCGTCGTCTGAGTTTAAGTATGGGTCCACTAGTCCCTTCCAGAAGTAGTTTGTATATTAGGGAGATCAATCCCTTCCTATCAGTCTTGGAGTCGAGCATTTTTTCGAAGGGGGTGAGATCTCTAGCTAGTTTTTCTTTCCACTCAGGTTTAGTCAGAACTCCCTTGATTTGCAAAAAATGGAAGGTGGAGAGGACTCCAATATTTAGGGCCTCTGTTAGCTCTGGGAGAGTAATGAATGAATCACTTCGGAGGAGTTGGCCTACCCTTTCTAAACCCGCGTCATACCACGCTTGGAACCTTTCGACATTGGGGATATGGTTGTTGATGCCCGGGGACCATAGGTGACTCAATGGAGATGGCCACGTCGTGATTCCCATCATTGCCGGGCCTTCTCGCCATATATCCCATATGGCGGCAAAGAGCGGATGATCTCTTGTCCTTCTCAATACCCGGTTTCGTGGAGCCCATAACCATTCCCCGAGTGTTGCCGGGGTTAGATAATGATTATCCATCTCTATCCACTGCGGTTCTTTATGGTTGCGCAGATGGGGGACGAAGACACGTAATTGGGCAGCGGTATAATACTTCCGGAGATCGGGAAGGCCTACCCCGCCTTTATCCTTGGGGAGTGTCAGTAAAGAGTAGGCTATCCTGGGCCTTTTCCCCTTCCACACGAATTTCAGGATTTCTCTCTTGATTTCTGTAAAGTATTGGTCCGGTATTTTAATTGGGAGCATCTGAAAGGGGTAGAGAAACCTTGGAAGAGTGGTCATTTTGACGGCATTAACCCGGCCAAGCCACGAAATCGTCAGTTTGTCCCATCTGGTCAAGTCCATACGGAGCTTGGCAAAAAGCTGTGGGAAATTTGCGTCAAATAGGGAACCCAATTGTTTGGTTATCTGGATCCCTAAGTATTGCATCTTATCGTGTTCGATCGACAGTCCCAGGGAGGAGTATTTCGCTGCGTTTGCGTCAGGATCTCCTTGAAGGGGAAAAAGCGTAGATTTAGCACGATTAATCTTGAAGCCTGAAAGGCGACCATATTCCTCCAGGAGTAAAATGGCTCGGGGGACGGACCTCTCAGGGTTTACTACATGTAAGAGGATGTCATCAGCATACAGGGCCAACTTGTATTCCGTTTGTCCCAGATGGATCCCCTCTATAGCATCGTCTACCCTAATCTTGTGTGCGAGCGGTTCGAGGGACAGGGCGAACAAAATGGCAGAAAGGGGACACCCCTGTCTAGTGCCCCGCTTCAGTTGAAACCACCTGGAATACTCTCCATTGACAAATACCGAAGCATTGGGTGATGAGTATATTGCCCGAATTCCCCTTATAAGATTTGGGCCTAGTCCAAATTTCTTAAGGACCTCCATTAAGAACTCCCAGTCTACCCTGTCAAACGCTTTTTCCGCGTCGATGGAAAGCAGTGCAGGATCAGTGTTTAGGTTGTGGGAAGCGTGCACCAAGTGGAGTGTCTTGCGCATGGTGTCCACCCCCTGACGTCCAAGTATAAAACCTACCTGGTCGGGGTGGACGAGGCGGGGCATGAAGGATTCAATCCTAGCCGCCAGGACCCTGGAGTATATTTTGGCGTCTATGTTGAGTAGGGAGATGGGACGGTACGACCCGCACTTTTTGGGATCCCTCCCCTCCTTTGGAATAACCGCTATGAGTGCCTTGACGAATGAGTCTGGGGGATTCCCTGTTTCTAGAATTCGGTTGAACAAACCAACAAGGAAAGGTGTGAGTTGCGGGGCGAACGTTTTGTAAAAACCAGCTGTGTACCCATCCTCTCCCGGGGATTTGCCCAACGTTAGTCTCTTAATGGCCTCTTGAATCTCTTCTCCTGTAATAGGGGTATCAAGCGTTTCTGATTCAGCTCGTGTCAATTTGGGGATAGTGATGTCTTCTAAATAGGATCTAATGCTAGCGGTGTCTGGGTCTTGCTCCGGAGAGTAGAGGGTCTCATAGAAATCTGCAAAGGATTCTGGGATATCAGGGGAGGGCGTGCCCGGGACAGGTCCCTCATTCAATATCTCCTGAACCCTGCGTTCTGCCTGTTGGGCACGGAGTCTGGCCGCCAATAACGCGTCGGCCTTATCCCCTTTCTCATAAAATTTCTGTTTCAAGAGGAGGAGCTTGCGGGTTATTTGCTCGTGTTCTAAGAGGCGTAACTCTTCCCGTTTTTTCCTGGCTTCTAAGACTGACGGAGTCAGTAGTGTCTCCTTTATTCGCATTACTCTCTAATTGGGTGATTTCCTTGCGAATTCGATTTTCAATCAGGGCCCTCTCTCTTTTCTTCTTGGCTCCCTCCCGTATGAGGATACCCCTCCATGTTGCCTTACCCGCCTCCCAGACCCCCTGTTTGGAGACCTCCCCATTATCGTTTAATTGGAAATATTCTTTAATCTCGGTTTCCATTTCTTGTTTGAAAACGGGATCTTTCCATAGTGTCTCATTACACCTCCACCGTCCACCTCTGACGGGCAAAGAATCCCAGACTAAATCTGCAGATACCATGTCGTGATCGGACCATGAGATGGTCGTGATTTGGGAGTGTGTGGCTGTGTGAAATAGATCGGTTGAGGAGTAAAGGTAATCAATACGGGTGAGTGTATTGTGTGGGACCGAAAAAAAGGTGTACTCTCTCTCCATGGGGTGCATGCGACGCCATACATCAACTAAACCATATAAATCCATCATTGTTTTGAATCGGGTGGGATCCCCACCGAGTGTGTCTCGTGTATCTGGGTTACCGGGGTGCCAGTCCAGGTCAGGGTCTGCCCAGGTGTTAAAGTCACCGCCAAGGATGACGTGCCCTGTCGCCTCTAGCATTATTTTGGGAATTGTCTTGGAGAGAAATCGGAGCTGGCCCACATTGGGGGAGTAAATCGTGGCGATTGTGATGGACATCTTTCCAATGGTCCACACCACAAGGAGGGACCGGCCCTCAGCATCGGACCAAACTTTCGTGAGTCTAAAGTCTAGCCCCCTTCTGATGAGTATTCCCACTCCCCCTTTTTTCAATGGTCCAGAGCCCCAGAACTCTAGTCCAGTTTTCTTACCCAAGATTGATCTTTCCTCTCCTTTCATATACTTGGTTTCTTGTAAAAACAGTATATCCATTTTTGACCTTCGGAATTCCCTAAAGACAAGTGATCTCTTCGTAGGTGAATTGAGACCCTTAACATTGAGCGTTCCCACCCTCATGACGCCCTTAGTGCATGATTCAGCGGTCAGTATAGTAATGTTTTGGATGCTCGTGTAAACTATCTGACCATTTCAATTTTCCCCCTTGATATCTTGACAACCTCATGTACACCTCGGTTACTAAGACTCTGAGTTGTCCCTCAAACTTGACACTTATTCTCTTCCCCGTACCCCACCCGCCTCCCACCTTCCCTCCCTGAGATCGGTGGCGTCCGATTGAGCCCAGTTTGAGAACACTGGTCCAAAATCGAACCACCAGAGGAGACCGTTACCTCACGGTCCCCATACATAATAAACATCAAGAAATGTCCAATGAGCCCCCTACATGCCTCCCCCGAGGATAATCAGATAAGCAACATATAGACGGTACTTTCAAAAACATTCTTGCAACGTGTAACCTTGACTTCTCCCTGTGAAATGCCAATTCGACTTAAGTGTGCCATACTCGTCCGCTATCAGTTAGGTCCCTCTGGGGAGCCGTTCCCTCTGCGATACTTCCTTAAGCCTTTCACTTTCCTCCTCTTCGGGCCCTGCACATGCCATTCCCCCTGGCTCCTGGATGGTTGGTCGTGAGGTCCGTCTTGGTCCTGTGGGCCCAATAGGTCAGAGATGCATGCTTTAATGTCTTGCTCAGAGTTTAGTCTGACTCGCGTGCCCTCATGTTCAAAGGAGAGAGAGAAGGGGTATCCCCACCTATAGCGTGTGTCACGACCTTTAAGCCAGGTAGTAAGTGGTCTGCACATTTTCCGCAGGGATAAGGTCAGGGACGAAAGATCTTGAAAAATAGTTATTTGCGCTCCGCAAAGGGTGATAGTACCCCCACTCCTTGCCCTTTCCAGCACTCTCATCCTATCTTGGTAGCGATGGAATCTTGCGAGAACCGATCGCGGGCCTCCCGGTGGGCCCCCAGCTCTGTGAATGCGATCTGTTTTGGGTTCGTCGATGTTATCATCTGCGACGAGAAGCTTAATGATATCGTGGAGAGTCGATTTTAAATCTTCCTCCGTTTCGCCTTCTTTCTCTGGAATCCCGAAGAAGCGCAGGTTGTTTCTCCTTTCGCGGTTTTCCAAGTCATCCATCTTAAGTTTAAATTCCTGTTCTCTTCGCTCCAGTTCAGTTATTCTGTGGTCTAATTGTACTTCGAGGACGTCAATGGAGGCCTGGTTACTCTCGACCCCTTCGACCCTGTCCTCTATGCTGTCAAGGCGCTGTGTGAGTTTGTCGATCTTCCTTCCAATATTGGCTCCCATGTTCCTTATTTCGGCTAATAAGTCCGCAATATCCCCTTTTGTGGCAGCAGTTTCTTTGTCCATGGTTGGTGGCGTGGTCATCTCGAGTCCGGCGCCAGATCGGGGTAACGATTTATATGCGTAGGCGGCAAGCTTCTGTCGGGCGTTCATGCGTTCGCGTTCATTCGGTTTCGGGAATGCTCGGTATCACAGGGGAGGCACCCAGGCCTATCCTCCTTACTCTCTTCCTCTACGTCTCGTCCAGGGCAGAGTATGTGGGGGAGCCCTTCCCTCTGTGATGCCAGTGATTCCGTGTTTTTGATCCAGTCAGGATTCGTTCCCAGTGGTTGTGGTAAACACAGGGTAGCTAACTGACTTCCAATAGGTTTCAATTTTTCCCCCCTCCGTGGTATCATGCGGAGCCGATACGTCCGGTACCTTCGTGGTCTTGTCCTCCAGGTGTCCAAGAAGGTCGCGGCTGCGTATGATGGTTTGGGTGGGGGGAAGTTTTGTGCCCTGGACTTGATGGGAGTCAGTGGTCAATACCTCTGATGCTCCAGGGGTCTAGAATGCTGTGGTGGGAGGAGGCACACGCCCTGGGGTCAGGGGCCCTACCCTCCGTTTTCGGCTGTACGGCCTCCCGGGCCGTGTGGTTCTGGATACGGAGCAAGGTTGCCCAATATGGAGGGGTGCCGAGGTGTGCCGTGTTATGAGTCACTCGGTGCGGGGGTGATTCTTTGGGCCGCAGGGCCGCGATTGTACAGTGGACCACGGGGGCCTTCAGGGCAAGAGAGGAGGCCCGCGGTCCGTCGGCAAGATCCGGGTGAAGCGAGTGAAATGCAGGGCTAGGCCGCCAGCGTTCTTCGGTTCAGCAGGGCGGGGGGAACAGGGTCCCGAGGCGCAGTGCTCGTGGTCAAGCGGCGGGCCGCAACATACCTGCAGGGGTGCGCTGCGAGGACCGTGGGGAGGTCCTGCGTATTTCCAGGAGGCAGCACTCACCCGTGTCGTTCCCTCCCCTGGGTCGAGCCGCGTTCGGGAGATCAGATCCGCTTCAACTTGGGTGGCGGGGGCGCCTGTCGCCTGCCTCGGGCTCTCCAAGTCCCACTCCCGTTCCACGGGGCCAGCAGGTGAAGCGCTGGGGGGGGAGCTTGGACGCGAGACCGCCACACAGTCCAGGGACGTCGGATGTCTCCGGCGGTTGTGGGCTTCCGGGAAGGCGCTGCGTAGTAGGTCTTGTGGGAGAATCCGGGCCGCAGGACTTTCCGTCGGGCAGACGTCTCCGTTTCTCCTCAGAATTGCGCACACTGGGTGGGGGCCGAAGTCATGAAGGTCCACCGTCGTTGTCGCCAGGGTGGGGGGGCCAAAAGTGGGGGCTCAAGGCACTTTTGGGGGACCGCGAGACGGAGCTCACACGGAGGGAGTCTGCATCCGTGCGCCCCCTGGTCCCTTCTTGAGATTTAATCTGTGCGCCAAACCAGGTTTGGTCCCTTTGTTCATTTTGCCTTTGGCAGGATTCATGAGTGAAACCCGTCTCTGGCTCCAGAGTGTTTGGGGAGGCAGGAAGTGAGGGAGGTGCCCGAAACTCCCTGTGCTTAGTCTCCTAGGAGACCCAAATGCACTCTGTAGTGATTGGCCGGCTGACTGTCTGGCAAGGACAGCCACCCTGCTGGGTCATTGACAGCTAGGCTGCAATGAATGGGAGAGAACTGAATAAAAGGCGAGTCCTTTGGGTTGGAAGGCAGAGTCGACCACTGGACGAAGGAAATGAACTTTAAGAGGACGCCTGCTGCAAATCCAGGACCGTTGGTTTGCCCAGTGAAGCCCTGCTGCAGTGCTGAAACGCCAATTTCGCATTGACAGAGCAGCCCCTGCAAGGACGACTCTCCCTTTCAGTTGGTGGGACCAATCAACTCCAAAGTAAGCCACCTGGACATCCATCTCGGAGCTGGTTGAATTTCCACAGGAGTTGCTGCTAGAAACTGTATAGCCAGGGACAGGAACACTAGATTGTGTGCTTTGCTTTTAAGCTGGCATAGAGCTTTGGAAGTTCCTCCAGACTCCCAAGAAGCAGGACTGACCAAGCCTGAGCCTCCTCAACAGAGTGCGGGACCCCAGAAGCAAGGAAAGTCCATCTCGACAGCCAGGAACCACGGTATTGCTATTTGTGGTAGACGCGAGGAGCTGAAACACTAAACAGCCACTGAAACTGAAGTTTGCCGGTTGCGAGTTTTGACCATCCCAGCGCATTGCAGGAGTCCTTGTTAGGCAGAAACCTGTGCAGTTCCCTCTGGGACCACTGCAAAAGATTTAAGACTACGGGTGTTTGGCAGTAAACCCACTTGGTAGCAGTCTGTACCACACAGATTCACTTGGTAGCTGTGGCTGAGCAGTCAGACTTCCCTCAAGAAGAGTTAGGCAGTATACAGGCTATTCACAATAGGTCAAGAGAACACAGTAGAACTAAACACTGATCAGGGCTTGGTGTAAAAGAGATATAATAATTTATTTAAAAACCACATCTAGAAAAACACACAGGCACCATTAGTGAGCAATTCAAAAACACGGTCACTAAAAGATATACACTCCCTTAAAAGAATATTAGACAAGTGTTAAGTAAAGCCCCACTTATTTTCAGACAGCGGTGAGCGCTTAACGAAGATGGCACTCTAATAGTTTGTTTTTAAAAGGGAGAGAAAAGCATAAAAAGTTGAAACAGATCCCAACACTTTTACAAGAACATAACAAGAGAGGAAGGCAAAGTAAAACCGTGAAGTTAGAGGTCAATAGGCCGGATCCACTTTCAGAGGATCAAACGAAATTTGTCCAAGGTCACACGGTTGCAGTGCACAAAAGTCTTGTAATGGTTCAAAAAGGAGTTGGACCAAAGAAAAGGACCAGTTAGAGGGTCAAGGCGGCCAGCCCAGTCCAGAAGGTTAAGGGGTTATTATTACCTTGTTGCAATCTTTAGAAAGGGAGGCCTGGCGGACACGGTACCTTAAAGTGGTGAGACGACTCCAGCGGGGGCAGTTGTTCCTGGCAGTGGATGCAAGTCGGTGCTTCGTCCGGGGGAAGAGAGGAGTCCGTTGCACTGCCAGGGAAGAAACCAGACGCGGAGTTTCTCAGGTACAAGGAGCGGTCCGTTGATTCGCGGTTCAGTGGCAAGTGGCTATCCGGCCGCCGGGGTGCTTGGCACGGGCAGTTCGACCACAAACCGGGCTGGGGTGCGAAGAAAGAAAGGTAAACTGGTTGTGCCCACCAGTCAGGGGAAGAAGCCTCTCCAGCCAGGAGATCTTCTCTGTCGTCAGGAAGTGGCGAGTCGGTTCCGCAGGGCTCCACCGGTGGTGTCGTCGTGGTAGGTCGGCTCAGCTTCTCCCTCGTCGGATTCTCAGGTCCTGTGGCGACTTCTGAAGTTCCAGACCCCAAAGCCCTGCTTTTATGCAGCATACCCCCATTCACTCAGCCTAGCTGTCAATCAAACATGCTAAGTGGTGAGCCGGCCGGCTCACCACTTGGGCCAATCACACGAGAGTGCAACTTGAGTTACCAAGGTAACTCAGTCCGGGGTGCCTAAACCCCCTCCCTCACCCCCTGTGGTACCCAGACAGAGTGGCACCACTTTTTTAGGCTTCTGTGGAGAAGCCTGCCAAAAAGTGGAACAAAGGGCTCAACTTGGGTTGGAGTCACAGAAGAGAACACAAACGCCATTTTAGAATCGAGTCTTGGCAAAAAATACCAACCGGAGAATTAATATTAATTAAATAAACCGGCGGTATGTTCGAGGTTATGAGAATTAAATAATTAAAGTTGGTAGCCTCGAACAATGGGAAAATCCCATAGGGAAATATTTGCGGTCGAATATAAAAAGTAGTTTCCACTGCCACCAGCCAAAACTATTCAGGGGGGACAGAGACGTGCCCCCTCGACTAACAGACCCCGGGGCAATCGAATTGCCCCGACCAGTACGTCCACAATATGATGGTTTGTACTGGTTTCTGTTAATAATATGGGACTAGTAAAGCCAATGGTGACTTTACATGCCCTGGGAGACAGTAGTCAGTCCCAGGGTATGGAGTCTATGGTGGGGTGTCACTATGACACCCCTGTGTTACTGCACGGAGGGTGGTGTGTAACATACATAGTAAAAACACATGAGACCCTATGGAGTACAGGACCCCATAGCCCATAAAACACATTACCAGTCAAAGGAATACCATAAATCATGTCCAAGAGTGGGAGAAAGAGAGTCTCACTCTTGGCAGGAGGAAAAAACAAACTCCAGAAATCCAGCAAAGCTGCTGGGGGCCTCACTAGGTTAGGAAATTCAGCCTAAAGAGAGAATTCTCCCCAACAGTCCTCCGACGTGCTCCCTCTTGTCCCCACGACTGATACCCAGGAACAGTGGTAATATGATTTTTTGTGACAAGTGCAAGTCAGAAACTACTTTTGGTAAGAAAGATGGTTTAACCTTAAGAACCACTTTGTCCTGGTAAAAAGGAGTATATAGAGGTTTACGAGAGAGCCTGTAGTTCACTAACCCTGCGTGCTGATGTTAAGGCCACAAGAAGGACAGTCTTCAATGTTAGAAGCCTCAAGGGACAGGAGTGCAGAGGCTCAAAAGGTATACAAGTTAGAAACTTAAGTACTACATTTAAATCCCAAGTTGGGACATGAAAGGGGACTAGAGGGTATACATTAGTACGCCCTTTCAGGAATTGAATTATCAATGGAATTTTGAAGTACGAAACCTCTCCTGAGGAGCGCTTGAAAATGGACAGCGCAGCTAGATATCCTTTAATTGTTCCGATCTGGAGCCCCATATTGGCTAGATGCAAGAGGAAAAAGAGCACCATTGGGGTGCTACATTGAAAAGGGTCCACATCCTTATCTTTGCACTAGTTACTAAATGTGTTCCAACAACACCGGAAAAAGGATTTTGTTGCTGGCCTTCTGGCCGAAAGCAAAATCTCCATTACGTCATCCGGAAGATCCCAATCCTTGTATTTCAACCTCTCAGAAACCATGCGTGAAGGTTGAGCGTCTTGACCTCGGGATGGAAAACCAGACCTTCCTCTTGCGAGAGAAGATCCTCTCTTTGCAGAAGACGTATTGGAGGGCAGAAGGACATGTCCAGAAGGTCCGGGTACCACGTCCTCCTTGCCCAATCCGGGGCAATTAGGATCATGGTTTTCCTGAACTTTCTCAACCTTCCGATTACTTGAGGAATCCCGGGGACTGGAGGAAACGCGTAAAGAAGTGGAAACTTCCAGTCCACCACAAACGTGCCTCCTAGAGCTCCTCTAGGAGGAAATTCCCTTGAGCAGTACTGTTCGCACTTCCGGTTTACTGTGGTCGCGAACAGATCCACTTGAGTTCTCCAAAGGGCGAAGATTTCCAGAAGGACATCCTGAGCTAGCTCCCACTCGTGGGAGACTGCTCTGCTTGCTCAGAGCGTCTGCCGCCGTGTTCTGCTCTCCAGCTAGGTGAAGAGAGAGATTCCTTCTCGTGTTGCCCAGCACCAGAGCTGCATTGCCTCTCTGCACAGTGGTAGTGACCCCATGCTGCCTCTCATGTTGAAGTAGTACATGGCCACCGTGTTGTTCATCATTATCAGGACATTCTTTCCCTATATAGAGGGCAGGTTTCTCTGAACACAAAATCATTTTAGAGTGAGTTGAAAAGCAGGCCTTCAGCGCTAGACTGATTGCCCTCGGCTCCAATAGGTTGATGTGTAGTTTGGACTCCGACCGAGACCAACGCCCGCTGATTGTCAGATCGTTGGTATGGGCTTCCCACCCCATGAGTGAGGCATCCGTTACTACCGTTATCTCCGGCCATGGTTGCCAAAAAGATTCTCCCTTGAGAATGTTGTCGTTGCAAGCCCACCATAGTAGATCCTGAGCAACTGCCCTCGGGACTTTCAGAAGATCCGACATACTCCCAGAGAATTGGGACAAATAAGTTCTGAGGGCCCATTGAATGCAGGATGCCATGAGGCCAAGCAACCTCAGAAAATCAAAGGCCGGCAGATGCTGGGCATTCTGGAACCGTGTTACCATCTGCAGAATGTGGAGAGCTCTCACCTCGGGAGGAGAGGCTTTGCCCGAGGAAGTATCCAAAACTGCTCTCATGAACTGGAGCTTTTGGGATGGTATCATGTGAGACTTCTTGAAACTGAGGGAGAAGCCCAGTTTGTGAAGGAAGTGACAGGTGATGGACAGATGTTCCTGAGCTTGTTCGGGAGAACACGCTCTGATCAACCAATTGTCCAGGTAGGGGTAGACGTGAATCCCCCCTCTCCTGAGACTCGCTGCCACAACCGCTATCTGTTTGGTGAAAACCCTCGGCCCGAATGGCAGAATCGAAACAGAAAGTGAGAACCGCCAACCGCAAACCTCAGGTACTTTCTGTGCTTGGGATGGATTGGCACATGAAAGTAAGCATCTTGAAGGTCCAATGATACCACCCAGTCTTGGAGTTGGAGAGCTTGAAGGATCTGAGAAAGGGTTACCATCTTGAACTTGTCCTTCCTGAGGAACGCGTTCAAGTTTCTTAAGTCCAAGATGGGTCTCAATACTCCGTCCTTCTTTGGAATGAGAAACCCTTGTTCCTCTCCGCTACCGGTACCTGTTCTATTGCAGCGTTTTCTAGCAGGGTTAAAATCTCCTGCAATAGGAGCGGATCTGGAATTTTGACAGAGCTGGTTCCCGGTGGATGGTCCCGAGGCCTTTTTAGGAAGGGAAGGCAGTAACCTTGAGCTACTGTCTCCAGTGCCCAAGCATCTGAAGTAATGCCCCGCCATTCTTTCAGATGCTGAGAGATTGTGCATCCCACTGGGGTTTTGTGTGATAAGGCCTCAGAGTGATTTGGAGGCCGCTGCAGGAGCGGCTGAGGGCAAAGATGCCGCTCCTGAGGCTGGTTTTGCACTTTTCCCTCGTCCACCACGAGCGAAATTTCTCTTGCCTCTTTGAATGGCCTGTCCTCTTCCTCTACCAAAAGAGGAGTAGTACCGAAAAGAATGACCTCTCCAGGAAGATTAGCCCGAATAAGGTTTCTCAGGCTGTCGCATGGAGGCGCCAAGAGACTTAGCTGCCGCTTTTGAGGTCTGTAGTTTTTCTAACCTTTCATCAGCTTTACTACCAAACATCCTCAAGCCATCAAAAGGCATGTTGAGAAGTCTGGCCTGCACATCTGGTACAAACACAGACTTCCTCATCCACGCAAATCTGTGTAGCACTGTGCCTGCAGCAATGGATCTACTGATACCATCAGCAATATCCAGTCCAGACTTGAGACATTCCCCATTGCCTACTTTCCGTCTTTGACAATATTCAGGAAGCCTTCCCTTTCCTCGTCTTCCGGAATATGTTCAGCCACCACCAAAATGCAGTCCCACAGGGGATGGGTGAACCTGGCCAGGGTACAGGTGACATTAGTTGACTGTAGAGCCATGCTACCCGAAGTAAAAACCTTACGGGACCAAGCATCCACCTTCTTATCCTCTCTATCCGGGGGGATAGATGGATAGGCTGTCTGGCTTGAAGTTGCAGCCTGAATAACCAGACTTTCTGGAGTGGGATGCCTGCTTAAATAATCAGTATCAGAACTAGAAGTTCCATACTACTTAGAAAAATTACTGTTGACTGCAGCAATAGTATTAGGAACTTCCCAGTTTTTTTTCTACCCTTCTTTGAAGTGCCCTATGGAAGGGGAGAACTGGGTCCTTCTGGGGGCCTTGATCAAGTATGTCAGTCATATCATCCTGATCAAAAGTGGGTGAGGCTCTACCCTAGCCCATGTATTCCACCACTCTATTCATTAAATTCATGTACCCTGAATCTGCATGTTCTGCAGGGTCAGGTTTTGCAAACTCCAGCTCAGGTGACGTATCAATGCCACTAGCAGAGTGAAGGGTGTCACACAGGTCTCATTTTGGATTCTGGATCGATGAATTCTTCTGGGACCTCTCTAGTACCATATTGTACTGCAAAAGGAGAAACCTTCTCTTCTTCAGAGCTACTTTCTTCAAAAATAGAAGACAAACTTAAAGAAGTCTGACTTGGGTAAAGGAGTAAATCTTCTTTCCTGTTCATGAGTTTGGGTCGAAGGAACCGAAGGAACCTTCGATGGTATCGAAGGAGTCTTCGAGGACACTGATGATGTCTTCGACAAAGGCGTTGAAGACGCTTTCGGCTTCGATCGTCGGCGCCGATGAAGTCATTGAGGTTTTCAATGACTTATTTTTTATACAGTGTCAGGGAAACACTCGATTCTCGAGGAATCTTCGACAATTTGACGTTGACTCGAGTCTTACGAGTTTCACCCATACTACTGGGTTTTACCACAGTAGTTCCTGACTTCCCTGTGTCGTCCGACGGAGCGACCGGGGTCTGGCTCTTGAGGCTTCTTGGAGGGGGGGTCGAGGCCGCATTCTCAAAGACCATCTTTCTTCTAAATTCTTCCCATTTTCTTGGGGAATCCAACTTAGTCGGGCATCGTACCAATTAGGTAGATGTATCGGAGGATTAAGAAGTAGATCTACGTCTCCTCTTAACTGTTTTTGAAGAGGAAGATGAAGAGCGTCTTGCTCTACTATGAGATCGAGATCTCTTAAGAGTGTTTAGGATGATCCGATTCTTTCGAATCACTCGATTTATGTCTTTTTGACGAGGCCTTAGAGGATGCCTTAGAAGCTTCCCGCCCCACTGCCAGTTTACCTTTCTTCTCACGAAGGGCCTTCTCAGTCATCGACTGACAGGAGCCACAGTCACTGGTTCGATTGTCTGAACCTAAGCACCAAAGACAAACGCGGTGAGGATCTGTAATCGACATCTTCGATCCGCAGTCAATACATTTTTTTAACCCTGTCTTGGGAGTAGAAGTTGAGGAAGAAGACGACATTTTCCGAAGAAAATTTCGAAGCGCCTTTCTCGAGATCGAAGCAATCGGAAAAACGGAACTGAAGCCCATGGGCGCGACACAAGCTATTTATACTGATGGTAACTTCGACACGGTATGAGGCCGGTGAGGGACATCGACGCCACGATCTCATGCACAGCGCCCTCTGCAGAGATTTTTTTTCCCAAAGCAGCGAAGCTGGCAGGGTATGAATATCATACGATGAGGAATACATGGGAGGACACAATCCATTCGGAAGGGTCTTTACTGATTTAGAAACTAAGAGTGCACCATATTGAAGTGTATTTGTGTGTTACCATTATATTGCTCCCTTCTGAAGGCTTTCTAACTGACTGATAAATTAATAATTGTTTATGCAAGAAACCTTGAGTGTAAGAGTTTATTTGAATACCTGTAACTGTAAATCTCTGTACCTCCACTACAGCTCACATTTACCCCTCTTGAGATAAGCCTGGCTGCTCAACACGCTACTAAAACTGTGTAGTACAAGCTTCTACCAAAGGTTGGGTTGCCTATACCTGTGGTCAGAGTTGTGTGTAGTGGTCCCAGAGGGTACTGCATACAAACGTTGCCTAACATCGACCACTGGAACCAAATTTGAAGAGGAAGAAGAAACTACGGCTGCAACCATTTCCCTCGCCCGGAGAGCCTGCTGTGTAACCACTAGCCTTGAGAAGACCTGCAAAACAAGCCAACACCTTGCTGGGCTGCAAACTGCCAACACCCAGGTACCCTCAAGACAGTGTGCGGTGCATGGTCTTCCGAAGTCTGATTTTGTCCAAAACTTTGGCCGACTCCTGCTGGATACCCAGAGACACGATTTGAATCCCTGAAGTCCCCTCGCCAGAGTGTCGGACCGAGAGACTGAAAAGAATCCGACCAGCGGTATTCCTTCTTCACCTGGCTCCTGTAAAAGGGTACCAAATCCACAGTTTCGCACAACACCAAGAAGAATCCTTTGTTGGAAGCCTACCCCCGTTGATGACTGCTGCCAGTTTTCCTTCAGTGTCCATTTCATCAGTCTCCAAACCAAGAAACCAAGGACTGGGTCCTGTGCTGCTCCATCCTGAAAGCATCCACCCAGAAGCGCTTCTTTTCTCATAAGGTACTGTCTTGGCTTGGGAAATACTTACCTTACGTCTGGTGTCCATCCTGTGAGGCTGAGTGGGACAAGAATGATCTTGTCTTCAGAGAAATCATCTGAACTCTAACTTCCTGCAACTGAACCCCATCCTCACCAGCCTACAGACTACTAGGGTCCCTCTTCCACCACTGAGAAAACACATGCTCAAGAATTAGAGAAGAACTTTGATGAGAAGGTTTCTGTCTTGAAAGATATAACAAGTGTTAAAAGAACCTACTTGTAAATGAGTTGCTGAGTAACTTTGGTTCTGTAATAGAATAAGTTACAAAGTGTCTACAAGTTGATACTAAACTTTAAGTTGCTTGCCGCTCCTTTAAAAAGTAAACAAGTTAACTTACTAGCTTTGAATTGTGCTTCACATTCTGAAAAGTAATATTGTTGGTAGAGTTTTGTCATTTCTAAAGTGAATGAGTGTAAAAGCTGACCAATAGGTTTTACCCGCCTTGAAATACCATGTGTCTTTCTAAATGTGTTATTGGGTTTTGATTTCCCTGATCTGCTTTAGCGCATTACTAAAATAGTTACACTATGTTCAGACTTATCCCTGAGTAGCTTAAGGCCTCTAGGTAGTATACAAGTTAGGTTACTCCCTCTGAACTGTGTTATTAAAAGTAACATTGGTGTTTGACTGTATCCATTCATACTGAAGAAAGTTACATATTGTTAGGCAAGATTGTATGCATTACCCTGTGGGAGACTGCACCAGCCTTGTCCTCTTGGCAATAGTTAACACAACCTTTGGTATAAGCATGTACTACACAAGTTGATAGAGTGACTGAGCAACCCGGCTTATCTCAAGAGGGGTCAATGTGAGCTGTTGGGTTATTACACGGAGATTCACAGTGACAAGTATCCACATAAACATTTAGTCTCAGGGTTTCTTGATTAAACAAGTATTTTTTTAATTTAACAGACAGTTGAATAAGCCTTCTTTAGAAGGGAGAAAAATATGTAATATACTTCAAAACTACACGCTCTCAATTTCAATAAATCAGTAGATACCCATTTGGGGTGGCACACAGACACTTCCTACACCCTGAGGTAACTTAAATAACTAGGACACGGGAGAACAAAATGGCCACCGGAGAGTGAAGTTGCACTCTCAAGCTCCCAGACAGGTCATCAAAGGAGGAGAAAGTAAAGCTGTGCAACTTAAGTGGAAAGCAGTGTAATGCTTGAATAGATCCCTCGTAAAGGAAGCCCACGCCTTCAAAGACCAGCAACATTAAGAAAAAGCCTTGGAGAGAGGAGCCGTTAGCCCCCGGCAGAAACGGAGCATCCGTTTCTCCCACACCGCGTCGCCTCGGGCTTGAAGAGAAGCATATGGGGAGGGAGCAGCAGAGACACTGATGTCGCCAGGAGAACGCTCTACCCTCCCCCCCCCCCATCAAAGATAAAGGTAGGTGCTAGTGCCCACCCGCCCCCAGGAGTGGTGGAGATAGTGGCCTTCAAGGTCGCAATTCGCAGCCCCCAGATACAGCGAGAGGCGGGAGAAAGAGGCAGCCCGCTGGGACTAGGCATAAAGAAGGTGAGAGCTGCGCTGGCAGGGGGAGGTGCTGGAAACCGCAAGGCGGCTGCGGCGGAGGCACTGGGGGATCCGAACAGAGGAGCAGAGAGAACACAGCCCCAATAAATAGGACATACAGTGCCACGCCACAGGCGACCCCCGCTCCCACGGACATACACGCGGCCTCCTGCGGAATACAAAGAGTGCTCCCTGCAGTGAGGAACTGGCACTCACCGGCGCAGGCACGGCGCACCATTAACAGGACACACAGCGCCAGAACGCTGCACGAGACCCCAGCCCCCGCTGAAAAACACATGGCCTCCGGCGTAGTATAAAAGAGACTTCCTGCGGTGGGTGACCTCTCCGTCTGCACAGTAATAGGAGAGGCAGCAAATCAGCTGGGCCCCTGCAGAGACCAACAAGACAGCGGTGGGGAGGGGGCAGTGGGGAGAGGGAAAGGAAAACAAAAAAGGGGAAAAAAAATAAAGAAAAAACCCCAACAAAGACCCATAAAGGAACGGATTAACGCGACACCCGTGGGGGTCGACCTGCGGCGGCTCCTCTCTCCGGAGTGACAGCCGAACACAGCACAGGCAGAAGCGTGAAGAACAAGGGGAAAAATCACTGTCCCATTAAGCAGCAGAGCCACTCCTGGAGCAGGCAGGGAGCTTCCACTGCCCCAGTGGGTAAAGGTGACATTCTCGGTGGAGGGAAAGTATCCCCCCACTTCAGAAAGGAGTGTGAAACAGACATTGACACTGACGGCAGCTGAACTCCAGCAAAGGGCAAAAGTGAACAACTGGCTTCGCGGGGGCATGCCCCGGAAGAAGGGTAAGGCGACCCCAGCAGCGCAGAACGCTAGGAAGACCATAAGAGGGGGCCAAATAGAGAAGTGCTGGGCTAGGCTCTCAGAGGAGCTAACAGAGCACCCAGGGCAAGCAGCAAGAAGGAGGGGAATCCCCCTGCGGCACACAGGAAGATAAGGCCCTCAGTAAGGACCTCATGAGCTGTCTGAAGGGGATGGAGGAGAGACTGACTGCCTCCTTCCAGGAACAGATGACAGACCTAAAGGAAGACATAAAAAGCTCACTAAGGGAAGCCAGAGAAGAAATCAAATCCCTAGGTAACAGAGTGGACTTGACGGAGCAAGGCCTGGCTGAAATGGATAGGGAGGTACAGCAGAATGCGGTACTTCTGGAACAGATCGCAGTCACCATGCAGAACCCCCCCCTCACCCCAGAAAAGATACGCATCGACAGGATTCACAGGGTGGGCCCCAAGAGACGCAGCGAAGTGGGCCAGGTCTTAGGATGTCTTAGATGCATTGGCGGTGTATGAAGTAAAAGAGGATACTCTGAGCAGCCAGGGATCACCCTAAGATTACAATCAACTGCTCCCAGGTGAGCCTCTTTCAGGATCTCGCTGCCTCCACTCTACAGAAGAGAAAGCTGATGGGCCCAGTAACAAGCTTCTTAACAGGGAAAAGAATCCTGTATAAATGGATCTTCCCCTTTGGCCCGACATTCCCATGGGAAGGGAAACAAAGAGCCACCACATGTGCGGAGGGTTTGACAATCCTGGGTCTGAAGGATGGAGAGGAGGATCCCAGGGGACAAAGAAGGGGGGCACTACAACAACAAAGAATCAGACCATGGGAATGGTCCACCGCACAGGGAAGGAAGGGATCCAAACTGAAAGCCTCCAGAGGGAAAGAGGAGAGGGGAAAGGAGACTGATCTACCTACCCGAAACAAGATGGAGGGGTGAAGAGCCTCAGAACATAGAAAACAGGGGCGCTTGACTGGGAATGAGGGAATTAAAAGAGGACATTGCACAGAATAAGGCGGACCTGAAACCAGGAGGAGTGAGGTACAGCTTGGTTCTTCAGATGGTTGTCGAAACCACAAGGGTCCGAGAAGAAATGTGGGCCGGTTTCCACCTGATCAGGTGGCATGCTACTTTACCGAGCCCAAACCAAAAAAGGAGGGGAAGGAGAACAAGTTACTTACCAACTGGTAACCTTCTTTCGACTGGATGTTCCTCCAATGTATTCCACATCCTTGACATGTAATGTGCACAGCTGTGGACATTACATGTCAAAGATGTGGAATACGTTGGAGGACACAATCCATTCGAAATAAAGGCTATGGAACTGAGAATGGACATAAGACACAAGGGGAGAAATCAAACCAATGATAACACTGGTGATATTATCTCATAATGTTAGGGGGATGAGAATACACTTGTAAAGAGGAAAAAGATTGTACTACAGATAAAGAGGGGCGGGGCAGACATAACACTGAAGGAAACACACATTAACAAAGGGGACAGCCACAAAACACATATACATCAATTCCCCCAAATTCACAAGGCAAATGCAAGCAATAAGACGGCTGGGGTACTTGTGGGCCTGAAAGATTCCCTGCGGGCAAAAGTACTGAAAACACTAACTGACCCGAACAGGAGATTTATATTCCTACATAGAATACTAGAGGGGAAAGTAATGACAATAGGCACCATCTACGTCCCAAATGTGCGACAGGATCGGTTCCTGTTTCAGACACTGGGAAAATTGGAAAGGTTTGCTTACAGGAGACTTTAATATAAAGTGGGACCCCAAAGAGGATAGAAGCGGAGGGGGGACAAATAAAGGGCTATGCTCGTTAAAAGCTGTAAGGGACCGGTGAACTGGTATGACGACGAGGGATCCATGGCATGCGAAAATGGGCCGGGAACCGGGTTAAACTTGTTACTCCCATGTACATCGTACCTTCTCCTGAATAGATTATGCATGGGGGATCGACGGGAATCCTAGGAACACTGGTAGAAAAAGTAGATCTGATCGCTCCGTCCGATCATGCCCCAGACAGCACGCTATGGTCGTGGGGATTGCCAAATTAGCTGCTTAGAGATGGGGTGATGCGGGAGGCTGTACGGGACAAAATCATAGAATACTTCAAATTAAAGAGACACGCAGGGAGTCGCCCCGTGGGCAGTCTGGGACGCCTTCAAAGCAGTAATAAGGGGGGGGGGGATCTGATCTCCCTTAGGGCAGCCAAACAGAAAGAGAGCGATCAACTGGAAAAAGACCTGGGAAAGGCTCAGAAAGAGCTAGCAGAGGGCAGGAGCAGGGAGAAGGCAGATAGAGTGAAAGAGGCCCAGAGACAACTCAATATGTTTAGAACCGCAAGAGCTGAAAGAGCCCTCATGGACCTTAAGCAGAGATACTATGTCGGGGCCAATGAAGATGACAGGATGCCGGCAAGGCTACTAAAACAACAGAGGGGGCAGCAACATATAGGGGCTTCCAAACGACTACATGAAGCCATGACCACCGACTCGGATGAGATCACACAGTCCTTCGCAGCATATTATAAACAACTCTATTCCTCAGTGCACCCAAGTGAACCCTGGATAGCAGTTAAAGTATGACTCCCCAAGAGCTCCGAAGAGTGCAGGGGAAATCTCGATAGGGAAACAACAGAGGAAGAAGTGGAAAGGTCAATAAGAAATCTCACATCCAACAAGGCCCCTGGCCCTGATGGATACACAGGGCAATTATATATAACATTCTGCAGTGACCTAAAATATTACCATACCCAACTATATAACTCATTCTGGGAGGGGAGGGGGTGATCCAAACGATGACGGAAGCTAAGGTAGTAGTGTTTGAAAAACCCTATAAAGATCCCACAAACTATGGGTCGTATAGACCCATTGCTTTACTCAACACAGACGTGAAAATATACACCGGAATCCTGGCAGAGAGAATAAAGGGGTGCTGCCAGAGGTTATCGGAACAGATCAATCCGGATTTATCCCCGGGAGACAAATCTGTGATAACACGAGAAGGGTGTGCCATCTCTTGGAAAAGCTGGAAAGAAGCCGGTTGCTTTGATCTCTCTCAATGCTGAAAAAGGGTTCGACAGGGTGGAATGGCCATATCTGTTGCAGGTTATAGAGCAA
The DNA here is from genome assembly GCF_040938575.1 of Ambystoma mexicanum. Classification (NCBI taxonomy): domain Eukaryota; kingdom Metazoa; phylum Chordata; class Amphibia; order Caudata; family Ambystomatidae; genus Ambystoma; species Ambystoma mexicanum. Next base: position 549,833,903 of record NC_090935.1, on the reverse strand, counting down.
ATGGGGTGCGGCCCAGGGAATTTACAGATGGTAAAGGCAAATTACAGAAACCCGATCAGGCTGGCAATAAACATGAAGATCTCAAATCATAAGGGTGGAACGAGGCAGCGATGCCCGCTGTCCCCCTATCTGTATGCCATTAACCTTGAACCCCTTCTGTCCACAATTAGGCAAAACACCGAAATTAAGGGGATCCCATTTGGGGGGGCGGGGGAGCTTGAGGGGAGCTGCACAAAACAGCGGCACACATGGACGATATGCTACTGCCGCTGGCTGAACCGATATCCCCCATCCTGACCCTAGTAGAAATGCTGAGGGAACAGGATGGGATATCGGGGCTTAAAATAAATATGGGCAAGTCGGAGCTGCTAGAGATCGGGCTCCCTAAGGAGATGGCCGCCGCGCTTCAGAGGTGCTCCCCTTCCACCTCACAAAAGGGGATATAAAATATCGGGGGATTAAATTAACTAGCAGCTTCACAGCACTATATAAAGCAAATTACCCTGACTTGATCCAAAATATACAAGCAGACCTTGACAAGTGGTTCCCGTTGCGGATTTCTTGGCTAGGGTGCATTAACACGATAAAGATGGTGACACTCCGAAGGCGCTTATATAAATTCCAGGCCCTCCTAATAGCGGTCCCCATAAGCTTTCTTCACACATTGAATTCAATGATATACAGATTTATCTGGCAAGGCAAACGGGCGAGGATAGACCTAGAACTTCTGATGGGCCCACGGCAAAGCAGGGGGTTGGGGTTGCCAAATCTAAGATATTACAAAGCCACCCAGTTGTGAGTAATAAGGGAATGGTTCTCCGGCAATGAGGTCAAAACCTGGGCCAGGATGGGTAGAGCGGTCGCTGGGTGTCCCTTGGATGGGTTACTGTGGCTGCGGGGAACGGATAGGCCCCCCAGCGCTAGGCAGATTAGGTTACTTAAGGTCACATGCAATATCTGGGACAGATGGCTCAGGAGGGGAGGCCAGTCTTCTGTCTCCGCTACATTCACACCTATGTTTAACATCCCTGCCTTCTCCCCAGGCATGGATGAAGTGGCGTTTAGCCAGTAGAAGGAGGGGGTGGGTTGGGGGTGGGGTTTATGTGTGAAGATCTGAGACATGGTATGGGAGCGGGACATCGCCAAATTCGATGAATGTAAGATACAGATAGGATTACAGGAGAAAAATCAATATGAGGATGCCCAGGTGAGGCACTGGCTATGCCAGAAGGAGATCAGGCAGGCAGCGACCAGACCCTTGACAAAACTTGAAACCATCACACACTTGGGGGTTAAACACTTGATTTCTGATCTGTATTGTATACTCCTAGAGGGAACAGGGAAAAAGAAAAGAAGTGGCCTGATCAGAAGGCCTGGGAGGATACACTGGGGAGTGATATCAGAAGGGACATGGGAGAGACTCGAGGGATATCCCAAAATGGACCAGGTCACTACAACCTCGAGAAACCTGGTACAAAATGATGACGCAATGGCACCATACTGGGCGCTGTAGACTACAGGAGTAAGCAAAATCAACTTTTGCTATAAGTCTGCACTACACAGTTTTTGGTAGCAGAGCTGAGCAGCCAGGCTTATCTCAAGAGAGCGATATGTGAGCTGTAATGATGTTACACAGAGGTCTAGAATCACAGGTGTTCAAATGAACTCTTACACTCAAGGTTTCTTTGTTAAATACTTTATTTAACTGTCAGTTATAAAATATTCATAAGAAGCGGCAATATAATTACACACAAATATACTTCAGTACTGTACACTCTAAGTTTCTGAGGCATTAAGAATACTTTGAAGGCACCTCCCTCACTTCCTGCCCACCTCAGACACTCCGGTGCCAGAGGCGGTCTTCACTCCTGAAGCCCGCCAAAGGCGAATGAACAAAGGAAGTGGTTTGGCATGCATAGCAAAACTCTACAAGGACCTTTCCACAAAGAAACAGCGAAAAAAGAAGACCGGACTTATTGTTACAGAGGGGGCTCAGTGGCAGTGGTTTTAGAACAAACTACCATGATTTTTCCCGACAACGAACACTGCTAGCTAAAAATCGCGGGAGCCATGTTTTTCAAGATGGCGCCTTAAGCCCCAGTCGCGGTCTTCTTTTTTCGCCATTTTATTTTGGAAATGTCCTTCTAATGTTTGTTTCTGCGTGCCAAACCAGGTTTGGTCCATTTGTTTCCATGCCTTTGGCAGGCTTCAGGACTGAAGACCGCCTCTGGCTCCAGAGTGTCTGGGGCGGGCAGGAAGTGAGTGAGGTGCCCGAAACTCCCTGTGCTTAGTCTGCTAGGAGACCCAAATGCACGCTGGCGTGATTGGCTGGCTGACTGTCCGGCAAGGAAAGCCACCCTGCTGGGCGAGTGGCAGCTAGGCTGGAATGAATGGGAAAAAACTGTTTAAAAGGCGGGTCTCCTGGACTGGAAAGTAGAGCCGACCACTGGAAGGAACAAGTTACTTACCTGTAACTGTTGTTCTCCAGCATGGGTCTGGCATGGATTCACATGCTCATGAATATTCCCCGTCGTCAGGCTGGGAATCCTCGGTAAAGAAAAAACCAGTATCAGTTTCGTTTCTGATCTGTCTTTCGTAGTAATAACCAATCACTGGTCTCTGCGTCATACTGACCACAGCCAATGACTGCCCTCTACCTAAGCACCGCCTCTGGCAGCCATCTTCAGATTTGGAAGCACGTGAAGTGGCAGTATGACCAAGTGAAGAGCCGCAGAGGGGTAGGCGGGAGGGTTCGCATGTGAATCCATGCCAGACCCATGCTGGAGAACAACAGTTACAGGTAAGTAACTTGTTCCCTCTCCAGCATGGGGTCTGGCATGGATTCACATGCTCATGAATAAAGAATACATAGCAGTACACACATGCACAACCACGGGAGGTGGCAAAGGCTCAACATTAAGCATTACATCAAACCCAACATTAAGCATCTTACCTCCTCACCAGGCTCACCTCATGCGAACAGGTTGCGCAGCACTGCTTGGCCGACCCTTGGCTCCTCCCTGGAATCCCGATCGACGCAGTAGAATTTCGTGAAGGTGTGCGTCGACCTCCACATAGCAGCCCTGCATATGTCCAGCAGGGGCACACCAGAAAGGAACGCCGTGGTGGCTGCGATCGCTCTGGTGGAATGGGCTCTCGGACGGCCAGGCAGCGGTCGGTTTGCCAACCGATGACAGTACATGATACAGCCGGAGAGCCATCTGGAAATGGAAGCCTTCGAGAGAGCCTTCCCCTGATTGACAGGTCCAAAATTCACAAAGAGTTGTGACGTCTTCCGAAAACACTTCGTGCGGTCCACGTAGAACTTCAGCGCTCTAGCCACATCCAGCGAGTGCAAAGTCCTCTCAGCCGGCGACGAAGGCGACGGGAAGAACACAGGCAACACCAAGGGTTCGTTGAGATGGAAGTCCGACGGTACCTTGGGCATGAAGGAGGGGTGCGTCCTGAGCACTACCCTCGTGTCGTGAAAAGTCAAGTACGGGGCCTTGCAGGAAAGGGCCTGGATCTCTCCCACCCGTCGTGCGGAGGTGATGGCCACAAGAAACGCCGTTTTCCACGACAGAAACTTCAACGGGGCCGAGTGCAGAGGCTCGAACGGAGGTCCCATGAGCTTGGTCAGCACCACGTTGAGCTCCCACGCCGGGGCCGGAGCCTTCACCGGCGGGAACGATCTGAACAGTCCCTTCATGAACTCTTTCACCAGACGATGAGACCACAAGGACGTCCGGCCCGTGGTTCTGGTGTATCGGGAGATCGCAGCAAGATGAATCTTGATGGACGCGTGTGCCAGTCCAGCTTTGGCCAGCGTCAGCAGGTACGGCAGTACCTGGGGAGCCGTAATCCGTAGAGGGTTAATCTTCTGTGCGTGGCACCAGACAGAGAACCTCTTCCATTTGTGTCCGTAGCATTTAAGAGTCGAGGACGCCCTGGCCTTTGCAAGAACCTCTCTGCAGTCGGCCAGTATGTCGTATCCTCCAAACTCTAGCGCTGCAGGAGCCAGGCCTGCAAGTTCAGCGATTTCGGGTCGTGGTGGAGGATGGCGCCTCCCTTCCCTGGAGAGTAGATCCGCGTCCACCGGCAGCTTGATTGGCGGGGACGCTGATAAGTCCAGAAGGTCCGGGAACCATATCTGCCTTGGCCACGCAGGTGCGACGAGGATCATCCTGCACCGTGACCTCTTGAGCTGGTTGACGAGCCGGATCAGCAGTGGCAAAGGAGGGAACGCGTAGAGGAACAGGCCCTCCCAGGGGAACGAGAAAGCATCGCCCATGCTCCTCGCCTGGGGAAACCTGCTGGCGAACCTCCGGCACTTGGAGTTCGTCGCCGTCGCAAACAGGTCGATCTGGGGTGTGCCCCACCGTCGGAAGAGGCGATCCACTAGATCCTGCCATAGTTCCCACTCGTGGCACGAGCGCAGCTCCCTGCTGAGTGAGTCGGCGATGGTGTTTTTTATCCCTGCCAGATGAAACGGCACCAGAAACATCCCTTGGGCGGCGGCTCAATGCCACAGGTCCTGCGCCTCCTTGGACAGTGCTGGGGACCTGGTTCCGCCCTGTTTCCTGATGTAAAACATGGTGGTGGTGTTGTCGGTGAAGATCCTCACCACCTTGCCCTTGAGGGACGGAAGGAAGGACCCGAGGGCCCAGAACACTACACGGAGCTCCAGGACGTTGATATGGAGGGATTTCTCCGTCGGGAGCCAAAGGCCTCTTGCGTGCAGATTTTCAGTGTGCGCTCCCCACCCTTCCAGGGAGGCATCCGTGGTCACTGTCACCTGGTGGTCTGGTGTCTGGAAGTCCATGCCCGCCGTCGGATGCGCGCGGGTGCCCCACCACCGGACCGCTCGGCGGAAACTCTCGTCGAGTGTGATCCTCTCCTCGAAGCCGCCCGTCGTTTGGATCCAGCGCGCGTCCAGGAACTCCTGTAACAGACGCATCCGGAGCCTGCACATGGGAATGAGGTAGATGCAAGAAGACATCATTCCGAGGAGGGACTTGATGGACCTCACACCTTGGCCGCGTCGGAAACCAACATCCGCTGTACCTTGCCCAGGATTGACCTGGTCCTTTCCTCCGACGGGGAGGCCAGAAGGGACACTGTGTCGAGCTTCGCTCCCAGAAACAGTGCGTTTTGCGCGGGTACCAGGTGGGACTTGGCGTAGTTCACGGAGAATCCCAGGTCCGTGAGAAGTTGGACGGTCCTTGCCGTGTGCTCCACGGCGAGCTCCCGCGTCTTGGCTCGGATGAGCCAGTCGTCCAGGTAGGGGTAGACGTGGATCCCCTCGCGCCGCAGTTGCGCCGCCACCGGTGCAAGGCACTTGGTAAATACCCTGGGTGCCGACCGTAGTCCGAAGGGGAGGGCTTTGAACTGGTAGTGACGCCCTTGGACCACAAACCTGAGGAATTTTCGGTGCCCCTTTAGGATGGGAATATGGAAGTAGGCATCCTCCAAATCCAACGACGACAGGAAGTCTCCTTCCACCAGCTGACCCAGGACGTGCTGGAGGGTGACCATCCGGAACTTCTGCGCCTTGATGAACTTGTTCAGACGTCGCAGGTCTAGGATGGGGCGCCATCCTCCCGTCTTCTTCTTCACGAGGAAGTATCTCGAGTAAACTCCGGGGCCCCGAAGCCTCTTTGGGACGAGTTCGATGGCGCCCTTCCTGAGCATCGCCTTTACCTCAAGGAGAAGCTGAGGGACGTGAAGCTCTTTCCTGGCCACGGGGGGGACGCGCGGGCACCTTCTTTGAAACTCGAGCGCGTGGCCCCGGGCTAAGGCGTCCAGCACCCGACGGTCGGTGGAGATGGACTCCCACACGCTGACGAAGCTCGCCAGCCGGCCTCCCACCGGGGTGCTTCGGTGGGGGCCCGACCCCACGGCCGGTTCAATCCTGTTTCGACGAGGCTTTGCCGCCTTGACCTCCTTGGCGACGACGGCGGGGTCCGCCAGACTTGCCTCGTCCTCTGTAGGCCTCCTGAGACGACGAGCAGGCCGCTTGACGGTAGGTGGAGAAACCGCCGCCGGAACCTTTGGAGGTGCCCTTGCCTCCGCTGCCCCGAAAGGGCGTCCGTCGTTGCTGCAGAACCCCAAGGGCCCGGGCCGTCTCAGTGTCCGCTTTAATGGCCTGAAGGGATCGTCCACTGTTTTCCCAAACAGGTTGTTCCCATCGAACGGCATGTCCAGGACTCTGGTCTGTACATCTTGACGGAAGTCCGTAGCCTTGAGCCATCCACGCCGCCTAAGGCACACGCCGTTGCCCAACTGGCGAAACCCAGTGTCGGCGATGTCCGTCGCAATAGTGATGGCGTGGTCCGACGCCACCTCACCTTCCTGTAGGATCTCCAGGGCATCCGCCCTCTTGTCGTCCGGTAGGAAGTCCAGCAGGGGAGCCAGTTTGTACCATAGCTCCCTGTCGTAGCGGGCCACGATAGCCAAGGCGTTGGCCGCTTTAATCGTCGTCGCTGCAGACGAGATGACCCTTATTTATTTATTTATTTATTCGCATTTGTTAAGCGCACAGAATCAGCCCTGAGGCATCGTGGCGCTGGTTACAGAATAGCGCTGGTTACAGGGAAAGCGCGTCTTAGTTACAGCATACAGAGGCATACATGCATACAGTTTGGGCAGTAGCAATAGTTAGCAGTGTGTGCCTGAATGGCAGTAGGTAGAGGAATTTTAGTTAAAGAGAGAGGTTTTGAGTTTTTTTCTAAACGCTGTGAGGGAGCCTTCTGCTCTTAGAGCGTGGGGGAGATTATTCCAAAGTTTTGGTGCTATGTAGGGGAAACCCAGCCCCCCGGCTGTAATCTTGTGGATGCGTGGTACAGTGAGTTGGTTAGTGTAGCAGAGTCTGGTAGGTCTGGATGAGGTCTGTCTGAGAATGGTGTCTGAGAGATATGATGGTGCAGTGTGGTGGATACATTTGTGGGTAGTAGTCAGTACCTTGAAGGTGATGCGTTCTTTGACAGGGAGCCAGTGAACTGATTGCCTTGCCAGTGAGATGTGGTCCCTTTTGGAGATGTTTAATGCTGCTCTTAGAGCGTTATTTTGGGTGACCTGGAGTTTGTTTAGGTTTTTTTCAGAGGTGCCGGCTAGAAGTGCATTGCAATAGTCAAGTTTAGCGCCTATGGTAGCTCTTGCTATTGAAAGGCAGTTTTCTTTGGAAAGGAATGGTTTAATGGCGTTGATGAGTTTAGTGCTTAGTGCAGATGCGGAGACAATGGCACTAACTTGTTTGTCCATGGACAGGGTTGCATCAATGTAGACCCCTAGCGTTTTCACAGAGGATAGGACTGGGATAGTGCAGTTGTCGATGTTGAAATTGGCATAGCAGCTGTCTAGCCTGGCCAGTGTGGATTTTTGGCCGAGGATAAGGATTTCAGTCTTATCCCCGTTAAGACATAGGCCGTTAGTGGCCATCCAGGCTTGAATGGTGGCATATATGAGTTTTAGAGCTAGGGCGTCTTTGTGGTATGAGCCTGATAGAGGGAGGAGCACTTGGGTGTCGTCGGCGTAGTTGGTGTAGGCAATCCCAAGTGCATCAAGTTTCTCGAATAGGGGCTTAGTGAATAGATTGTAAAGCGTAGGTGCTGTACAGGAGCCTTGAGGGACACCGCAGTGTTTTATGGATGGTGTTGCGCTCGAAATGTTTGAAAAGACTTTCATGGCCCTCCCTTCAAGAAATGAGGTTATCCAGGAGGTGGCTTGGTCAGAGAAATGTGCGGAGTGGGAGAGGTGTGAGGTGAGGGTCTTGTGGTCCACTAGGTCGAATGCCGCAGAGAGGTCGAGGAGAAGTAAAAGGGCGGGTTTACCTTTGTCCAATATCTTGGTTATTTGGTTTTTTAGGTCCAGCAAAGCAGTCTCTGTTCCATGACCTTTGCGGAAGCCTGACTGTCTGGTGCCTAGGATGGAGTTAGATTCGAGGTATAGTTGGATTTGGCTGTGTGCCACTTTATCTAGAATCTTGAGAAGGAAGGGGACAGTTGTTATAGGTCTGTAATTGTTAGGCATCGTGGGGTCGAGAGTGGGCTTTTTTAGAAGTGGGCGCACCCAGGCTTCTTTAAGACTGTCTGGGACAGAGCAGGACTTGAATGAGGCATTAATGAATGCGGTAATGATTGGGGCAAGTGGTTCAGCGCAGTCCTTGATTAATTTAGGGGGGCATGTATCGGCTTTGCAAGTCGATGGTTTCAGATGTTTCAGTATGTCCAGGACTTCTAGTTCTGAAACTTCTTTAAAGGCAAATTTGGGAATGTTAGTGGTTTTGCTATGGGATTGGGAATCTAAGTGTCGACTCTGTTTTGGCAAGGTATTGTAGTGGTCGCGGATTTTGTTTTGTAAGAGGTCTATTTTGTTGAGCATGGCGGCTTGGATACTGTTGCACCAGCCTTCATCCTTGATGATCTCGTCAGAGGAAGTGGGAGGCACTGTGAGCTCTTTAAAGATAGAGAAGAGTTCTCTTGAGTGGCACTTTGAGTCTAGTATTCGACGGTTGTATGATTCAGATTTGGCATTGAAGATGGCGGTTTTGTATTTTTTTGCAGTGACTTTGAATAAGTCTTTGGTGATGTCGCATGGGTTGGCCTGCCAGTTTTTAAGTGCTTGGCGCTTTTTGTCACGCAGAGCTTGGAGGTCCTCTGTGAACCATGCGTTTGAGTGGAAGGATTTTTTTTCTTTTTTCTCTTCTAGAGGAGCGATGGAGTTTATAGCATTGGTGAGCGTATCCTTGAGTATGTCTGCTAGGATGTTAGGATCTTGAGGGAAAGGAGGGGCGAGGCATGGGGTGTTGAGAAGGGGGAGTAGATTGTCTGCAGTTAACTTTTTGGAGCTTCTGGCTAGGGTGGCGGATTTATGTACTGGTGTTTTTCTGGTAGGTAACGTAGGGATAGAGAATTGTATGCAGCTGTGATCTGTCCAAGGGAGGAATGTGTTGGATGTGATAGAGGAGTTACAGTTATGGTCGGCCAGCCAGTCAAGAGTTCTGCCTTTGGAGTGGGTGGGTGACAGGATTTTTTGTGTGAAGTCTAGGTTGGAGAGGTCCTTGAGGAAGGAGGTTGCTGTTTTGTCCTTTGGGTCATTATAGCCTAGGTTAAGGTCACCTAGGAGTAAGGTTTTGGTGGATTTTTTTAGGTTTTCGCTGAGAATATGCGTGATTTGCCCTTGAAAATCGGTTGGGAGTCCTGGAGGCCGGTAGATGACGTGAATGTTAATGGTGTTGTTGTGAGAGAGGGATAGCTTGGCCGATAGTATGTCTGCATTCCCTTCCCATGTGTGGGGTGTGGGCCTGATATGGTGGATGTCTTTATAGATTATGGCAACCCCTCCCCCTGATTTTGTAGGTCTGTCTTGTCTAAGGATGGAGTAGCCTACTGGTACAGCTAGGGTAATGGCGGGGCCTGAGGCTTCATGCAGCCAAGTCTCTGTGATGGCTAGCAGATCTAGGTCGAAGCTGGAGATGAGCTCGTTGATTTCTAAGGCATGGGCAGTGAGCGATCGAGTGTTAAGTAATGCGCATTTGAGTGTAGGTGCTACCTGACTTCTGTTGGGAGGCCGCTGTTTCGTTTGTTTTTTCAGCTTGAAGTTGGGTGGGGTGGATGGTATAGTGGTGGGTGTGAGGTTGGAACACGGTGTGGGGATGTGGGGAATCCTACCCACAAAGTTGTGAGAGACAGATGTGCGAGAACCTAATCTATAGTTTCTGAGTGATGCTGGGATGTGTTGCGATGAGAAGGACCTAGGTAGTGTGCGTGTCCTCAGTCTGCACAGTCTGGTGCAGCTATTAGGTGTAGAGGTGTGAGGATGCGCGGTGTTGGGGCTGGGGTGAGGTGTCGAATTTGTGTTGGACTGCATCATGATGCTGGGGCTAGGTAAGCACGAGTGTAGATAGTGTCGTTCATATATTGCATTGGCGAGGAGTGCGCCTATGAGTAGTAGTGTGCTAATCTGGTGGTGCAGCCCTGGTAGCATGCTGGAATACTCTGTAGTGCACGTGGAGGGAGGCGAGACTGAGCAGCGATGGTTCTAGTAGTGCAAGGCGCTAGTTGCCTAGAGGATGTCAGAATATAGTGGTCTCTGGGCGACCATAAGGCACTACGCAATAATACAGTGGTCTATGGGCGACCATAAGGCACTACGCAATAATACAGTGGTCTCTGGGCGACCATAAGGCACTACACAATACTACAGTGGTCTCTGGGCGACCATAAGGCACTACGCAATAATACAGTGGTCTCTGGGCGACCATAAGGCACTACACAATACTACAGTGGTCTCTGGGCGACCATAAGGCACTACGCAATAATACAGTGGTCTCTGGGCGACCATAAGGCACTACACAATACTACAGTGGTCTCTGGGCGACCATAAGGCACTACGCAATAATACAGTGGTCTCTGGGCGACCAAAAGGCACTACGCAATAATACAGTGGTCTCTGGGCGACCATAAGGCACTACGCAATAATACAGTGGTCTCTGGGCGCCAGAGCCTCGCTCTGGTGCCGCTATGCGCCCGCCATTGCTGGGCCAGGCGGAAGAATCTGACGAGGTCGGGCGAGACTCAAGAAGCGTTACGCCTCAGAACTCGCCGTACAGCTGGCAATAATGAGTGTGCACGATGGGCATACCTGGCTGTGAGAAGATGTCAACCCTCGCCTTTGAGGGAGTTCGATGAGGCAGGGTGATCTAAGCACGGCCGAACCGTGTGTAGCAGAAGATGCTCCTCGGTTCAGGGGCTAGTCCGTTGTGTGCTGTTGCGGCCGGAATGGTGAGGGCAGGGTCCGTGGCCCCTGGCTCCTGATGCTCCTAACAGGCTCTCAACAGGCCTTAGAGTGGCCTTTGCGCTGGCCGCCGGCGTGATCCGCCTGCCGGCGGTTACAGCTGATTTTCACGAGGCTCAGCCTCGGTTTCAGCCCGCGCTGCGCCCGGCATGCGTGGGTCAGGCGGCGTGTGGGGACAGGGTCAGGCAGGCCCTGTCCGTGTTGCTCGTGGTCTCGTGGCTTCTCTGCTGGGCTGGGGTGCTGGGGGGGCTCCTGCCCTCGCCCCACGGTGAGGAAGAGTGAATGAGGGGGTGAGCAGGCTCTCAACAGGCCTTAGAGTGGCCTTTGCGCTGGCCGCCGGCGTGATCCGCCTGCCGGCGGTTACAGCTGATTTTCACGAGGCTCAGCCTCGGTTTCAGCCCGCGCTGCGCCCGGCATGCGTGGGTCAGGCGGCGTGTGGGGACAGGGTCAGGCAGGCCCTGTCCGTGTTGCTCGTGGTCTCGTGGCTTCTCTGCTGGGCTGGGGTGCTGGGGGGGCTCCTGCCCTCGCCCCACGGTGAGGAAGAGTGAATGAGGGGGTGAGCAGGCTCTCAACAGGCCTTAGAGTGGCCTTTGCGCTGGCCGCCGGCGTGATCCGCCTGCCAGCGGTTACAGCTGATTTTCACGAGGCTCAGCCTCGGTTTCAGCCCGCGCTGCGCCCGGCATGCGTGGGTCAGGCGGCGTGTGGGGACAGGGTCAGGCAGGCCCTGTCCGTGTTGCTCGTGGTCTCGTGGCTTCTCTGCTGGGCTGGGGTGCTGGGGGGGCTCCTGCCCTCGCCCCACGGTGAGGAAGAGTGAATGAGGGGGTGAGCAGGCTCTCAACAGGCCTTAGAGTGGCCTTTGCGCTGGCCGCCGGCGTGACCCTGCGTCCCATAGTGTCCAATTTCTTTCCCTCGCCGTCCGCTTTCTTCCTGGCCGCCGCGGAGACAACGGAGTCCGGGGTAGGCTGCGCCCGGAGGCACAGGGGGGCCGCGTCCGGGACCCGGTACTTCTTCTCGTACCGGTCTCTTCTAGCTGGCGTCGTGGAAGGGTTCTTGAGGAGGGCGAGGCCCTCATCCCAAATGTCGTCCAGAAGAGGCACCGCGAGGACCGTCTTCCTCTTGGCCTCGCGCCGTTGATAAAGGAATCCTTCCTTTTTCTTCTCCTCAGGGCAGAGTTGGAAAAGCTCGGATGCCCTGGCGATCATGGAGTGGAACGATCCAATCTCGTCGGGCGGAGAAGCCCTGGTGGGAGGTGACGACGGTAGATCCTCGTCGTATACCTCGTAGTCCGTACCCGTCGCTGCCGTGTCAGTCCCCGTATCATCCCCTCGGGTGGACGGGGAGGAGGGCTGGACGGGGCGCGACGGCTGAAAAGGAGGTGGAGGGTGAATCCTTCTTTTCTTGGGCGGGGGAACACCAGAAGGTCCCGGTTCAGGATCCCCCGACGGGAGAGGTTCCTCCGTCGGCAACGGTAGTCTCGTCCTTATCTCTGAACATAAGGACTGTATAGCCAACAAAATGGCCGCCGAGTTGTCTTGCGGCGCTGGCAGAGGGGAATCCGACGGGCGATCAGGGGCCCAGTCGGTGCCCTCGACGATGCCGTCGTCACCTGCGTCGGGATCCATCCCGACGGGCCGGTCTTCTTCCACGCCAAGGCCGTGGCTTAAGACCTCAATCAGCTCTTCCTCCGAGGTTGAGGCCGAATCTACGACGACGCCCTGCCACCCCTTTTTCTTCCCCGCCGGGGATTTCACGGGGGTCCTATCGATGGGCACAAAAGAGGACTCCCTCCGAGGTGGCAGGGAGACTGAGCCCCGAGGTCGCCACCACTGGTGTAGCCTCCACAGGCTGAGCCAGGGCCGCCGCGACAGTATCGATAGAGGGCTTGGCCGGATGGATTAAGGCCTTCACCACCTTAGGTGCGCTCACCGCCTTATCCTTGAGGGGGGGGGGACACTGCCTCGCTCCCCCTCCGATGGGGCCTTCGAGCTCGACCGGGGCCTCTCCAGGAGCTTCGCCGGGTGCTCGCCCTTCCTCTTACCCGACCCAGAGCGTTGGCTCGTGGCTGAAGGTGCCGGGGAGGGTGCGCCCTGCCTGGCGCCCGTAGAGCCCGACCGTTCGGCGCTCCCGGTGCCAGCGGACTTGCGGTGCTTGGCCTTGTGTTGGACCCCCGTCGCCGGGGCGTCCTCAAAGGTCTTAGAAGACCGCTCGGATTTCTTCCTCTTCTTTTCGCCTGACGGGCTCTTCCCTTCCAGCCAGTTGGCGAGACGTTGATGGCGGTCCTTCATGGTCCGCTCCGACATATTGCCGCAAAACGCACAGTCCTTCTCCACGTGCGTCTTGTCCTCATGTAAGCAGTAGAGACAAAAGGAGTGTTCGTCCTCCTTAAAGACGTTCTGCAGCTGGCATCCAGGGCAGATCCTGAACAGCTTTCCGGGCGTCGAGCTTCCCTTCTCCTGGGCCATGTCCGGGCCTGAGAAGCTTCTGGAGTCCTCCAATAGCGTAGCTCGACGAAATCTTCACCCTTGAGGGGCGCAGACGAATCCGACACGGGTCCCCGTTGATCGGATCGAGAGTCGGTGGAGCTTGAGGCTCTTTTGACCGAAAAACGAAGTTTTTGAGAAAAAACGTGAAAAAATAGCACTAACGCTCGAGAGCAATAGCACGAGGATCCCAACACATGAACGTGCGGTAAAAATCTGAAGATGGCTGCCAGAGGCGGTGCTTAGGTAGAGGGCAGTCATTGGCTGTGGTCAGTATGACGCAGAGACCAGTGATTGGTTATTACTACGAAAGACAGATCAGAAACGAAACTGATACTGGTTTTTTCTTTACCGAGGATTCCCAGCCTGACGACGGGGAATATTCATGAGCATGTGAATCCATGCCAGACCCCATGCTGGAGAACGAAAGAACCGAAGACTAGCTGGAACAGGACGGCTGCTACAACTCCTGGACTGTTGGTTTGTCCGGTGAAGCCCTGCTGCAGGTCCGAATTGCCAAGTTCATCTCGACAGAGAAACCCCTTCAAGGACGACTTCTTCCTTTGAGTTGGTGGGACCAATCTACTCGTAAACCACCTGGAAACAATTCATCGAAGCTGGTTAGGATTAACCAGGGGGGAAGGACACCAGCTTGTGTGCTTGAAGAAGAGATACTCAAACTAAAGTGACTCCATTTTGCCAGCGTTTTCCGATGATCCCGTGCAGGAGTCCTCCTTCGTCCTCCCTCTTGTCCCCACGACTGAGGCTCAGGAACAGTGAGATCTGCAGGAACTGCCAGGAACCATCGTCTTCAGCTGCATCTTTCGCTTCATACTAAGGTACTGTGCCAACCCTATTGAGAGAATGCTTCTCTCACGGTGAAAGTTTGTGGAACTTAACTTACAGGCCTAATCAGCTTGTGACCCAACACATGAGTCTTTTTCATACAAACTATGTTTGAGAACTTGGGCAACAACTTTACCGTTTACTTCAAGAACTGCTCTTTCCTATCCAAGACACTAGTTCATGGACTTTGGCCTATGCCCATTGAACTGAATTGAGTCCTCTAGTGAAATATAACTATTTGGACTACCTAAGAAAGTAATTGTGATCTATTCTGCTAACTTGTGCCTTTTTGCTCCCATTGAAAGTAACTGAAATGCCATTTTGCTCCTATTTCAGGAGAGCCTAATCTGTTCAGAAACGTATTGGTTTGCTATTGAAGTGTGTTTGTGTATAATATTAAGTTGCCTCCGGAACTTCAAAGGCGCTGAATGCATAGGCTCGAATGGGGCCCCCATGAGCCTGGTCAGCACCACATTAAGCTCCCACGCCGGGGTAGGAGCCTTCACCGGCGGGAACGATCGGAATAGTCCCTTCATAAATGCCTTCACCAGGCGATGAGACCACAAGGACACCCGTCCCGTAGTCCTGGTATATCGGGAGATGGCAGCCAGATGCATTTTGATGCATTTCCTGAGTATCTATGTGCCCCTCCTGCCCCACTGCCCCCCGTAAGTATTGTGTGCCCCCTCCTGCCCCCCGTGAGTATCTGTGTGCCCCCCCTCTGCTCCCCCTGCCCCCCGTGAGTATCTGTGTGCCCCCCTGCCCCCTGTGAATATCTGTGGGCCCCCCTCTGCCCCCCGTGAGTATCTGTGTGCCCCCCCGGCCCCCTTGAGATTCTGTTTGCCCCCCCCGTGAGTATCTGTGTGCCCTCACCCTGCTTGCCCCCCCTCTTGCTCTGCGCTCCACCCCCCTCCTCATTTCCGTCCTCTTCAACTTCCCTCCTACTCCCCCCTCCTTTTCTCCCCCCTCTTAGACTTCTGCCTCCTAGCACTTACTCCTATCATCTGTTCCGTGACTCTTGATAGCAGCTTGTCTGTCCCCCCTTTTTGTTCTCTCCCTCCCCCCTCCCCTACTTTTCAATTTGTCACTGACTTTTTGCTCAGTAGCGTGTCTTGTTCTCCTTCCCCCCCCCTCCGTCCACTTGCCCCCCATCCACCCCGCCTCTTGTTACCACCTGCACTGCGTAAATTGTCGTCAGACTTAGTAATGTTACTGCTTGCTCTGTTTTCCTTCCTTTCCATCACCCCTTGCCTTACTTGTTCTATGCACTTGCACTATCAGAAATGTCGACAGGCCTATTATGATAGTTATTTTCACATTCTGTATTGTTTCAAGGACTTTTGCTGAATGTAACTGTATTTTCCTATGTCCCCTCCCTCCTTGAAGCGCTTTGAAACACATTGTGTATAGGCGCTAAATAAATAAACTATCATATCATATCATTTTGATGGAGGCGTGAGCCAGACCAGCTTTGGCCAGCAACAGTAGGTACAGCAGTACTTCAGGGGCCGTAATCCGCAGAGGGTTAATTTTGTGTGCACGGCACCAGACAGAGAACCTCTTCCATTTATGACCGTAACACTTGAGAGTTGAGGACGCCCTGGCTTTTGCAAGAACCTCTCTGCAGTCAGCCGGGATATCGTACCCCCCAAACTCTAGTGCTGTAGGAGCCAGGCCTGCAAGTTCAGCGACTGTGGGTCGTGATGGAGAATGGCGCCTCCTTCTCTGGAGAGAAGACCCGCGTCCGCCGGCAGCTTGACTGGTGGGGACGTTGACAAGTCCAGAAGGTCCGGGAACCAGATCTGCCTCGGCCACGACGGTGCGACGAGGATCATTCTGCACCTGGACTTCTTGAGCTGGTTGATGAGGCGGAGCAGCAACGGCAACGGAGGGAACGCGTATAGAAACAGGCCGACCCAGGGGAACGAGAAAGCATCGCCCATGCTCCACGGCTGCGGGAACCTGCTGGCGAACCTCTGGCACTTGGAGTTCGTCGCCGTCGCGAAAAGGTCGATCTGGGGTTTGCCCCATCGTCGAAAGAGCCGATCCACCTGGTCCTGACGTAGTTCCCACTTGTGGCACGAGCGCAGCTCCCTGCTGAGTGAGTCGGCGATGGTGTTTTTTATTCCTGCCAAGTGGAAGGGAACCAGAAACATCCCCTGGTCGGCGGCCCAGTGCAACAGATCCTGGGCCTCCTTGGATAGGGCTGGGGATCTGGTGCCCCCCTGCTTCCATATGTAGAACATCGTGGTGGTGTTGTCGGTGAAGATCCTCACCACTTTGTCCTTGAGGGACGGAAGGAACGACTTGAGCGCCCAGAACACTGCTCGGAGCTCCAGAATGTTGATGTGGAGAGACCTCTCCTCCGGGGGCCAAAGGCCTCTTGCGTGGAGATCTCCGGTGTGGGCCCCCCAACCCTCCAGAGAGGGGTCCGTCGTCACCGTCTCCTGAAACGCCGGGGTTTGAAAGTCCGTGCCTGTAGTGAGGTGAGCACGGGTACCCCACCATAGGATCGCCCGATGGAACTCCTCGTCGAGAGGGATCCTGTCCTCGAAGCAGCCCGTCGCCTGAAACCAGCGGGCGTCGAGGAACTCCTGTAGCGGACGCATCCAAAGTCTGCAAAGGGGTACCAGATAGAAGCATGAGGACATCATCCCGAGGAGGAACTTGATGGACCTCACCCTGGCCACATCCGTGGCTAGCAGGCGCTGCACCTTGCCCAGGATGGCCTTCGTCCTCTCCTCTGATGGGGAGGCCAATTGCCCCACTGTATCGAGCTTCGCTCCCAGAAACAGTGCTACTTGCGACGGAACCAGGTGGGATTTGGGGTAGTTGATGGCGAACCCCAGTTCCGTGAGCAGCCAGACGGTCCTCGCTGTGTGTTCGACGGCGAGTTCTCTTGTCCTTGCCTGGATTAGCCAGTCCAGGTAGGGGTAGACGTGGATCCCCTGCAGGCGCAGCCTCGCTGTCACTGGTGCCAGGCACTTGGTGAATACCCTGGGTGCCGACTTTAATCCGAAGGGTAGGGCTCTGAATTGGTAGTGGCGTCCCTGAACCACGAACCTGAGAAACTTCCTGTGCCCTTTTAGAATGGGGATGTGGAAGTAAGCATCCTCCAGGTCCAAAGACGATAGGAAGTCGCCCTCCTCCAGTTGTCCCAGCACGTGCTGGAGGGTGACCATCCTGAATTTCTGCACCTTGATGTATTTGTTTAACCGACGCAGGTCCAGGATGGGGCGCCAACCGCCTGTCTTCTTTCTGACGAGGAAGTACCTGGAGTACACTCCGGAGCCCCGGAGCCTCCTGGGGACGAGCTCGATGGCACCTTTCTTGAGCATCGCCCTTACCTCCAACAGCAGTTGAGGGACGTGATTCTCCTTCCTGGCCACGGGAGGAATGCGAGGGCGAGGGAAGCTGCTCCACTTGAGGACATCTGCCAAAACGTGCTAATCGGTTTTTAAACCATTTTGTTTTAAAAGTATCATTTTATCAATTTTACTATTGGCATTGTTATTGTGTGATGGTGTGAATTTATGTGCATGAAAGAAGTTATTGAATGACTGCTAAACTCTTTCTGGCAATGTCGAGGGGAATCTCCTGGGCTTAGACGGCTTGGTAGTCCTCTTTCTTTGCCCTTGGGCTCAGCCTCCCGCCTCGCTTTCATCCCACTCCAGGCACTTATGTGCTGGATCAAAGGCCCGCGCAGGGACGTGCTGGAAGGGGCGCTTAGACAGAAGCTTCCTGATTTCTTTGGCCCCTTCCAACACTAGGTGGCCAACTGGCTGGAGTCACAACACAGCCTTACTTACTCCCTCTCCCACCATAAGTGCTCATAATACTGAGCCCACGCTGGACGCCCCTGCTTTGTGCCTGTTAAATACAAGGTCCCTTCCAGCTCATACGGGTGAGATCTGGGACCTGCTAACATATAGGCAACCAGCCTTTCTATGCTTGACTGAAACTTGGCTGACACTGAGTTCGGCACCTGCTGTAGTGCAAGCCCTCCCCCCAATTATCTTATCACCCATTATGATCGTCCGCCCCACCCCTAGCTTGGTGGAGGCATTACAGTCATTTTCAGAGACACGTACACGGTTAGCCAGATACCCTGCTCACACACACACTTACTATGGAAGCCCTCCTTTGTCGATGTGTGCTGTCGCCATCCTGTGTCACCCACCTCCTGCTTATCTACTGCCCCCCGGGCCCTATAGGAGCTTTTGGGAAGGGCTTAGCTGACATCATAGCTGCTCTACACCTGCAGTACACCAATCTCGTGGTATTAGGTGATTTTAATCTGCATTTCAACCTTCCTAGACGGGATGAACTCAACTCGCTTTTGGATAGCCTCTCTGATCTACATCTCTGCCAACTGATCCAAGCACCTACTCACTTGCATGGAAATACTCTGGACATGGTATTTGCCAAGGATGCTTTACTTGGCCCGGGCCTTATTGAGCCAGTGACCTGGTCTGATCACCACTTGATATCATGCTTCTTCATACCAGCCACTCCCGTCTGTAAAGTTCACCCCCCTAAGACGTTACTTCGCTCTTGGCGATCAGTTGATCCCAAGGCACTCGGTGCCCTTATTGCCTCTAAGTGTACTTCCCTGGGACCTGTATCTTTATCTGCACTCTCGAAGTCGCTGTTGGCCGCCGCCGATGTCTTTGCCCCACTTAAACTAACTCAAAGTCGGAGATTACTCTCTCAACCCTGGTTTACTGATCAGCTAAAAAGCGCTCGCCTGCTACTCAGACAAGCTGAACGTAAATGGCGGATTAGTTATGACCCTTTACTTAAAGACTCGTACAAGCTTAGTCTCTCTAGCTACTTAGTCAATATCAAATCGGCCAAAGCCGCTTTCTTTGCTCAAATAATTGTAAATGCTCTATGCAAGCCAAAAACACTATTTTCTATTGTCCAGTCACTCGCTTCCTCTGAGCCCCTTACCTCTACGGTTAAGCCATCGCAACAGCTATGTAATGACCTGGCATCTTTTTTTATCACGAAAATCGATGTGATTCGATCTAACATCGCTAAATCTTCCGCTACGCAATCCTCATGCACCACTAGCATTGTGCCATCTACCCCCACTGACCCCCCAGTTAGCTGGTCCACCTTCCCTCTGTTCACCGAGGCAGAGGTTCTAGCAGCCATCCTAAAAATTAAATCTTCCTCCCCAGAGGATGCCATTCCTGCAAGTATCATGAAGACAATTGCCCCGGACATTCTGTCTGACATTACAGCGGCTATAAATAAATCTTGCCAGTCTGGATTGGTACTCCCGGAGCTCAAATCTGCAAGGGTTATTCCTCTGCTTAAGAAGCCGTCACTTGATCCTACTATCCCCTTCTAATTTTCGCCCAATATCCCTGCTCCCGTTCCTGTCAACTTTTGGAATCTCTGGTCACGCCCCTTCTGTCTTCCTTCCTGGAATCCTCAAAGATTTTTAACCCTGCCCAGGCAGGCTTTAGGCCAGGGAGAGGAACGGAGAGTGTGCTTGTGTCAGTGCAAGACGATATGTCCAGACTTGTTGACGCGGGTGGAGTTGGAGCCCTGATTCTGTTGGATTTGTCCGCCGCATTTGATACGGTGGACCATCCTATTCTTCTCTCACGTTTAGCACAAATCGGGATCTCTGGCCCGGTCCTTGCTTGGTTTACTTCCTTTCTCGCAGATCGCACTCAGACCCTTGCTATGCCCCCTTTTCTTTCTTCCCCCTGTGCCCTCACCTGTGGTGTTCCCCAAGGATCGTCTCTCTCCCCTATTCTATTTAATATCTATATCTGGGTGCTGGTCTGCCTTATCCGCTCGTACGGACTCAACTGTTATTCCTACGCTGATGATACTCAAATCCTGATCCGTTTGGATCAGCATCAAACTGAGGTCTCAGCCTGCCTTCATGACTGTCTAAAAGCAGTCGGTGTCTGGATGGACCAAAATTGGCTCAAGCTCAACGGCGATAAAACGGAGGTGATGTTGGTGGGCTGCCCTTCCAGCTCCCCACTATGGACCCCCGCTTTCTGGCCTACGTCTTTGGGCCCCCTGCCCTGTCCAGTGGACAAAGTAAAGAATTTAGGGGTCATTCTTTCCACCTCTCTTTCCAGGTCAAACCAGGTTTCAGCGGTCTGTCAATCCGCTCACCACCAGATTAGGGTACTTAAGAGGGTCCTCCCTATGATCCCGGAAGTTATGCGACCTCCCGTGGTGGCTGCATTAGTCGTTTCACGGTTGGACTATTGCAACTCCTTGTACCTCTCTCAGCCTGTGGGCCTTCTCCAGCGACTCCAACGTATGCAGAACCTGGCAGCTAGACTAGCCACGGGCTCTCCCTATGGAGCGCATATCTCGCCAGTGCTTCGCCAACTCCACTGGCTTCCAGTGGCTCAGCGAGTTAAGTTCAAGTCCCTGTGTATTGTCCACCGGGCAATCCAGGGTCTAGGAGCTGAATTTCTTCAAACCAAATTTTTCCGTTATATTCCGGAACGCAATCTCCGCTCCTCGACCACCAACCTACTTGTAGTTCCCAGGTACAACCGGGAAAGACTCGGTGGCAGAGCTTTTTCCATTGCTGCGGCCAGGCTGTGGAACACCCTCCCACTGCTACTCAAGTCTACCTCTAACCATCTGGCCTTCAGGAAAGCCGTGAAAACAACTTTATTCTAGCTCTCTGGCCCTTACTGATTTTCTTGTTCGCAGCTTCCCCACCAGCGCCATGCTGCCCTTGGGCGACCGTGCGCTTTATAAGTCCAGGTAACATAGCCTAACTTCTTTTGGAATTCCAGCGAGTGCCCGTTGGCCAGGGTGTCCAGCACCCAACGGTCGGTGGAGATGGACTCCCACACGCTGACGAACTTCGTCAGCCGGCCTCCCACCGGGTGCTTCGCTGGGGGCCCGACGACACGGCTGGGTCAGTCTTGCTTGGAGGCGGCCATGTCGCTTTGGCCTCCTTGGCGACAACGGCGGGATCCCCCTTGCTTGCCGCGACCTCTGTAGGCCTCCTGGGAAGAGGAGCGGGCCACCTGGCGGTAAGTGGAAGAGCCACCGCTGGATCCTTTGGAGGCACCCTGTCTGCCTCTGGAGCTCCGAAAGGGCCGTCGTCGTTGAAGTACCCCTAGGGCCCGGGCCGTCTCCGAGTCGGTCTTGATGGCCTGGAGAGACTCGTCCACAGCCTTACCAAAAAGGTTGTTGCCGTCGAACGGCATATCCAACACTCTGGTCTGGACGTCCTGGCGAAAGTCTGTCGCCTTGAGCAATCCTCGTCGTCTGAGGCAAACTCTGTTGCCCAATTGTCGAAATCCGGTATCAGCAATGTCCGTTGCCACCGTTATGGCGTGATCCAACGCCACCTCGCCTTCCTGTAGAATTTGTAGGGCCACCACCCTCTTGTCAGGTAGAAAGTCTAGCAGGGGAACTATCTTGAACCAGAGCTCCCTGTCGTAACGGGCCATGATCGCTAAGGCATTGGCCGCCTTAATCGTCGTCGCCGCCGACGACGAGATGACTCGTCGTCCCATGGAGTCCAACTTCTTGCCCTCGCTGTCCGGCGGGGAAGTCGAAGTTGAAGCCGCCGCACCCACTGCTTTGTTCTTAGCCGCTGCCGAGATGACAGAGTCCGGTGTGGGCTGGGCCCTGAGGCACAAAGCGACAGCATCGGGGACTCGGTACTTCTTCTCGTACCTGTCCCTCTTGGCGGGTGTCATTGAAGGGTTCTTGGGGACAGCAAGCCCCTCGTCCCATATGTCGAAGGCACCGCGAGGACCGTCTTCCTCTTGGCCTCTCGTCGTTGGTAAAGAAACCCTTCCTTTTTTTGTTCTTCAGGGCAGAGCTGGAAGAGCTCGGATGCCCTGGTTATCATGGCGTGAAAGGAGCCAATTTCGTCGGCTGGAGAAGCCCCGGGGGGTGGGGGTTGTGATGACGGGATGTCCGCTGTGTCATCGCCGCCGTCGTCGTCCGTCCCCGTCGCGGTATCCGTCGCTGTATGCGTCGCCGTATCCTCTCTAGGGTCCGGCAAGGGTTCCACAGGCCTCGCAGGCATGAAGGGTGGAGACTGGTGGACTCTCCTCCGCTTGTTCGGAGGGTTTCCCCGACGGGCCCGGTTCTGGATCCTCCGCCGGGGTCCGTGGTAATCTCGTCCGTATCTCGGTACATAAGGATTGGATCGCCAACAAAATGGCCGCCGAGCTATCCTGGGGCTCGGGTAATGGCTGCGACGGACGGGATGGCCGCTCCACTGGGCCCTCTTCATCGCTATCTTCGATCACGTCAGCGGGGACCGCCCCCTGGGATCGAACCTTCTCGAACCTCTCGTTGAGGCCTATGAACCTCTTATTGAGGCCCTTCTCGGTTTCAACCAGCTCCTCCTCAGAGGCTGATTCCGATTCTTTAATGGCCACCGGCCCCCCCCCCTTCTTTTTCTGCCGGGGACTTCACGGGGGTCTTAACGATGAGCTGGAAAGAGGATTCCCTCCGCGGTGGCAGGGATACTCTGGGCCCAGAGGCCGATTCCACTGGTATAGTTTCAGCCGGCTTCGCCAGGGTCGCAGCGACCACTTCGATAGAGGCTTTTGCCGGCTGGATAAAGACCTCACCACCTTAGGTGCGTCCTGGGCCTTCGCTTTGGGGGGAGGGTCAGCACCTCGCTCCCCCTTCGAGATCGACCGGGGCCGCTCCAGCAGCTTACCCGGGTTCTCGGACTTCCTCTTCCCCGAACCAGAGCACTGGCTCGTGGTTGAACGTGCCAGGGAAGTCGCGCCCTGCCTGGCAGCCGAAGAGCCCGACATTTCGGCGCTCTCGGTGCCCGCGGACTCGCAGTGCTTGGCCTTCTGTTGGGCCCCCATCGCCGGGGCGCCCTCACAGGACTTAGAAGCCTGCTCAGACTTTATTCGCCTTCTCACCTGCTGGTGCCCTTCTCCAGCCAGGCGGCAACGATCTTGTTTGGTCCGTTCCGAAAGGTTCTTGCAGAACGCACAGTCCTTCTCCACGTGCGTCTTGTCCTCATGAAGGCAGTAGAGACATCGCAAATGCTTGTCCTCCTTGAAAACGTTTTGTAATCCGCATCCAGGGCAGCACCTGAACAGCTTGGATCCGGGCGTCGAGCTTCCCTGGTCCTGGGCCATGTCCGTTGAGGCATATCTTCCGGAATCCTCCAAGAAGCGTAAACTCGACGAAAACTTCACCCTTGAGGGGCATAGAAGAATTCCGAAACGGGTCCCCGTTATCAGAAGTAGAAACGGTTGAGCTTGAGGCTCGATTAAAACCGAAAAAATTAGAAAATCTGAAAAAGCATGAAAACGCAGCAAAAACTCGAGAGCTAAAGCATGAGGACTCCCAACACTTGAGCGTGCGGTAAAAATCTGAGGATGGCTGCCAGAGGCAGGGCTTAGGGAGAGGGCAGACATTGGCTGGGGGCAGTATGACCCAGAGATCAGTGATTGGTTACTAAGAAAGACAGATCAGAAACGAAACTGATACTGATTTTTTCTTTACCGAGGATTCCCAGCCTGACGATGGGGAATATTCATGAGCATGTGAATCCATGCCAGACCCCATGCTGGAGAATAACACCCACCACAAAGTAATACAGTAATTGCATTTAGTCAGCATACACATAGAACACAGTTTTGGGGAAGGAAAACAGTTGGTTAGTGTAATTTTATCAGGGCTTCAGTTCCAGGAGGCAGTTTATCTGCACAGCAAGTCTTTAAAATCCAAAATGCAACCCTAGTTAAAAGGCAGTTTGGAGAGGCTTAAAGTCTTGAAAAGCAGCAGAAGTCAAAAGCTCCTGTGGATAGTTTCTAGTCTCTAGGAAAGAAGATACAAGGCGGCTTAACCAACGTTGGAGACGCTGTTGAAGGACTCGCTAAAGGGACACAAGCAGCAGCTTGAGTGGGTGGTAAGAGGGGGTTGCCCTGGATACCTCTATGTGCACTCCAACACTCTGGAGCGACTTTCTAGAATAAGGTAAGCAATACATATTTCCCCACAGTACCTTTGGTTTGGAGAAAATGTTCGTGGTGGATGCTCTGTGATGTTGCAGCTTTGGACCTGACCACCGGATTCCTCTGATGACGAAAGGCAGGACAATGGACAGTGTCTCTCAGCAGCACTGTTGTGGGAGGACCTGCGGTACAGCTTTCATCAACTTCTTTGGCCACTCTGACATTTTCGCACCTTTTCTGCAGCACCAACAAAAGATGCGATTCAATCTTCTTTGGTTCCTGCAGTCTCACAGACTGATGAGCTGGTCTGGACGAGTTGGATTGGGTCTCTGGAGTGTCCTTGAGGGCTCAAAGACTTGGACAGATTCAGACTTTCCACGACTGTAGACTCGAAATGGGCAGCAGGTCTCCTGGTATTGGGTTCCGCAGCTCTGGAAACTCACAGGACCTCGGGAGATGGTTCAAATCAAAGTTTGTCTTGGGACTGGTTGTTCCCACCAGTCAAAGAGAAGGAGTCGTCCTCTTTGGAGTTCCACTGCCGCACACAAAACTGAGTCAGGACAGCAGTGGTCGCTTCAAGGTATTGCAAAGGGTCTGCAGGTGTCTCTGGTCGTCTTCTTCAGTTACTTCAGCTTCCAGTGGTCGACTTGCATTTCGCTCATGCACTCGCTCCTCTGCTATCTTGCTCAGCAATTTACAGAAAGGGGCATGTGGCTGTCCAATCAAGACCACAAGACCCTCAGTGGGTGCTGGTCCTATTCAGACACAGACACAGGACAGGGAGTGGAAAACTCCTCCCCCACTTCCTATCTGCCCAGACACACTGGAGCCTAGGCAGGGACACCGAGGGTTCCTGCCAAAGGAAAAACATACACAGGCCTCCCCCTCCCAGAATGGTATCAGGGCTGACAAAGAACAACCACGCTTGTAATGGCGAAAAAAGAAGGGAGGCCCCAAGTTAGTAATTGGGTGCCTCTATTGTGCGCTATCGACATAACCTGCAGTACAAAAACCACACAATAGTTGGTAGAACATGTCCACTGCCACCAGCCATAAGTAGGAGATTGTCTATGTAATAAAAAAAAGTCACAGGAGCAGAGGGGGATACTAGGTATCCCTTTGGCACTCCACATAAAGTGGTGTGTGCCAATCTCTCAGACTAACGTTTTAGGAGAGAAACTACGTATCTCTCTATCCTAACTCTTGGATAAGGAGCTGTGTGCTGCAATGGTAAAATACAGATGCCCTTAAGGGTTATGGAGGAAAATAGACTCCATAGGATAGGTACAAAGAATACTCTATACAAAGAATAGAGTTCCAAAAGACAGAGCCAATAAGAATTAATGAGTGGAAAAAGGCTCCACTCAATTCAGGATTTCTAAAAAAAGGTCCAGAAGTCCAGCAAAAAGTGCTGGGGGTCTCACTAGGTGAGGGGATGAAGCATAAACATGATAAATCTCCCTAACAGTGTTAAAATAGAAAGGAACAAAAAAATAAAATAAACCTATTACCTACTAAATTGTGAAAAGCATTGGACACATTCATTTACAAATGCAAATATTCTGAAAGCAGTTAAAAGCGTATACTTAACACGATAGCAGTTGTTGGCACACAAGTTATGGTTCACTTAGAGGAAACAAAGTACATGAAAGTAAAGGTATCATTAAGTGCCAAGGAACTGTATGTACCAAATAAAACCTGTTCTTTTTGAAGGCAGTGCAGACAATGGTTGGATCCGCTTGGATACTCATTAGAACAGGATTGTCAGACGCCTTCATCTCTATTGTGGCGGCTGCCCGATGCTTCCTGGCTACACCTTGGAACATGGCTATTTGTAACATCCGAACATTTTCTTGTTTTCCAAGTATTCGAACACACCTACACATTGAATAAAACATGAACAATAATTAAAAAATAATCAGAGTGTCAAATTAAAAATCTCTAAGCTGCAATGGATAGCTATGGCTGCATCAGGACCTATCTGATATTCTAGAACCTTTACAGAGTGGTCATGAGAGCTCTTGGTTTCTATGTGGCACTTTACAGAATAGAGCCGGGGTCTCCAAATGGTCGATCGCGAGCGACCAGTAACTCGCCTGAGCCTTTTCAGTCACTTGCGGTGGACAGAAAAAAAAATGCTGTATGAAGCAAGCAAGTGCTCGGACCAATCACAGCACAGCAAATCTCAATGGCACATAGAAGGAATGCTGTGATAGGCCAGAGCCAATTCCTTGCTAAAAGCAATGCCCGCATTGGCCATGGTGTTTGCCATTGAGCACTCACTGGATTAGCCCAGGCTTTTTCCTTTGCTTATGTTGGTTGCATGTCCAACTCCAGTTAGAGCCGCGCTCGAGGAGAAGTTAGCACTGAGAAGGCATCGGTAGAGGAGGCTGAAGCTGTATCCGAGGTAAGCTTTGGGACGGGTCAAGAGTGGTGGATGCAGCAGCACAAATCAAAATGCGACCAGGACGAAGCAGAGACATTAATTAGGATGGCTCAATGTCTTGTTTCGTCCTGAGCTCATTTTCAGTCACAGGCAACACACTGAAAAGCAGCGGGGTTCCAGCGAGCAAGCCTTGCTCATTTCCCAAGTTTGCCAGGCTGAGACAGTGCCTGTGTACACACTTCAGAAATGAGTAGAGCTTGCTGACTGGAGCCCCGCCGTTTATCAATGTGGTGCCAGCCACTGAAAATTCATACAGGACGAAGCAGAGACATTAAGTATGATGGCTCAATGCCTGCACATCGTCCTGGGCTCATTTTTAGTCGCAAGCACAGGGTGAGAAAGTTTCCGTGTGCAAGTGGGTTTTTATAATCTATTTAATTATGGGCATATAAAACGCTTACACTGCAGTTACACATCTTTAAAAGCAAGACTGTTATACTAATTATACATTTAAAGCAAAACCACAACCCTGTAAAGCTGATGTAATAACAATCCCGCCACCTTTTCATAAATGGCTTAATATGTGCATTCATTCCTCACATCCGGACTAATGATTACAACCAAAAAACAGGCACAGATATCACCACATACTTAACTATAGTGCAAAAAAAAGCAATGCCTGACTTAATATTATGGGCCTGATTCTGCAATTTTCCCATGCTATCTTTTCACATGCATCAACAGACGCCTTCACCCTGGGAACACAGGAAGCTGGGCACATCCCTGCTGTTTGGACACCTTTTAAACAGGGCTGGTCTGGCCTATTGGGAACTCTGAAGATTCTCTGGCATGCCTCTACACACCCTGGGCCTCTTGTGTGTGGTAACATTTTATTTCCAAATATTCTCCTAGTAAAAAGGGTTGGGCTTGCTGAAATGGAGATGTTCGGGCTTAAGTGCAGTTCTTCTATGTAGCACACAGAAGCCGCAAGACTCCCTCATGAAGTGCTATTAAAAAAAAGTATGCCATCAAATTGTAATGTCCAAATGTGCTTACTGCGATACAACTGGCCTTCAGATGGCTCCTGGCCTTGCCACCTCCAGGTAACTCCTGTTTGCTGTATAGGGCGCATTACAAATAACCAATAAATAAAAATTAGCGTTAAAAGTGACTTCTCTGTTTGGTTCCAACTATCTCTTAAAATCTGCCTTTTCAGACATGAACTTGCTCAAATCAAAATTTAGAACCCGCCTGACCGATTAGCATCTGAGTGACTCCATCCAAGTTGCTGTATCAAGTTAAACGCCAGACTACAGAGAACTGATGGATAGAATGCAGTGTCAACCTTCACACCGAGTGTCCCTATCAGGTTCCTAAATTCTGATACTTTTTATGAGACAGCTACTATTTTAAAAAAAATGCAATTAAGAGGTTTTTGCAGTTATTAATATAACAGTGAATGAATATGTTATTCCATCTATATATAAAGAAGAAATAAACATGCCCAAAACAGTGAGAACAAATTCTGATGTTTATGCACATATCTATCCCTGATATTGCCCGCTAGTAGCTCTCCACCATTGGCCCTCACTACAAGTAGCTCTAGCTAACAAAGGTTGGAGACCCCTGCATTAGAGAGAGCAATAGTTCAGTTTTAACACAGAATTCCTTTTGGTGTGGCCTGCTGCTGGTCAAAAGACTACCTGCCAAGACCTTGCAGGGGAGCAATAACTACATAGAAGGATCAATGGCATGGTTAAGTAGGTTAAAATGGAGAATAAATTGCAAACATTTGCAGTAAGGATGAACAGAGGTGTTTTACAGTAAAGGTATTAGGAAAGATTTTGTTTTTACATCTTTCCCTCCATAGTTTTCTATGGAACCCCAGTCTTTTTGCCTTGTTTTTGATCCTGACCCGACTTTTTGAAGATAAGTAAAGCCTTCAGATTCACTTCGCCGCCTTTTGCTAATTTGTTATGGGGAACGCGACTAGTCATTACGACGGTCAGTACTGAGAAACTTTGATTCCCATTTAAATGTGTGTTTTAAATGTGGGTATTTTTTTACTTGCACACAGCACCCTACGGTGCAGTGCAATGGGGATATTTTTGTATCTCTAACTTTTTACATTTCGGATTTTCAGTTGTTTTTTGGCCATATTGTAATATGGCCTTTCTGCCTTCTCAGGTCAAGAAATCCCATTTAAGGTCATGCACTTGCCTGGGAAAGCTGCTGCTTTTGTGTGCGTCACAGGAAGCGTGGTGGCACCGTCTAGTCCCCCGCCACACCCTTGGTGCCAGAGAGTCTGCTGCTGGGGCAGAAGTGAAACTAGTAGCTGTCACTGATTGGACAACTAATGGCTGTTTGAACGGTGCAGATCATTTGCCCTGGTTGCTTGGAGCTGCTTTCAGCTACAATTTTGGAAGAGAGGAGGTCTCCTGCAACCATTCTGCAGATGTATGCTGGAGCCAAGAATCCTTTGAAGAGCAGCCAGTTGACAATGCAAGGGCAACTTCTGCAGCAGACCAGCATCCTCCCCAGTGACTGGCCCAGTGAACCCCTCCTATGCCTGATCTCAGAAGACCCGTCAGTGATTCATCCCTTGGACTAGTGGGACCAACTAGTCTTGTTGTGTTTGCGGTTGCTTGCCTCAAGAGCCTTCGGAAAAGTCCCTGCACTCGCCAGTGGACTGACCAGCTCCCTCATGGGCTATCTCCCCAGAATCACTGTCATTCTGTGTTCAAGCCCGCACCTATGTTGGGTGCGAGCTTGTACCATGAGTAGCCTTCTCCCGACATTTTAGCGTCCTAGCATCAAGGGAACCTGTCCTGAAGCTGTATCTTTGACCGCGACAGGAAGGACGGCTGCAGCCGGTAGTCGTCGCTGGAACTCGCTTTCCTCCATCCCGTGAAGTGTCCTGAAGAGGTCTGCATTGCGAAAGTCAGCAATTGTTCATCAACTAGGCTTGCATCTTGCAGTTAACCCCAACCAGTAGAGAACTCCAACCTGCAACCCTTGGGCAGCTCTCACCGAAAGGACGGAGGACAGCACTCCCAGCAACCCCCAGATCTATCGTGGCCCCTGGGAAAAAAACAGTCAGGAGGGTAAGTAAGCATGCCTGTGCATGTTCCCCACCCACGTCCTCCATAGGATAACATTGGATGCAAAGCCCTTTGATTCCCATTTCCATCTTACTTCTGGTCGTCAAACCTAGTTCAAGTATCCTGCCCCTGGGCTAGCCTTGGGTATGGTAAAGAGGAGTACTGTAAGGGAGAATTCTCAGAAATGTGCTAATTCCAGCCACCTTAGAGACCCCCAGCAACTTTGCTGGATTTTGAGGACTTGATTTTTTAACCTGGAGAGAGTGAGACCCCTTTTCCCACTCTCTCATGTATTTTAATGTGGATTCTACCTCTGTTTCTTTTGGTTGTGGAGTCTGAAACTCCATAGGCATCATCTTTTACATTGTGTCACACATCACCTTCAGTGCAGTGACAGGGAAGTCTTCCAGATTTCCCAAAGGTTTAACTACCTTCTCTGGGGTAAACTACTGTTTCCTAGAGCAGTAAAGTGAAATTGACTTTACTTATTTTAACTTTCTAGACCGAGCACACACTATCTTACAATATAGTACTGGAGGGGTTACCTAGTATCCCCTTTGTCTAGCTTCTCATGTAAAAAAAAATATATATGTTACCCTTTTCTCATTGTATGGCTAGTGGCAGTGGTTTTGTTTAAACTACCATGGTGAGCATTTACCGCGGGCTGCGTTCACAGCTGCTGTAAAGCAACCACAGGAGCCAATTTTGTCAAAATGGCGCCCGGTCTTTTTTGCCATTTCTTTGTGGAAACTTCCTTTTTTGAGATTTACTCTGCGCGTCAAACCAGGTTTGGTCTCTGTCCATTTTTGCCTTTGGCGGGATTCACGAGCGAAACCCACCTCTGGCTCCAGAGTGTTTGGGGTAGGCAGGAAGTGAGGGAGGTGCCCGGAACTCCCTGTGCTTAGTCTCCTAGGAGACCCAAACGCACTCTATGGCGACTGGCCGGCTGACTTTCCGGCAAGGACAGCCAGGCTGCTGGGTGATTGACAGCTAGGCTGGAATTAATGGGAGGAACCTGGATAAAAGGTGAGTCCTTTGGCTTGGAAGGCAGAGTCGACCACTGGACGAAGGAACCGAAGAAGAGCTTGAAGAGGACGCCTGCTCCAACCGCTGTACTGTTGGTGTGCCTGGTGAAGCCCTGCTGCAGTGCCAAAATGCCAAGTTCGCATCGACAGAGAAGACCCTGCAAGAACTTCTCCCCTTGAGTTGGTGGGACCAATCAACTCCAACGTAAGCCACCTGGACATCCATCTCGGTGCTGTTTGAATTTCCACAGTGTTGATGCTGGAAACGGTATAGCCAGGGAGAGGAAAACCAGATTGAGTGCACTGCTTTTAAGCTGGCCTAGAGCTTTTGGAAGATCCTATGGACTCCCAGGAAGCAGGACTGACCAAGCCTGAGTCTCCTCAGAGTGTGGGACCCTAGAAGTAAGGAAAGTTCATCTCGAAAGCCAGGAAACTCTGTGTTGCTATTTGCTATTTGCGATAGACTTTAGGAACTGAAACACTGCACAGCCACTGAAAGTGAAGTTTACCAGTTGCGAGTTTTGACCGTCCCAGTGCATTGTAAGAGTCCCCCGACATCCTCCCTCTTGTCCCCACGACTGAGGCCCAGGAACAGTGAGATCTGCAGAGCTGCACAGGAACAGAAGTCATCCACTGCATCTTTTCTTCATTTCTAAGGTAGTGTAAAACAAGTCTAAGAGAACTTGCCTCTTGCTGCAGAAGTGCTTGTAACTTCCACGACTCACAAGTCTAATAAGCTTGTGGCCCTACATTTGATTCTTCTTTTCATCAAACACTCCTAAGAACTTGTACAAATACCTTTCCATTTACTTACCAGAAGTGCTTCATCCTATACAACACTTTTGCCCATTGACTTTGGCTTAGCCTATTGAATTGTAGGACTCTTCTTGGAGGATCCAAAAGTATTTGCCTGCTTAAGAATATGTGTGGTCTCTTGTGTTCTACTAACCTTTGCCTTCTACCAATTCCTAAAAGTATTCTAAATGCCAAAAGTAAGGTATTCATGTCCCCAGCACCCAAGTTATTGAAGTCACCTGTGGGTGTAGGTTGTGTCTGTGGTGCCATCACAAAAGGGTCTTTACTGATTTAGAAACTAAGAGTGTACAGTATTGAAGTGTATTTATGTGTTACTATTATATTGCTCCCTTCTGAAGATGGCTTTCTAACTGACTGATACATTGATAATTGTATATGCAAGAAACCTTGAGTGTAAGAGTTTATTTGAATACCTGTAACTGTAAATCTCTGTGTACCTCCACTACAGCTCACATTTACCCCTCTTGAGATAAGCCTGGCTGCTCAACACGCTACCAAAACTGTGTAGTACAAGCTTATACCAAAGGTTGGGTTGCCTATACCTGTGGTCAGAGTTGTGTGTTGTGGTCTCAGAGGGTACTGCATACAAACTTTGACCAACAAATACTTCTCAGTTTTCTTTTTTTTTTTAAACTTCAAGTTATATTAAATTTTAAAGCACAGAAGGGGAAAAAGAAAATGCCAAACGACCCAAAACAGGGCCGCAATAGAACACAAATCTCAACAATCCCCCTTCATCCCCACGACCCCCCACGGCTAGGTCAATCTCAAAGCCCTCCCTCCCCACTGTGGGAAAAATAAAAGATAACACAATAAAAACACTTGATTAGCTACAGTTCGCCTCGTCAAGCAACTTGATGTACAATCCCAAATGAATCCTCCCAGGGGGATGCAGCCCACCACCCATGACCCCACACCCCCATCCCCCCCAAATGTACAGCAAACCCAGGCACCTTACACCCCCCACCCCCATATATTTAGTCTGGAACCCTAACCAGGCCATTTTCACTTGAGCACAGCCCCCATGAAGGGCCACATTAAGTCTTTCCATCCAATAAATATCTTTAGCTTTGGACACCCATTCAGCATGTCCTGGCAGGCTCTCCTGCTTCCAATGACACCTCAAACCGGCCCTAGCCACCTACCGCAAGAAGTGGGGCATGGTAGATGAACGCCTATACTCCTCTTCCCTTTCCTCCAGTGCAAATAAAATCAGCATGGGTTCCAAGGGGCGTATCACTCCTTCCACCTCCTTTATCCATCCAAACACCTCCATCGAGTACACCTGCACTCTCTCACATGCCCACCAAATGTGCCATTATGCGGCCCATGCACCACATCCATGCCAGAGGACTGACCCAGGCATACATTTTAGAAAGGCAGACAGAGTCATATTGCTACCGGTGGAGGAGCTTGATACCATGCAACCTATACTGACAGGACACTGAAGTTTCAAATGCTTTCCAGCACAACCACCACAACCTATCATCAACAGCCTTCCCTAGATCCCCACTCCCATCACCCCATACAGTGCGGAAGTCAATCCCTTCATATCGACACGAGAGTCCAATATTCTCTCAACCAGTGTAAGCTTCCTGTGTAAATGCAGCTTCCAGAGAACCTTTTTAAGCTGTATATACGAGAAAACGGACAACTTTCCTATATCCAGCGCCGTCACCAGTTTCTGAATGGAGATGAATGCACCCCCACCCCAGCAGAGTTGTCCAACAATAGCTAGCCCCCATCAAACCAAGCCTGAAATCCTGTTAGGACAGTTTTTCTGAAGTCTTAGTAAAATCATTAAACTGAGACAGTACAAGATGGTGGGTAAGAATTTCATATCAATGATGCATAACATAGGCTCCATTTTGTGATGCATTTAGACTCCATTTTGAGTATAACAAACCCAGGCCTCTGTGGAAAAGGCTGCAGCTGCAGCTGACCCCCACTTGACAACGCACAGTGAGCTTGCTCCTCCCCCCCAGCCTCTTCCCCATGGCAGCTCCGCTGAAGGCCCGTTCCCACGAGCAACTAGATGCGAACAAGTAACAGAACAAACACTGTATCCTTTACCTTCCGCAGTACATCATTGCCCTGGCGGTGACCTGACTTTTAGTTGGGGTCTGGAAAAGAACAAAGTTGTCCCTATGAATGATACCTTGACCCCCCCCCCCACACAACCCCACATCCATGATATGATATATGATTGTGTATAGCCGCTATATAAATAAACTATGTGTTTCAAAGCGCTTCAAGGCAAGGGAGGGAACAAGGGAAAATACAACCACATTCTTACAGGCCATGAACAGTAAGGATGATAAATTAACTATCGTACTCGGCCTGACGACATTTCAGATAGTGCAAGAGCTAAGACATAGATAAGGAAGGGAGGGGGAGAGTGGAAAGCAAATGGAAAGACAGGTGACTACCGTACTAGGCCTGACGACATTTCTGGTAGAGCCGGAGAAAAACAAAAGGTGAGGGAGAGGGGTGCAGAAAGGGAGGGGAGGAACAAAACAAGCGACTATCATACTAGGCCTGGCAACATTTCAGATAGTGCTGGAGGGGTGGTGGGGAGGAAAAAAACAGTAATGGGAGGGTGGAGGAAACAGACGAGGTTGCTATCATATTAGGTCCAGGGACAATTCTGATAGAGTAAGTGCATAGAAGAAAGTAAGGGGAGGATATAGGAAAAGGGAGAAGGGAAAGGAGGAGAGAAAAGAGATTAAGCAGTCAAGAGTGGAGAAGCAAGCGTGGAGAGCAAATACAATTGCAGAAGTCAGTAGTAACACATAATGTTGCAAGCCAGGATACAAGATGAAGATGGGAACAGCATGATTCAGGGTCACCATAAGTACAAGATGCAAAGGAAGTCCAGCATGAGAGTTGAGAAAGAGTGACCCCCCCCCAACCCTGTCCCCCTGGGTGAAATGTTAAACCTGCATGTCAAATCCCTGTGCCTCCCAGTCTTATTTATGCTACTAAGCCATTTGCGAAAAAAAGGTTTAAAACCTGCATTGCACACAAATCTACCCTTTACTGACCCATGAGTGCTGCTATCGTAAAACAGTTAAAAAAGCAATGCATAAAAAGCCTGTGTATGATATGATTGTAAGTGAAATTTAGGTAGCACCAGCCTATTTCCCCTCAAGAGCATGCCATCATCTGTTGATACTAATTCTCTGCTGATTTTTGCCAATCTCTGTAGTTCTTTCACATCTACTTTTTTGTCAATCTCTTGATCTGTTGACATATTCTTCCATTGTCAAGTCGTCGTTAAATGTATTGCTTCTTGAATTGTCGGATCACTTTTGCTCTTCTCAGCAAACACTGCCCTTGATATCGTTGGTGGTAAGGCATTGGCAGATAAATATGACAATTTTCTGCTTCAATTTGTATTTTATCCTCATTCCCAGTTGGATGTCGAGATAAATAATCAGCTGTATTCGCCTCTTTACCTGGTTTGTGTAACCCTGGCCGCAAATTCGATTGTCCTAATCGTAAGTTTGGTTGATTCAACCTTGGTTTCATTTCATCCGTTTTTTCTGCATTTGGTTTATATTAAATTACCTTTGATCTTCATATCTTCGGTTTGGTATCGTCTGTCCACTTGACTTCTGTGCAGGCGTCCAGGGCAGCCTTTCTCTGCACATATTCTGAAAATGATTTTCTTGACCACAGTGTAAACACGTGTGTCCTAAAGCTGGACATTGACCCCTGTGTGGGAACTCAAACCCACATCTGTAACATTGTCCCTCTCCATAGCTTTTGCGATTATTGTACCATTGGGATTCATCCAGAGTCGTCCTCTGTCATTGCGTGTTTTGTCTTTGACCCATCGCAGCGATGGTATCTAATCCTTTAGGATTTTCTATGTTAGCTGCCTGTGCGTCCACTCTTTCATAGACTCGTGCGAACTCAAGAACCTCTTTTAGAGGAAGAGATTTCTTTAGCAGATGTTTCCTGAATTGTGAAGACACACACCCTTCAATTATTCTCAATCCGATTGCTTCGTCATCATTGAAATGAGAGAAGTCACAATACCTGGCTTTCCGTTGTAGGCGTAATGCAAATTGCGCAATGGTCTCGTTTGGACTTTGAGTACATTGATTAAAGATATATCGCTCATAGTCCCGATTTGGTGGGACAATGATTCTTGCATTTATCGCTGTTATTAATGGTTGGTATGTCGTTTTTTCTTCCTGGGGTATTGTCTTAATGACATTTTTCATTTCTCTTCCCACTAGGTTTGTGAAGATATCTAATTTATTAATAGCATTTTGGTTTCCCACTGCTCTTAAACACTCCTCAAAGTCATCTTGTTGGATCAGTTGATATAACCAACACTCCTGATGTCGCTTGTGATGAGATATTTACGTCTCCACCTGCATTGCCATTGTCAGAGGACATGTTCTTTTCTTTTATGATCACCTTCCTTTCCTTATAGCAATTTAGTTGCTTTGTGTAAGCCTGAGACTGAGTTCTGCGTGTTATTCAATATGATATGTTGAAGGGTGCAGTTCAATAATGAAATATGTAATGCTGAACACTGAAATGTTCATTTGTTTATTACAATATTTACTGTAATTGTCCTAAATGGCGACACTTTACTTTCAGTCAAGTTTAGTAAATCCTTGTCTTATCAGCATTCATTCAGCTAACTGTGTTTAGTTCGGTACTCTATTGCTCTGTTAGGCATAGGCCTCTCTCCCCCTATACAGGACTCTAAAATCTAGCTGTGTTTGGTATTCTACTCTACTGCTACAACTGACACTCATATCTGTGTTCATTTCGGTACTCTTCTGCTCTATTTAGGCATAGGCCTCTCTCCCACGAACTGTGTATATTAATCAGAGGTGTATATTAAATCAGAGGTCATATGCTGGTCGAACGCCGGGTGCAGACTTTATTGCGCGATTTGTAACGAGGCTAACTCCGATGTTCTGAATGTGATCTTAATCCCTTGTGAATGACACTTGATATTTGAACACTTGTGAATGAGTTTGACACTACACGACTAGTCGAATCTTTAAGTGTATTCAGCCGTTAGCTAATTATAAAAACCGTACAGTGAAAAAGTTCAAAAAGGGTCTAGCTATAACAGTGCTTTGCTGACTGGTTGCTGTCATTTCCTGTCTATGCGAAGTAAATGCAAAGTAAACTCAGCTACCTTGCACCTGCTGATATTAGTTGATATTGTATCACACATTACTATTGTGATATGGAGCAAATTAACTTAGGGAGTGACACAAATGCTACTAATACAACTGGAGTCCAAATTAAAACGACACGGACACATTGTATGACCTACCATAATTATTACACAAACAGAAAAACAAATAGTAACCTGGAAAATGACCAATTACTATTCAAAAATGAGTTCACAAATTCTGCAGACGCAATACAGGCTGCACTAGTTGTGACTAATGAGCTTCAATTATACCTCAGTTGTCTTGAATCAAAATTAGTTGATCATATGGTAGCACCTGCCAGTGTCTGTGCGAGTGTCAATGGAGACGTGAAAGATGCTGGGACTGAAATGGTATCTGTGGTATCTGGTGTTGCATTACCGAACCTTGCCTATGCTAGAAAGTCGGAGCTGAGCACCAAGTCCAGCACTGATGTAAATCAGAAAACACGAACAGAGTCTGGTTCTAAACCTGACACACCCTCTATAAATGAATGTGAACAGGGCCAGGAGATGGAAGTACCAACTGTGCGTATCCACATAAGCACTATCTCAGCATCTAATATTACAACTCAAATACATGCACCCTACCCAAGTAATACTAGTTTATTAGTGCCACTAAATGACCAAATTCATCTCAATGTGAGTATGGATGAGATGGAGCTTGAGTATATGGGAGCTCTGCTGGAAAATTCTCTACTGCCACTAAGTGACCCTGATGATATCCGACTATGCTCCTTGAAAGTTGAACCAAACACAGATGATGAATTACCCCAACTTAAAAGTGACCTAATTATTAACCTTGATACTCTAGAAGCGCCATGTAATCCTAGCTCTGGTTTAATTGCGCCTGCTGCTACTATACTGAAACCACAAGTAAACAGCCCCGTTAACGAGAAAGTGCTCAAATCAGCTTATACAGAGGCTGCAAGTGGTATTCCATTAAATAATGATACAACTGTTAGGCAGGATTGTATGCAGTACCCTTTGGGTACACTATAACAACCCTGACTTCCTAGCAATAGGAACCCAACCTTTGGTACAAGTCTGTACTACACGGGTTGGTAGCGGGGTCAAAGTGAGCTGTAGGGGAGTTACACAGAGAGTCACAGTGACAAGTATTCAAATAAACACTTACACACAAGGTTTCTTGATTAAACAATTATTAATTTGTCAGTTAGAGTAAGCCCTCATCAGAAGGGGACAATATAATATTAACACAAATACACTTCAAAATACACACTCTTAATATTCCTAAATGAGTAAGTACCCTTTTGGGATGGCACACAGATACTTCCTACACCCTAAGGTGACTTTAGTAACTAGGACACTGTGGACATGAATATACTAATGTTGCCATTTAGAATCAGACTTAAGAGTTTGTCAAAGAGAAAGGTTTTTAGGACAAAACAAGAGATCTCACAAAAATTCTCGAAGCAGGCAAGTACTTTTGTAAACCCCCCCCCAATGCAAAGTTAGTTAAACCCTTCCTTGAAGGAAGGCCAAAAACACTAACAGAGGGAAGAAGAATCATTTAGGGAGCCAGGCTAAGCCAAAGTCAATTGGGCAAAAGTCTAGGTGAGCTGAAGCACTTCTTGCAGGTAGGTAAAAGTCTTGCACAATGTTTTAGAAGTCTTTGTAGAAAAGAAGAAATCAAAGCAGGGCCACAGGCTGTTTAGGCTTATGAAGTAAAGAAGCTTTCAGCAACTCTACAGAGCAACCACAACAAGTCTCACCAACAGAGAACAAGCGCAGTTACACGACAAGAAGTACGTTCTCTTAGACTGTACAGTACCTTTAGGTTGAAGAAAAGTGCAGCAGATGGCTTCTGTTGTTGTGCAGCTCTGTAGATCCTAGTGTTCCTGGGCCTCATTCGTGGGGGCAAGAGGGAGGTCGTCTGGGGACTCCTGCACTGTAATGGGACGGTCACTGACCGCAACCGGCAATCTTCAAATAAGTGGCACTTGGGTGTTTCAGCTCCTCACGTCTACCGCAAATAGCAAAAATGCAGTTCCTGGCTGTCTAGATTGGGTTTCCTTGCATCTGGGGTCCAGCACTCAGAGGTGGCTCAGGCTCGGTCAGTCTTGCTTCCTGGGAGTCCAGAGGATCTTCCCGGAGCTCTTGGCCAGCTTAAAAGCAACGCACACAATCTGGTGTTCCTCTCCCTGGCAATTCGGTTCCAGCAGCAACTGCAGTGAGATTTCAACCAGCTCCGAGAGGATGTCCAGGTGGCTTACTTTTGAGTTGATTGGTCCCACCAACTCAAGGGGAGAAGTCGTCCTTGCAGGGCTTCTCTAGTCGACACGAAATTGGAGTTTCAGCACAGCAGCAGGGCTTCACCAGGCAAACCAACGGTCCAGGAGTTGCAGCAGGCATCCTCTTTAAGTTCTTCTTCGGATTCCTTCGTCCAGTGGTCGACTCTGCCTTCCGAGCCAAAAAGCCTTGCCTTTTATGCAGGTTTCTCCCATTCATTCCAGCCTAGCTGTCAGTCACCCAGCAGGGTGGCTGTCCTTGCAGGACAGCCAGCCGGCCAATCACCTAGAAGTGCATTCCTGTCTCCTAGGAGACTAAGCACAGAGATTTCGAGGCACCTACCTCACTTCCTGCCCCCGACAGACACTTTGGAGCCAGAGGTGGGCTTCACTCGCGAATCCTGGCAAAGGCAAAACGAACGAAGCGACCAAACCTGGTTTGGTGCGCAGAGTAAATCTCAAGAAGGACCTTTCCAAGAAGAAATGGCGTAAAAAGACGACCGGGGCCATTTTGACAAAAATGGCACCCTTTGATGCTTTACTGCAGCTGCAAACACAGCCCGCAGTAAATGCACACCACAGTAGTTAAAAGTAAACGAATGCCACCAGCCATTAATCGAGAAAAGGGTAACAAAAATGTTACATGTGAAGCTAGACAAAGGGGATACCAGGTAACCCCTCCAGCACCCTTTTGTAAGACAGTGTGTGCTGGGTCTAGAAAGTTACAAGTGTAAGTAAATTCAATTTCACTTTACTGTAAAAGATGATGCCTATGGCGTTTGTCAGACTCCACAACCAAAAAAAACAGAGTTCAAAATCCTATTAAAATACATGAGAGAGGGGGAAAAAAAAGGTTCTCTCTCTCCAGGTAAAAAAAATCAAGTCCTCAAATTCCAGCAAAGTTGCTGGGGGTTTCTAAGGTAGAGAGGAATTAGCACATTTCAGAGAATTCTCCCTAACACTTGTCCCCCCTCACCTCCAGACTAAGGGACAAGAGGGTTTAATCCACCCCTGGATGAGACCATAAGCATTTTGGTGATTACACCCTGACCTGTGTCCTGTGGTAAAATCAAACCCCTGTAGGCTGATTGACCATCTTAAAAATGTAGGATGTTCCCCCTTCATCTGCATTAACCATCTCAAGGTTTGGTGGTCTGTTTGAATTACAAAGGTAGATCCATAAAAGTATGGTCTAAACTTCTTCAAAGACCACACAAAGGCAAAACATTCATGTTCTATGGTTTCTCACATTGTTTCAGGGCGCTTCAGTTTTCTGATGAAGACTTGTCTAATATTCTTTTAAGGGAGTGTATATCTTTTAGTGACCGTGTTTTTGAATTGCTTAGTATTAGTGCCTGTGTGTTTTTCTAGATGTGGTTTTAAATAAATAATTATATCTCTTTTACACCAAGCCCTGGTCAGCGTTTACTTGTTCTACTGTGTTCTCTTGACCTATTGTGAATACCCTGTATACTGCCTAACTCTTCTTGAGGGAAGTCTGACTGCTCAGCCACAGCTACCAAGTGAATCTGTGTGGTACAGACTGCTACCAAGTGGGTTTACTGCCAAACGCCTGTAGTCCTAAATCTTTTGCAGTGGTCCCAGAGGGAACTGCACAGGTTTCTGCCTAACATTTAGATCGTTGCATACTATAAAGTTTACATGAGTGCATTTTGTGGACGCTTCATCGATTGCTGAACAAACGCAGTCTATGAAAGCTTCATCTGAGATTACACCCGGATTCCAGTAAATGTTTACTATTCCAAGTATCTCTTTTGTAGGGGGTAAGTCTTTCTCACTTATTGTTTGGATTTGTGGCCTCAATTGAGGAACTATAGTTATTTGTATGCAGGCGTGGATGTTGATTGATTCTAGGAGTTCTAGATTCACTCCTGCGTTAATTAGAGTAAGTAATCCTGCCAATGGGCGTCCTTTTGGTCTTCGTATGGCCGGGTTCATCAGTGTGGTGAAACCGTTACAGATTGGCTGTTTGGTGATCCATGAAC
Organism: Ambystoma mexicanum; assembly: GCF_040938575.1. Lineage (NCBI taxonomy): Eukaryota > Metazoa > Chordata > Amphibia > Caudata > Ambystomatidae > Ambystoma > Ambystoma mexicanum. The sequence goes on along the minus strand of NC_090935.1, from coordinate 549,793,065 downwards.
ATGCACACCTTTTAAAGTTTTCAAAAACACTATTAGAGGAAAATATCCTCTCCTGGTTTGGTGGGTGTGTTGATTTTATGAAAGGCAAATGCCATTTGTCCTGTGCAATTTGGGTGGTTATACAAACCCAATTTAATGAACTGTGTAGATTTCACCTTCATATGCTAATTTCTGGTGAAGTCACATCCCATTGCGTTTGTTGATGAGTCCCCCTCACTTATTTTTTAGGACTTGACCCCCTGGTTGGCAGTCCTTCCAGGACAGCCAGCCTCCCAGTTTGAACTGGATTCTCATAGTCAGACTGGAAGACAAAAGGCTGCAGAGTTATGGACTCCTACCTCGCTTTCTGCCTTCACAAACACTCTGGTGCCTGTGCGGGCTTGACCGAGGTCTCCTGCCGAAGATAGAAATCACACAAAGGACTTACCCACCCTGAGAGGCAGGGGAAGATCCAAGAAAGGACAAGCAATGCTACAATGGCAAAAAAAGAAGATGGGCATTTTGGTATAATGAGCACCCGTGGGTGCCTTTACCGGGGCTATGGAAATAGCCTGTGGTAAAGGTACACCGAATTAGAAAAAAGGTTCACTGCGACCAGCCATTAAAGATAAGCTTGTCCCTTTAAGAGAAATGTTACATTTAAAATGAGAAGGAGGATGCAGTGCATCTCCCCAGCACTCCACATAAGGTGGGGGGGGGGGGGGGGTTGCTGGTCTCACCTAAACAATGTAAAAGGGATCCAAAGATCCTTTCTACCCTTGGGAACTGTAGTTCTCTCAAGGTTAGCCAGAGAATATTAAAAGGAGAGCCCCAAGGGCAACCCAGCAACAGTAGGCAGTTTGTACCAAAAGTTGTCAAAGAGGAGAACATTAAAAAGGCACTATGGAGACTTAAAAATGACACCCATAAAAAGAGTAAAATGATCTGTGAGTGTGGGAAAAGGTTCACACTCACTGCGGCATAGGGAAAAATAATCCACCAGTAAAGCAAAACGTTCTGGGGTGGACACAGGTGAGGAAGATTTGTCATTGCTATGAAAATCTCACCTAACAGGTGGCACTAAATAGTTCTTAGATTATTTTTGTAAATGTGCCCATTTAATAAACTTGCTGTCAAGCCTAGTCTAAATTAACAGAATAGGTAGATTATGGCAAGGATTACATTGAGGCTGTTCCTTCTTGCGAATGAAGCTGGCATCTTGGAGGAGGCAGTCAAAGTAACTACTAGCAAACAATGGCACCCCTGCATTCTTAAACCTTACTTTTGTAGATACCATATTTATAAAGGAAGTCTTGGAGAGTGAGTTGCACATCTGCAAAAGCTAAAAGAACGTGTTGCAAACATACGTCACATTTACTAAAATATGTACACAGAGAAGCTCTAAAAATGACAGAAAAATTTGGGGAATGTATGATTACTGCTCAAAAGTTTATATCAAGTATGCTTTTAATCACACACAAACTGATGACACTGCGTCTGTTCTAACACAACTAGCATGAAAAAAGCTTAAAATAGTAGAATTTTACATGCAAACTTTAACACCACTTCAAGAGCTAACACTTACCGGTTTGTTTCCACGTTTATGACTTTAATGCCAAGCATGGTTCCATAAAGCACAAAATGTCCAGTCTCATCAAAAATGATGTTAATTAACTTAATCGCATCCACTTTCTCCAGCTCACGCTCAACAGCCATCCGCCGGCCAAACTCCATGTCTGGAAGCTGTTGCCTCATCTGCTGCAGCTCAGTAAACATCTATTGTGGAAATTCAACATTTGAATACTCATTTAATTGGCTTTAGAGTTTTGTATGAACACAGTTTAATTACACTGTGTTCAAGGTACATTACATTGTATACATTGCAAACAAAATATCCATCTCAAGATTAAAATTTCTAATCTCAACAGGACGGTTACCAGGAGTCGAGGTGTACTGGATTCAGGATGAGGATGGCGATGCTCACGTAGCATAGATCTGAAATGAAAAACTCACTCACAAGGAAAGCTATATAGCGTCAACAAAATAAGGGTGCAACCAATGGCGTACACATGCAATTTGTCAGCAGGGAACATTACAAGTGTGAAGGTGGTACTCTTGGGACATCTCTTTTACATAAACGTCTTAGCCATTGAAACAAAATGTAAAAACACTTACTTACAATTAAGGGTAGAAATATTTTGTAAAGGCAGAAAAGGGTGGTCCACTGAACATAGAAAACAGCTAAATGAATACCACACCAAATAATTTCAAAAGAAATACTGGATGTCTGGCCAACGTCTGCTGACGATCTTTAATAAAAAAACATATCACCTGAGAGGGCACAATGGACGCATGTGTGAATGTAGTCCATCATGCCACAAAGCAAAAGGTAGTTCAAATGAAACCACTGCCACCAGCCATTCAGTGAGGAAAGGGTAATATAAAAAATGTTACATGAGAAGCTAGACAAAGGGGATACTAGGTAACCACTCCAGCACCCTATTGTAAGATAGGGTGTGCTGGGTCGAGAAAGTTACATATGTAAGTAAAGTCTTCACGTTACTGCTCTGGGAAACAATAGTTTATCCCAGGGAAAGTATTTAAACTTGGGGAAATCTGAAAGACTTCCCAGTGTCACTCCACTGAAGATGCTGTGTGACACAATGTAAAAGATTATGCCTATGGAGTTTGTCAGACTCCACAACCAAAAGAAACACAGTGTACCAAATCACATTAAAATACACGAGAGAGTGGGAAAAAAGGGTCTCACTGGACAGGTAAAAAAAATCATGTCCTCAAAATCCAGTAAAGTTGCTGGTGGTCTCTAAGGTAGAGGGAATTCGCAATTTATTTTAGAATTCTCTCTAACAGGGTCATTGTGAGTCAACTCCCCCGACTTCCTCATATATAATCACTGACAGTACTGGGATGAGGAAAAGGCAATTAGGAGTAAAGGATTAATGAAGACTGACAAAGTTACTTACCGTAGTGACTACCTTAATCCTAGTTTAGTCCCCTTTCCTCCATACTTGTGGGACAAATCCCACCAAGGACGGGACCGGAGCACTTTTTAAAAGTATCAAAATATTTACTTTTTTGTCCTTTTATTTTTACACAGGGCCACTGCGCGTGACCATAGCCCCGCCCTCCTGAGCTCCGCCCCGCGCTGCGCCATCCAGTCCTTTTCTATCGCCAAGACCATTTAATACCAATAGATGAAACTTATTATAGCAGACGGCAGGCGTATGGAGGAAAGGGGACTAAGAGTAAGGTAGTCACTATGATGAGTAACGACGTTAGGGAGAACTCTCATCTCCGTGCTAATTCCCTTCAACCTTAGACCCCCAGTTCTTTTGCTGGACTTTATCCTCGAGCGAGTGAGACCTTTTTCTCCTCCATTGTATTTTCGATCGGATTTGGACTCTTACTTTTGGTTTTGGAGTCCGACAAACTCCATAGGCATCACCTTTTTGTATTGTGACAGCACTCAGTGCAGTGACACAGAAGTCCTCTCAAGGTTAACATACCTTCTCTTGGGTAAACTACTGATCCCAAGAGCAGTAAAGTGAAATTGACTTCACTTACCCGTTTTTCCAATGTAGGCCCAGTACAGCCCATCTTATGCTGAAGTACTGGGGGGTTACTTAGTAGCTCCTTTTCCTACTTACTCATGGAACTTTTTTATGTTAATCTCACTACATTTAATGGTTGGTGGCAGTGGTTTTATTTGCCTACCATTGTGCATTTTTAACACAGGCTGAATCCTCAGCTGCAGTATTGCACTCATGGGTGCCCATTTTGTCAAAATGGCCCTGGTCGTCTTTTTTCGTGACTTCTTGCTTTTGAGGTCTTTCTTGGATTTTACTCTGCGCGGCAATCCAGGTTTAACCCTTTTGTTTGTTTTGCTTTTGGTGGGCTTCAATGTTGAAAGCCGCCTCCAGCCCCAGTGTGTCGGGCAGGAAGTGAGGGGGGTGCCCGAAACTCCCTGTCTTTAGTCTCCTTGGTTATCTGAATGCACCCAGTGCTGATTGGCCGTCTGTCCTTGGAGGACAGCCACCCTGCTCAGTGAGTGACAGCTAGACTCCGAATGAATGGGAGAAACCTTCATAAACGGCAAGGTTTCTTGAACCGAAGGCAGAGCCGACCAATGGCAGAAACATCAGATGAAAGAACTTGAAAGAGGAGCTTGCTGTACCCTCCAGCACCGCTCAATTGCCCGGTGAAGCCCTGCTGCAGTGCGGAAGCTCCAACTTCGTATCTACTCGAAAAACCCAGAATGGACGACTTCTTCCCTTGGGTTGGTGGGACCAACTGACACCAAGACGAACTTTGCTGGAACCCCTCTCCCTGCTTGCTGTACTTCCTTGCTACTGCTGGAACTGAGTGTCAGGGGTCAGAAACACCAGCAACAAGTGCATAGTCTAAGCCGGACCCAAGCTCCAGAAGATCCCGAGGACCCTCCCGAAGCAGGACGACCCAAGCCTGAGCCACCTCAACTGAGTGCTGGACCCCAGAAGCAAGGGGAGCCCAAAAGGTGTCCAAGAACCGCAGTGGTGCTATTTTGAAACTGCGAAGTGCCGCTGATTTGGAAAGAGCCTCTTGCAGTTGCCGACCTTTGCACTGCAGGAGTCCTCCAGACCTCCTCCCTCGTCTCTCCACTGTTAGGGAAGATTCTCAGAAATGTGCCAATTCCCTCCACCTTAGAGACCCCTAGCAACTTTGCAGGATTTTGAGGACTTGATTTTTTTTTTTTTAAACTTTGTTTATTAAGGGAACGGTTCACAGCAAGACAATTCTCATAAGCAGTGCAGCACAGCATGTGCATAATATCGACAATGACATACATCTGTGGCAATGAGGCAGGAAACGTCACCTAAGGTGACGGAGTAGGTGTTACATCAGCATCAGACATCAAATCACATAGGTACAGACGTAGCAGCGACATATATCTTTGGGGCGACAGGGCGTCGGGACTGATAAGACAAAAAGTTCCTCATCATCATTTACCATACACAAGTCTTTCAGGAAGTTGGATCGGGTAGGCCCTGCAGTGGATTTCCAACATTTAAGGATGCAGCGTTTGGCAATAACACATAAGATATTAAAAAACCTTCTTGTGGTTTCCTTCACCTTTCCAATGTCCCCAAACAGGTATTTCAGGGGGGCAGAGCGGCTGGGATCGCTGTTGTCTCCTCAAGGAGTTCAGCCACTTCTTGCCAAAAGTCCGCAATAACAGGGCACGACCAGTACATATGATACGCTCCAGTATCGGCGGCGCCACATTTCGAACATGTCCCTGTGCAACCCTCCACAAACCTAGCTAGCCTAGCCGGGGAGTAATGTAACCGATTCAGGATTTTAAATTGGATCAATCGGAATCCTGAGTTCATGGAGACCGATTTGGTGAGTTGACAACATCTGGCCCATCTCACGTCATCAATCTGGGTGCCTACATCCCGCTCCCAGGTTTCTCTGATAGTGTTTCGTGAGGGGGGAGTGTGCTTGCACCAAGGTGTAAAGCGAGATTCCCTTATGAGCATCCGTCGTCACCATAGCTCTGATACATTCATGTTTCTGGGGTTCTGCCGGGAAGGAAGGACATTTAGCAGCAAAAGCTGTTCTCATACGATAATATTGGAGCTGCTGAAGTTGACCCCCCCCACCGCATCTATGAAGTGGCCGAGTACACAAAACGTGCCATCAGGGAACATATCTCGCATCCTGAAGAGTTTATTTGGGTCCCAGTTTCGCTCAAGGGCCCTGTCAAAAGTCATGGAAACACTAGAGAAGTTCCACAGGGGTATATCTGGGTCATAGGGGATCTCCACGCCAATCCTCCTGTAAACCCTGGACCAAGCTCGTGTGGTGACGTATACCGGGTCGAAAGGGCAGTCGTTACTATAAGTGGGGTTCAAAAGGACTGCGTGCTTTTCGAGAAGAATGTGTGGGGCTGTGTCTTTGGGGTCAAACCAATGTTTCACAAATTGTGTCTGTGCTGCTATGCAATACAATACAATTCAAAATCAGGGGCCGCAATACCGCCCTGTGAGTATGGCTCCACCATCTTGTCCCATCCCAGCCTAGCAGTTTTCCGTTCCAAATAAAGGAAGACGCCAATGATCTAAGTTTCGTAAAAAAGGGTTTAACGGGCCAAATCGGGATGTTGTTGAAGAGATACAAGAGTTTGGGTAGAACTACCATTTTAAGCAGGGCCACTTGGCCGTATAGGGACAGAGTGAGATTAGCCCATAGGTGGAGCTTGGTCGTAAGGGTGAGAAGTAATTCGCCGTGATTATGCAAATACAGCAGCTGTCCATCTCTAGCCACCATTATTCCCAGGTATCTTACCTGCGTGGGGGCAGGCTTAAACCCCGTAATGCGAGATAGGTCACCTGTATTAGGAGTCAATGGAAAGATTTCAGATTTGGGGACATTGATTTTATATCCCGAATATTCTGAGAACTCGTGTATGTCAGACATAATGTGTTGCACATTCTCATGTGGGTCTCGGACATACAATAGCGTATCGTCCGCATACAGTGATATAATTTGGGGAGGGCCAGTCATCCTGAGACCTCTGTGCGAGTGGTGTTGACGGATATATTCCGCCATTGGTTCAATAGTGAGGGCAAACAGAATGGGCGAGAAGGGACAGCCCTGTCTGGTCCCCCTGTGTAGATGGAAAGAAGGGGACAGGGTGTTATTAGTTAGGACCGTGGCGGATGGTTGGGTATATAGCAGCCGGAAGCGTTTAATAAAATATGGTCCAAGTCCAAACCTCTCGAGTACCAGGAAAAGGTATGTCCAGGAGAGAGAATCGAAGGCCTTTTCGGCATCGAGGGCCACTATAGCCGCTTTTGCCTCCGGGTCTATTTGCGCCAGCACGTTAAATAATTGTCGCAGGTTTAAAGCCGTAGATCTAGTTGGTATAAAGCCAGCTTGATCAGGGTGGACCAGGATTGGCATGTACGGCAGGAGCCTGGTGGTCAGCACTTTTGCGAAGATTTTCGCATCAGTGTTGATTAGGGAGAGGGGCCTGTAGCAGGCCATATCCTGTGCTGGTCTGCGTGGCTTCAGAAGGACCGTAATAACTGCTTCACGCATCGAGTCTGGAAGGATACCACAATTCATGGCCTCCTCCCACACTTTCAGTAATAGTGGGGCTAACACACCCTTAAATTCTTCATACAGTTCGGCAGTCGGGCCGTCCTGCCAGGGGCGCGGCCGCCAGATAAAGATTTAATGGCCTCACTGAGTTCTTCAATAGTAACGGGTTGATCTAAAATGTTTCGTGTCGTTTGGGTGAGTGTTGGGAGATCGAGGGAATCCAGGTACCTGAACGTGTCTTCCCTGGTTTTAACATCGTGATCAGAGTATAGAGCAGAGTAGAAATCAGCAAAAGTAGAGTTGATGTCACTTTCTTTATTGACCGTGACCCCAGCCGGGTTCTGGATGCTAGCGATTGGGTTGAGGTGCCTGTCTGTTCTAAGCATGTTGGCCAGAAATCTCCCCGCCCTATTAATCTCCCCGTACCTGCGGGCCTTAGCCGGGGCAGCCATGTACAAGACTTCCCTACTGGCTAGCTCATTGAATTCCTTGAGGGAAGGGTGCATCTTAGATAGGGTTTCCTTGTTCAATGTGGTGCTATATTCCATCTGTAATGCGTCTATTGTGGCTTCAGTCACACCCAGTTACCTCCTCCTCACCGCTTTCAGCATACCTGTGGACTTACCCAGTATAGTAGCCCGGACCCAAACCTTGAATGCCTCCCATAGAGTAGCATAGGTGCTCGCCGAACCCTCGTTCAACTCCAAAGATTCCTCGATTTCAATATGTAATGCCTCACAGATATTGGGGTCTCTAAGGATCGCAGAGGGCATTCTCCACCTTTTAGCCAGAGGTGGGGAGTCATCTAGGCTGATGTCCAGTGTTATCGGCTAGTGGTCTGAGAGCGTGCGGGGGTGTATTGCATAGTCGGCGATCGCGCCAGCGAGGGACAAACTAATAAGCCAGTAATCTATACGGGAGTGGGAGTCATGAACAGATGAGTAGAAAGTGAATTTCTCCTCATGTGGATGCAACGTGCGCCATGCGTCAATTATGTTGGTCTGTTTCATCATCTGTCTAACAGTAAGAGCCGCTTTGGACGGGGCCCTGGGGGAGGTAGATGAGCGATCCAGGGAGTGATCAAGAATCATATTGAAATCCCCGCCCCATATTATTTGCGCCTCTACCGATGTGGACAGCATATCAAGGATTGCGCGGTAAAATAGTGGGTCATTGATATTAGGACCGTATGTGTCAATCAGTAGTATTTGCCGCCCCGCCACCTCCCCCCATACCAACACGAATCTACCTAGAGGGTCTATCTTGCTAGAAAGATACCTGAAGCATAGCTTGGGTTGTATAAGCGTCAGGACTCCCCTGGATTGTGTTGAATACTCTGAAGTACCTATGAGGACCCCATCGTGGGAGGAATTTGGTGTTGATGCTCCCCATTGCATGCGTTTCCTGTATCAGAAGGATGTGGGGATCATGGTGTGTAATATATGCGGCAATTTTCCTTGCCTTGACTGGATTGTTGAGACCCCGAATGTTCCAAGAGAGTAGTCGAATGTTCAACCCACCCTTAGCCTGCGCCATAGTAGCCTATCGGAGGGGGCATTTGCCAAGTATGGCGCCATTGTCTCAAGTACTGGAAGAGTCTTGTTGGAAAATAGTCCCCTGATTTTAACTTTGTAACATCCCCAACCATGCCTGGCAGAGCACCAGGACAAACTTTTACACGTTTCCCCGCCAACCCCACCCGCATCATCAACCCCAACCCGATGATGTATCCCATCAACCATAACTTGAGAAGTCTCCTGGGGGTGTGAGCTGTACTCACGTGACTGAACACCATGGGGGGGGGGGGGGGGGACTCACGGCCCTACGACAACATATGGTGGATAGGGCCACCTCGCCGTCAACAGGTTATTGAACTTATGGCACGGCAGTGTAGAGCAAGTCTCATCAGCCAGCATGGTCCTCCGGTTCCGCCACCAGCCGGGGCGGCAGGTTACGGTCAGTTTCCCGGCTCCCTGGGGGAAGGGGGATTGAGGCCTCGACGTCCATCATGGCCTCCGTAGGATTCTCAAAAAAGTGTGCACATTTGCGCATTTTAGCCGGGAAGACAAGTGCATATGGGATCTGGCGTAACCTCAGCTGTCTCTTGACCGGTCCGTAGGACCTCCTCAACGTTTGCACATTGGTCAAAAAATCTGGATACATGTGTATCCTGTTTTCCTCATAATGCAGGGATCCTTTTTCTCTGGAAAGCCTCAGGATAGCGTCTCTGTCTCTATAATTCAGGAGACAGGCAATGATCGTGCGGGGCGGTGCTCCAGGCCTGGGAGGGGGGCCAGGGTGCGATGGGCCCGCTCCACGAGCGGAGAAAGTATCGGGCCCAGGAGGGATTTCAGGTGGTTTTCTACCTGGCGCTCCATGGAACCCTTTCCGAAGGATTCGGCTACTCCGACCAGGCGGATGTTGTTTCTCCTGGAACGAGATTCCAAGTCCTCGCACTTATTCAGGGTTTTCTGCAGGTCTCCCTTCAACTGGGCGATATCGCGGCTGTGTTGTGCTATCAAGTCCTCGTTAACTCCAATTGTGTTCTCCGCCTCCGTAGTGCGTGCACTTTCCTTATCAACCCTTGCCTTCAGAGAGCTGATCGTGGCACCTATGTCGTCCAGTTTGTTGTTGACCGCCAGGAATCCACTTTGGACCATCGACAATAGTTTGTCCACTCTCTCATCCATTGGAGACTCCGGTTGGCTGCCCAAGGGCTCGGCGGGTGTCTCGGCAGACCTATGTGGCTGGGAGCTGGCAAAGTAGTCCATCGGACCAGTTTTCTTGGTGCCCATACTTTTCTTCTCGCTGCGGCCCATGTATTAAATCTGTTGGGTTGCATCTACACACGTTCTGGTGCCCAGTGGCAGTCGGTGGTCAGCGATCGCCGGCACATAGGTGTGTGATGTAGTTTGTGGGCAGCATGTTCTGTATATGGGGTGACGAGGGCAACACTGTTTATGGGTATATGCAAAGAAAATGCGCCACAGCGACACAGGAGGAGCCACGACAAGGGCACCCACCTTATGATGTTATCAGCAGGCCCCGACGTTGGTAAGGTCCGACCCGGTGGTCAGTCAAGGATCAATCGGCGGGGCAGCAACGGCTCAGGGAGCGGGTTGGCACCCCGCTGTAAAAAACAATGTTCCGTCTGGGCCGGGCCTGCGGCGCACACCCAGGAGGAGGACCGGGGGTCAGCAGGATATGTTCACAGGCAACTCAAAAAGGCACGCAGCGCGGCTCCTCCCCCCTCCGGCCTGCAGACGAGCCAACGCCTCCGGCCGTTGCGTGATTCCTCCTGGAGCCGTGGTCCGGGTACGCCGCGCTCACAGTGTAAGTTTCCAGTCCGATATCTCAGGATTGAGCCGGCGTTTCTACATGGAAATCAGTGGAATGATGCTGCAGGCTCTCCACTGCCGATTACAGATGTTTAATGGCGTGTAGGTGGTCCCGAACAGGATTAATTTTATAATAGGATATGTTACGGGCCGGAGCTCTCCCCTTCAGGCGGCCATCTTTGTCGTGCGCAACTGCGCCCCCTAGGACTTCATTTGTTTAACCTGGAGAGAGTGTGACCCTTTTTCCCCACTCATGTATTTTAATGTGAATTTTACCTTGGTGTTTCTTTTGGTTATGGAGTCTAACACACTCCATAGGCATCATCTTTTACATTGTGTCACACAGCACCTTCAGTGCAGTGGCACAGGGAAGTCTTTTAGATTTCCCCAAGGTTTATATACCTTCTCTGGGATACACTACTGTTTCCCAGAGCAGGAAAGTGAAATTGACTTTACTTACCATTGTCACTTTTTTAGGCCCAGCACACACTATCTTACAATAGAGTGCTGAGGGGTTACTTAGTATCCCCTGTGTCTAGATCCTCATGTAACATTTTTATGTTACCTTTTCCTCACTGAATGGCTGGTGGCAGTGGTTTTGTTTGAACTACCATGGTTTGCATTTACTGCAGGCTGTGTTTGCGGCTCCAGTAAAGCAACCGCGGGAGCCATCTTTTTCAAAATGGCGCAGAGCCATCTTTGACAAAATGATTCCCAGTCGTCTTTTTTCACCAGTTCTTTGTGGAAAGGCCCATCTAGAGATTTTCTCTGCACGCCAAACCAGGTTTGGTCTCTCTGTTAATTTCGCCTTTGGTGGGCTTCAGGAGTGAAACCCGCCTCTGGCTCCAAGTGAGGGAGGTACCAGAAACTCCCTGTTCTTAGTCTCCTAGGAGACCCAAATGCACTCTGTGGTTATTGGCTGGCTGACTGTCCAGCAAGGACAGCCACCCTGCTGGGTGAGTGACAGCTAGGCTGGAATGAATGGGAAAGAACTGAATAAAAGGTGAGTCTTTTGGCTTGGAAGGGAGAGTCGACCACTGGACGAAGGAACCGAAGAAGAACTTTTTTTTTAATTATTTGTTTTGGCTTTATAAATAAAACCTTTACAAAATCACAACAGTATTAACTATAAAATTGCATAAATAATCAAGGAAAAAATCAATGGCAAACTAATCACAAGCAAACCAACGGTATCACCATGAGAGAGGAGAGACAGCCAAATCAGTTCAGAAAGCCAAAAAAAATAAAAGGAAAAAAGATATTCCTTAAATTATAATGGCACTTTTTTAAGTACTTGTATAATGGCTGCTGTTAAACTCTTGACCAGCAATCATCCTCTCCCAAAAATATTCAGAAAAAGACTTTCCTCCTTGGCCACAAATCTTCTAAGAAGTAGCAGTCTGATTTCCCAGGTACCTTAGTAAGTGTCTTATTGTTTGTCTGCCCGGGAGTACACAATCACAGTTTTTTTTACTTGATCCCCTTGGTTTCTTCTTGTTAGTATTTCCCCAGTACGTGCCACATTGGAGCCTCAGAAAGTTGTTTCTTATTTCTCTATCAGGGAACGTTTGTAGCTAGCAGGGCAAAAGAAACAGCTTTTTTTCCATCCTTAAGCAGGGGTTCAATGGCTTACTGGACCTTACGTTAGCAATTGTATCAATCCAGTCCCAGGTTTTCAGTGTCCTTTTCACTTAACAAGGATTTGAAACAAGAATTTCTAGATTAATCTCTATTCTGGACAGAATTCCCTTTATTTTTTTCTCCAGGTCACACAGAATCTGTGATCTTGCGTTTTTGAGGTGCTCATTTACCTCCTAAAATAAAGGGAGTCTTGTTTGCTGATAATAACTTCCCTATATAAAGAGATAAGTTTCCAGTCTGCACGACACCCAATGAGACCAGATTGCACCCTCGATTTTGATCCAATTTGTGTGCCAGCATAAACGATGTGCAAAATCTGATCAGTGATAGAATCGAGAATTTACAGTATTTTGCATTAAGTTTTTTCATTTGAGGAAATAATTGGGCAACTTTCTCTATCATTGATAAGTTTACTTTGTTTTTTGTGGGATACGCGTAGATTTTATAACCCAAATAGGTCAAATCATCTATGCGGTGAACAACCATCCCGTCGAGGAACCAATTACCATAACTGATTTTCTTTTTTGAATGTTTAAAAATCTGAATTTTAGATTTCGCAGGGTTAATTGTGAGCCCGTTTAAACTGGCATATTCCCCCAACTTATTCAGGAGACGTTGAAGGCCCACTGCAGACCTATCTAACAGGACGATGTCATCCGCGTAGGCCAGCCAGTGAATCCTTCTACCATTTATCACTTGACTGGCCAACGCTGCTGAAAATTAGGTGTGAGAGAACTAGGTTGAAAAACAATGGTGCCCCCATACAACCTTGCCTAACCCCTCTCAAAACCTGTACCAAATCAGAGAGGTGGCCTTGCTCATCAAAACGTACTCTTAATGTTGTGTTTCTATGGAGCTCGATTAGAATTGCCAGAAGATGGTGTGGTATGCCCCACTGAAAGTTCTCCACAGCCGACATCTGTCCACATGGTCAAATGTCTTGGAGAGACCCACCCAAGCCCCATAAAGGAGGTAGGTCAGATCTCCCATTCGACTTTTTACTGACCAGATTTCGAATAAGGCCGTTCAGGCCTGTGGACAGACCCTTCCTGAAACCTGTCTGATGGCATGACAGGATTTGCCGTGCCTCAACCCAGCTTGTAAGATCTCTTAAGAGTAATTGCATGAAAAGTTTGCTATCAATATCAAAGAGGGCGATCGGACGGCAATTTTCCGGTTTAAGCCGATCACCCGCCTTGAAGAATGGTATAACTAAAGCATTCTTCCACGACAGTGGAAACAAACGGGTCCTTAGTATTTCTCGAAAAAGAAGATTCAAGATCTCTGCCCAAAATTTTGGTTTATTTCTAAGAACCTGGTAGGTTAAACCATTTGGTCCCACCGCTTTAGAACTAGAGGACCTTGAAATAAGATCGAGAATATCATCTTCCTCGAATGAAAGGAACCAAGGGGAATCTATTTCCGGAGTAAATCCAAGAGACCCACGAGAGCTAAAGTTCTCTGAGAGATGGTCCACCCACTTTTTCTCTGGGACTAGGTTGCATAGGGAGTTAACACCAGATTCCAATTTTCCCACCACCAGAGTTCTTCTTTCCAATCTATTTTTGAGGTTTCTACAAGTTTTTCATTGAGGGTTTTCCCTTCGTGTTTATATTTTACAACTCTCAGTTTTCCCTTGCAACCCTCTACTTCTTGCGCCAATCTCATTTCTTTGAGGTTTAGCAAATCCAGGAAGAAAAGTTCCAATCTGGAGTGATCACTCCCACCTTTGTGATTTATAATCAAGCTTGGCTGGAGGCAGGACAGTTTGGAAGAGACAAAGGCAAAGTCCAAGGTAGAAGCCACATTCCCCCTGCGCCAGGTTGCTTCTTCCCTTCCACCCATAACAGGTTTCGCCTGGATCTGCTCTAAGTTCCAAGATACCAAAAAATCAGACCATATTTTACCTCTTCTTGAGGTTATACTCCCTTCGTACTCACCAGAACCTTTAGTGGAGCAGTCAGAGTTGAAGTCCCCGGCTAAGAGGATACAAATACCTTCCTGTTCAGACTTCAACTTGGTTAATATCTCATCAAGATCCACTAGAAAATTATGAAATTTGGAGATAGCCGGGTTCCAGTAGATATTGATAATCACCATTTCAAAAAGGGTTTCAGTATTTTTCAACACCACTTTGCATGCTTGTATTCCCAAAGGGTTATTACACACTGGAGTAAACCTTTTGAACGTGGAGTTTTTAAAGGCAAGCAAAAGTTCCCCCCACCCCCACCTGACGGTATGCCTTTGGCTTTTTGAGTTTCATACAGATTTTGAGTTGTAAAGCCCTCAATATCAAGCTGGTGTACGAGCCAGGTTTCCTGTAATTTTAAGATATCATTTTGCCACCATAGCTCTTCTTTAAGTTGTTTCTTTTTCAAAAAACCTGACCCTCGTGTATTCCAACAAACCAGCTTCAAGTTGCTTTGCCTAAAGGCAGGTTTGTCTCTGCTCCCAATCTTAGAATGATTTGCGATATAATCTCAGGGAGTTTTGCCAACAATTCTCCATTTTGGTTTGGAGCCCGAGAATGATTTACATCTTTTTTCTGTGAGACCTCACCCTGAGCCCCCATCTTCACTCCTAGTCCCCCCCCCCTTTGCTTGCTGTGCTGGGGGGTACTCTTGTTTCGCTTTCCTCATACTTTTCTGTAATCATCAGGCCCACCCGGCCCAAATCGGCCTTATGGTTTACAATAGCTTGTTTAGCACTTCTGGTTTTCAGGCCGATTTCAATGAAATGATGGTCATTTTTGAGTGTGAATTTGACATATTGAATGTCGTCACTTGCGAGGAGTAACAGGTTTGGGACCAGGTTCAAGTAAGAGAGAATAACCAATCTACAAAGAGATTTGTTATTGTTGTTGGGGGCCTTCCTTAACCAGACTTTTGGAATGGAATAGTCTGCCTCATCTATGGTCTTGGCCACTACAGGATTTTTTGATGGGGAATGATTTGAGCCCCTCGCAGACACTACTTCCAGTGGGGAGCAACAATTTTCTATACTTTCCCAGACCATTCCACGTGTCGTCTGTACGAACTGAGGGTTCCTGCCTCTCTCCCTCTTGTATGACATAATGAGGGGTTAATGGTTCAGGCCTATGCAATTCCTTCTCTGTTCGCTTTACAAAAATTGGCGCCAATTTCAGATGAATCTTCGCAGGACCCCTCCAGCTGTTTCTAAAACTAAAGCAGAGTTTTGAGCCTTAGTTTCTTTTTGTCTCAGAAATATTGGGGCTATCTTTATATTTGCTTGGTTTATACCCCCATTTTGTTTACTTTTCATCTTCAGGGGAGAGCTCAATACATCCGTCTGAAGACCAATACTTGAACAAAGGATTTTTTTTTCCGCTGGGCCTTTGTTACTTTCCTTCCTGCAAGAGCCTTTTTGCCCAGATTTTTTCTTGGAAGAAAGGAACTTGGATTTACTCGAGTATCAGCCACAAGCAGATCTGGTTCCGCCGATGGAGGAGCTGGAACACAGGCTTCAATGGGTTCCTCTTCCACTGGGAGAGTCAAGTTTTTCAAAAACTGATTTACACCTGTGGTCCTTGGAGTTTGTCCCTTCTGATTTTTTGTATTTTTTTGCGTTCTTATTTTTTGTGGAGGAGGATTTTTTGGCAGGGTTTGATTTGCCCATTTCCGTTTTATTTTTCTTCTTCCTTTATAATTTTGTGAGGAAGCTGGAATCCAAATGTCCTCCACAATGACTAGCTTTCGGGTGGATTTATCCTCCAATAGAACTGGGATGTGTTACGCTCACCTGGCTCCCACAGAGGCGTCGATCTGGACTGGACTGCTGCGGTCTCCACCAATGTGACATGTAGGGCCGAGATGACGGACTGGACTGGCCCACCTAGCTTCCTTCGCTTGGCCCGTAGGAATATTCTTCTGCAAGTGGAGAAAGGGAATTAACCACCCGTGGAGTTGAGCGTAAATCCCCCACCCCGCTGTTCTCCCCACTGATCACCTTGGATGTTCCCTCTTATAGTCCCACCTGATGATTTGAAAAGATGAGCTCTCCATCCTGCATTGAGCGCAGGGGCGTGTAGATAACCAGTTGCTTCACTGGCTTGAAGGAATTGGTGAATTCCAGGACAATATTGACTCGTATATTCCCGGCAAGACGCCGTAAGTATGTAGTTCGTAAGAGTTCAAATGCCTGACTTTCACTCTTGTCCGATTCTTTGCAGGTTGCAGCTTGACCCTACTGAAGAGTTCCTCGTGGCAACCGGTAATGTTCTGGTAAGGATTTGGATTATTCAACACAGTTCGTTAGAATAACGTCCATATGTAACCCGTTGCTTTCTCCCTTATTCAGGCGCTGAGACAAAGTATGAAGTATCGGGGAATAATGCCTCCGGCGGTAAAATTAGGAAAGTCTTTTGTGGTGAGGAGGGTTCCCCTTGTTAGTACCTTGTTTCACCTTGCTGTCCTTTTGTTTCCCCTTAGGGACCGGGGTTTGGCTAGGATGCAGTGGAAGCTGCGCCGACCCGTGAAGAAGAATAGTACCCCCGGTGGTAAAATCTGGTAAATCTATGGGGGGCATTCCTCTGTGTATTCCCTTGGCTCACCTTGCTGTTCTTGTCTTTTCCTAAGGTGCCGGAGTGCGGCGGTAACATGCAGGAGGATGCGGTGAAATGTGAAGATGCTGCGAAGGCCGGTGAGATCAGCGTGGCGCTGCAGCAGGCGAGGCGACGCGCATAAAATAACTTCTTTCTTCCAGCTCGAAGGCGGGATGGATCGGGAATTCAGGTAAGGATCAAAGGTATTGCTCTTGTTCTAACCTTTTCTCCTTCTTTCTCCCTTTTTCTAGGAGCTCCAAACTCGAGGCAGGCGTGGCAGAAGACTGGATGCAGACTTGCAGGCACGGTGAGCGTTACGCTGCTGGATGCAGATTAACGCGAAGCGTGTGCTGCTCTTCGGGTGTGGTTTAAATAGCCTCCAAAGTAGTCCCAGGTAAGTATCCCTCCCCAGCCCCACCCGAGTAAAAAAATAGTCCCTAGGTAAAATAGTCCCTTCCAAGTCTCGTTTGGCTTGGAGCTCTTGCAGCATGGTCTGCATCAGGTAAGTTTTAATCTATGAGCCTGGCGCCTATGGCACCAGGACTGCACCCAAGTAGCCCCTAGCGGGGGTTGTTGGGTTTGCTTGGGGTAACTTGATGCCTGCTTCCGGGGTTGCTGGACTTGGTCTGGGTCCCCGGGGGTAGGCATCATGACAGCATGTCGGTGACCCCCTCCTCCTCATCAATCACCACATTTGTCAGTCTTCTGAACTCCAAGACAGATTCCGAGAGGGGGGTATCATCGAAAGGAGAGTTTTTCAACCCGACCTTCTAGGTTTGAATTCTGCCCGAGGTCAAGGGAAAGTCGCAGATTTTCTGAAAATTCTTTAATCAGCTCATGGGTAGCATCACTATCTTTTTTTCCTGCTTTAAGAAGGAGAAAAATGTGTGCCATATTGAGGCCCTGTTTAACTTGTTCAAGTTGTGTTTCCTTTAAAGTGGGGATCACAATATTGTTCATAGCGGTGCTCAAACCCACAATTGCTGATTCATTTTTAGCCGTTTCGTTTGTTAATTCAAGCAGCACCCCAGCTTGTGTTTCCACTTCCATTTTTAAAAGTTCAAAAACTGAAACCAATGAGTTCAGTACAAAGCTGAGGGCCGGGAGGGTGCTATCGCTTGTTTGCTGAACATTACTGTGTTGATCAAAACCAAAACTTGGTTGACAGTTGTGTGACGTACTGGAAGGCAACTCATTTTGGTCTGATGGTCCCAGAATTGTATTCTCTCCAACCTCTATGACCAATGGGGTGGGCACTTCTTCACTCTCTTGCCTGAGTTCAGGGGATTGCCACGTACTATTGTCCATTTCTTCTGCGTCGTTTAGACTTTTGTTTCGTTTCTTAAAGAAATGATCCTTTATTTTGCCTAGAATTTTTTTGTAGTAATTGTGTATTCCAAACCTCACTTCCACCCCTTTCTTAATGTTAGTGGTTCTTCAGCTTCCACTGTTTGAGGGGAATGGGCATGGACCAAAGCACGAGTGGTTTGGGGAGCACTCTGTTGGTGAGCTAACAGAATTTCACTGGGAGCGCTGGATTCCTCCCCAACCCTCTGACAGTGATCTATTTAAGAGCTGCCCCGAGCCAACTCATTTTCCAAGGAAGGGGTACTACGCAATCTCATTTTACTGCCCCACTTTATCGTCTGTGGCAGTTGCGGCTATAAAAAGGCAGGTACACTGAGTAGGAAGAAGGAATATACAATATTTTGATCAAGCAGAATAAGTAAAGTTGCAGTTGTACCAATTACAGAAAAGGGAGAGCGGGTGAAAAAATAAATAAATTGGTAGGCTGCACTCCCGTAGCCCCCTCATGTCTCTGTATGTCTTTCACAAGTCCTACTAAATCTTTCTGCTGCTTAGCAGCTGTACACTCTTCTTGGCTCACAAAAGCAGCAACTGGATCTTTAGAGTGCCCCTAAATATAACGTGACAATAAGGGTAAGAGGGCTAACAAACCTTATTCAGCCACGATATTGCGTGCATGTAGTTTGACAAAATAGAAATCCAAGTTATTTCCTGCCGTTACCTCCAATGGTGATCCAACACTCAAGCAGCTTCAGAAAGAAAAAGTAAGGGTCCGGGACATCCACGCCCACAGTGTCTCCTGCAGCTGCTGATAAAGTTCCTCGTTTTCCTGGCCGTGTGGGATTTCAAGTTTCGCCGTGTCCTCCGAGTACTGAGAGGCCTCAGCGCCAACCAGAGCCAAACAGCGCTGTAATTGACACGCTGTAAATAAACAATGCACAGCCCTTTCCTCCGCACTGGGCTTCAAGAAGAACTTGAAGAGGACACCTGCTGCAACTCCTGGATCGTTGGTTTGTCCGGTGAAGCCCTGCTACAGTGCCAAAATGTCAAGTTCGCATCGACAGAGAAGCCCCTGCAAGGAGGACTTCTCCCTTTGAGTTGGTGGGACCAATCATCAACAAAGTAAGCTACCTGGACATCCATCTTGGAGCTGGTTGAATTTCCACAGAGTTGCTGCTGGAAACCGTAGAGCCAGGGAAAGGAACACCAGATTGTATGTGTTGCTTTTAAGATGGCCTAGAGATTTTGGAAGATCCTTCGGAATCCCCAGAAGCAGGACTGACCAAGCCTGAGCCCCCTCAACAAAGTGCGGGACCCCAGAAGCAAGGAAAGCCCACCTCAGCCAGGAACCACGTTGTTGCTATTCGCAGTAGACGCGAGGAGCTGAAACGCGAAACAGCCACTGAAAGTGAAGTTTGCCGGTTGCTAGTTTTGAACATCCCAGTGCATTGCAGGAGTCCCACGACGTCCTCCCTCTTGACCCCATGACTGAGGCCCAGGAACAGTGAGATCTGCAGAGCTACACAGGAACAGAAGTCATCAGCTGCATCTTTTCTTAATTTCTAAGGTACTGTAAAACAAGTCTAAGAACTTGCATCTCGCTGTAAAAGTGCTTGTAACTTCCAAAACTCACAGGTCTAATCAGCTTGTGACCCTACATTTGATACCATCAAAGACTCCTAAGAACTTGTGCAAATACTTTTCCATTTACTTACCAGAAGAGCTTCATCCTATCCAAGACTTTTGCCCATTGACTTTGGCTTAGCCTATTGAATTGTATGACTCTTCCAAGAGGATCTAAAAGTGGTTTGCCCGGCTTAAGAAATCTGTGATGTCTTGTGTTTTAATAACCTTTGCCTTTTACCAACTTCTAAGAGTATTCAGAATGCCAACAGTAAGATATTAATGTCCCCAGCACCCCAGTTATTGAAGTCACCTTTGGGTGTAGGTTGTGTCTGTGGGCCATCCCAAAAGGGTATTTTCAGATTCAGAAACTCAGAGTGTACAGTATTGAAGTGTATTTGTGTGTTATTATTATATATAATGGTTGTGTTGAGCTATCCCTTGATAGTGCGCCGAAAAATAATGGAATGGCAAGTAGTGATGATTAATCAATTCCTGTTTATTTTTGTGATGTTAGAGCCTTTGTGGATGACACGTGTTTCGGCAGAGCTGCCTTTATCGAATCCAGGCTATATAGATAGCTCATAAGTCACTGCATAATGCATAAAGGTGCTGAAGTTCACAGGGATGAATCCCTCCTGATACAAAGAGGTCCTCCGTATGTCCGAGTGTCCTTATTATTATATTGCTGCCTTCTAAAGAAGGCTTTATAACTGACTGATACATTAATAATTGTTTATGCAAGAAACCTTGAGTATAAGAGTTTATTTCAATACCTGTAACTGTGAATCTCTGTGTAACTCCACCTCTGCTCACATTTCCCCTCTTGAGAGAAGCCTGGCTACTCAACATGCTACCAAAACGGTGTAGTACAAGCTTATATCAAAGGTTGGATTGCTTGTAATCCGGCGATTCGTCAAGCCAAAGGAAGACCCATGTCTGGCTTGTTGACAACAGTGAGAAAGGCGGCTGGATTCAGGATTATTGATTCCCAGAACCTGTCTCCTTTCATTCAATTCTCAACAATTGGCATAACTCAACCTAACGAAAGTAACATCGACCGCTTATACATTATTAATGTATACTGGAACCATCAAAACAAATATGCATCGTCTTTTCTTGACACTGTGACAACTGTGATTGATGACCTCCTTGGGAAAGAATCTCCGTTAGATCTGATTGTTTGTGGCGACTTGAACTTGGTCTGTCTGAATGAGAAATCGCATCTCGAACCTAAGGCACCTCAATGGTGCGGTGAATGGACTTGCGTGCTATGCATATGTTAAATGGCAACACTGCGGGCGATATGCCTGCGCAGCCAACCTGGAGAAGAGAGGAGTTAACATCAGTACTTGACTACATCTTTGTAACGGGAAATCTTCTTAAGGGAGTCCTGCATTTAAATGTCCAAAAAATGTTTCATAGTGATCACGAAATGGTGCAACTGACACTGAACAAAAAATGTGTCTGCCCGCAGTCAATATGGCCTTTCTTGGTAAGTACAGGCTCAAGCAGGATTCGACTTAATCTTCTGGATACTGAAGTAGCGTCTATAACATCAAAATTCAAAAGAAATACTGAGGCTCTTGAATACCAACATCTTTTAGTTCAATTCGAAGAAAGAAGATCTAAACTGAGCCATGTCGAATTGCATCCTAAACACAAATTTGACCTTTGTGTGTTGCAGCATAAACGCCTGATGAGACAGGAATTAAGGAAAATCAAAAACACCTCCAATGTAAATGCAAAACAAACTCGAAGAACGATTAAGCAAAAATACAAACATTGGCTTAAGTCACACGCGGCTATTATGTTGCAAAATGATTCTGAGAAGATGATGGCAAAAATGGAGGGGCGCAATTCAGCGGAATTTTGGAGTGTATTAAACAACTGTGTAACACCTCAATACGCGTTACAGGCTAACGCGGTTAGTGAACAAGCCTGGGTAGAATTTTATTCTGCATTATTTGGCAAAGATGATCCAGCAAGTGCCTGTGTCCTTTTGTCTGAAACCAAATGGGACCTGCAATTTGAAAAGAGGTGAAATTCTATCAATAATCAATGGACTGCGTGAATCCAGAGCGCCAGGCCCTGACGGACTAACTAATTACACAATCAAACGCAATCCAGAACTATGGGCAGACTTTTGTGTCACTCTATTCAATTGCGTTGCAATGAGCGGTTCTACACCCAACTCATGGAAGAGTGCTATTGTGGTTCCCATCTTTAAAACTAAGTAATCCTAAAAACTATCGAACGATAGCGCTTCTTGATGTTGTGGGGAAGATTTACGCAACTCTGCTTCAACGCAAACTTGTGAGGTGGGCAAAAGACTCTAATCACATAGACCAGAGACAAGCTGGATTTGTAAGAGGTGTAGGTTGTGACCTCAACTTGTTGCTACTAAATCGTCTAAAGATGGAGGCAATCAGAACTAATACAAAAATCTATTTGGCTCCGATTGACCTCTCGCAGGCTTTTGATAGTATCAACAGAGAGAGGATGTGGGAAAAATTGAGACTGTCCGCCTAGTTTAATGGGCGCAATTCAGGAACTGCACTCGGAAACGTCCATTAGGGTTCGTCTGGACTTGAAGGGCACTCTGTCTGCAAAAATAAACACATTTAAGGGTGTGAAGCAGGGCTGTCCCTTGGCAGCAACTATATTCAACCTGTTTATATCCGATGTGAACGAGATCTTCTGTGGCAACAGTCTGTTTCCTCCTAAAATCCATGGAGTACCCATTAACTATCTGCTATACGCTTACGATCTTGTCTTAATAGACCAGACGCCAATAGGTCTTCAGCGAAAAATGAATCTTATAGATAGCTACATAACATCGAATGGGTTGCAAATTAACAGACTAAAAACAGAAATTTTGACATTAGGGAATCTTCAAGGAGCGCTTGGTAAGGGGTCGAAAGAGAATTGGTACATCGCCAATGAGCGCATCCAGCTCGTAAAATATACGAAATATCTAGGCATGACCATCAGTGCAAGCAGAAACGATGCACCGTGGACAGAAGTGGTGAAAAGCAAGTGTCGGCAACTGGCAAGCCAAGCATGTCTGATTAACAACAAATATGGCAAATTTTCGTTGAAGCCGACAATTATGTTTTTTCAACAGAAAGTGGTGCCAAGTCTAATTTACGGAGGTGAAAATGCCTTCGGTTGTTCCAATGAACTATGGAACTCATTAGAAAACATCTTTTGGTCTCGTGTACTTCACTTACCGAGGGGTATCGCAACTGTTTGTATACGGTACGAGCTTGGTCTAATCTCAATACATGCAAGAGTTCTATGGAACTTGTTGAGCCTTTATCGTAAAACGATGTTAAAGACTCCGGCACCCCAATTTCTAATTGTGCACATGCCTGATACTGCGAAAGACTATACGATCCTCGCCAAGTGGAATCAGCTATGTCAAGACCTGTTAGGCGAGTATGATATCACTACTGCTATGCTATTGGAAAATCCGGTGGCAGCAAAGACGAAGATCTGGCGGCTGGATTGGATTAAGACCTGTGACCTAAGAGCCAAGTGTAAATGAATGCACGAAGTCCCAGGCGATGCGAAAGCTTTCAATCAACGCCATTCCTATTTAATGTGCCTGCCAAATCAGCACACAAGAGCCCTGTATATGAGATTTAGATTAAATGCACTAAGTACAAAAGAATGTTTAAGTTCTTGGCCAAAGTACGTAAACATTGATCAAATGTGCCGCTTTTGTAATCTTGCTAGAGAAACTTTAAAGCATTTGATTAGGTCATGCCCGAGTTTTGAGAAAGAAAGGACAGATTTTTTCTCCACTCATTTATAATGTTAGTTCAAGGAGCTTGGAAGAATGGTGGGAAATGTTCTTCGAAGGCTCTAACAGAACAGTATTATTCAATCTGATAACTTTGCTCCAGGTCGTAAAAACTCGGCTGGATATGCAGGAGCCAATTTTGGTGCCTAGAGCCGAATGAATCTTTGTAGTTCAAACGGCCTAGACACACAGATTGATGTGAATGCAAATAAGATTGGTGAAAAATTGTGTGTAGAAAGGCGGGGAGGGAAATGGATACTGACAAAGGATAAGGACATGTTGTGGTTTGTGTTTTCTTTTTTTTAAAGGTTGAATAAACCAATTAAAAAAAAAGAAAAAAAAAAAAGGTTGGGTTGCCAATACCTGTAGTCAGTTGTTTGTAGTGTTCCCAGGGGGTACTGCATTCAAACCTTGCCTAACACCCACGACTGAGGACCATGAACTCCAGGACTGCAACCTGAACAGAAGCCAGCTAGATCCTCTTCATCCAACCTAAGGTACTGTCTTGACTGAAGGGGTACTTACCACCTGTCTCTAGCGTGCTTGTTCTCACTGGATACTTGCATTAGCTGCCTTTTGTAGAGTTGCTTGCAGTTTGTGGCCCAACAGTGATTCATTTCCTACAAACTCTCTAAATAACATTGTGCAAGGCTTTTGTGCTATCTGAAGAAGTGTTTCAGCTCCTTAGACATTGTTTCAATTGACTTTGGCTGTCCTGGCTCCCTGCAGACTCTTCTGACCCATTGACTTTGGTTTTAATTGTCCCTTATAGGTGGCACATTAGTTTAAGTTGTATTGCTGGGAAAGGTCTAACCTAGACTACATTGGAAAGATTGCAAAGTATTCACATATTCTGAGAATCTGTTAACCTTTTCCTTCCCCAACCTTTTCCACAACCTCAGTATTGCATTTAAGTCTCAAAAGTGATATATCAATGTCCACAGTGTCCCAGCAATTAAAGTATCCTCAGGGTCTAGGAAATGTGTGTGTTGCATCCCAAAAGGCCATCTACTTGCTTATCTTAAATGTGAGGAAGTGTTGTGAAGTGTATTTTTATTGTTGCATATTGCCCTTTCTAAAGTATGCTTATTTAAAACCAACCGTTAAATAATTATTTTACTAGCAAACCTTGAGTGTACCTGTTATTTGGATACTTGTAACTGTGAAACTATGTTGCGCCTCTACAGCTCACATTTACCGCTCTTGAGATATGTCTGGCTGCTCGGTCACTACCAACTTGTTTAGTACAGACCTATACAAATATGTGGGTTACCTATTACCAAGGGGACAAGGCTGGTGTAATCTCCCACAGGGTTACTACATACAATATTGCCTAACACTTTGTCATACTCCTATGCCCCGTCCCCTTTCCTCCATACTTGTGGGAGATTCCCAAGCACCGACCATAGGAAATACAGGTAGATGGAAAATCCCTTATTGGAACAAATTCTTCATAACTGCCTGGCCAAATTGGGCATCAGCCCTGGAGCTCAGGTCAAGAGAAAGTCTGCAAAAAAGACAATGGGTAAACCCACTTAGCAGCCTTAGCTATGGACTCCTAAGGGACATATTTTTGGAAGGCAACAGCAGCTGCTTTGCCACGGACCAGATGTGCATGAAGGCCTTGAATTTTGTAGGCCCCGGAAATACATGAAGATAGCCCCTTCAGGGCCTTCTGCAAGAGCT
Source organism: Ambystoma mexicanum (assembly GCF_040938575.1). NCBI lineage: Eukaryota > Metazoa > Chordata > Amphibia > Caudata > Ambystomatidae > Ambystoma > Ambystoma mexicanum. Next base: position 549,768,014 of record NC_090935.1, on the reverse strand, counting down.
TGAAAACGTGGCTTTTTACACAAGAGCAACCTACTTTAATTTAAGCCTCTTATCCCACTCAGTAAACCTATGCTTATACCTGCTCTCTGCTATTCGCCTATTTGTATTGATAATGTACACCCTACACGTATTGTTTGGAAGGAGCTAGTTCTTTTCTTCATTCCCAAGTGCTTTAGAATTATGCAAGACCTCTGGAAACTGTTTTCTAAGCACTACAAGAGTCCAGGGGGGAGGAGGGTCACTAAATGAAGATAGTTAGTATTTAAATATAAGGTGCAAATAACTATTTAGTTGAATGAATTTGTAATAAATGTTAAATTGTAGTTTAAAATCTCAAAGCACGGTGAATGCACCCTGTGCTAAAAATAGACTACAGGCACTGCCGTAGGGTTCGCTGAGGCTGGAAGAGAGAGCATGAGGTAACTCAGCAGCTGTTTCCAGCCCATCAAAAGCCAATGGAGACTAAAGGATTCAATGCACGCCATGCAGAGCACTATGGAAACAGGTTTTTTAAGAGAATTACTGGGCCATATAAAATATAAGAATATTGAGTGAAGTGTTGAGATAATGGCGGGAAGGTGTGTTTATGTATACATGTTTATAATATAGAAAATTATGCTAACAAGAGCTACAATGTATTTCTGGATAGGCTAGCATTATATTAAGTAGCCTGTCCCAAACGGAACCCCGGCCATGCAAGAAGGGAGACTGCAGAACACCTTTTAAATGAGAACAGTTTTGGATGAGCTATGCCGGTATCCAGTGACCAAGTCAAACAGTATATAAGATCCCTGCTTGGCATTGGTCTGCAGGAGCCAGCCACGAAGACAGAATGCTGGTCGGGGAGCAGAGTCCTCTGCCGCCGCCCCCCACCCCCTATCCTCATCTTTGTACAGATTAAAGTTTATCCTTGCAAGATGAAGACTCATGGCCTTAATTCACTAGAGGGGTGTATTTACTCTGTTGTGAGCGTGATTAGGGGTGTTAGGGAGAATTCTCAAAAATGTGCAAATTCCCTTCCCCTTAGAGACCCCCAGCAACTTTGCTGGATTTTGGAGGACTTGATTTTTTTACCTGGAGAGAGTGCAAGCCCTTTTCCCACTCCACATGTATTTTGATATGAGTTTTACCTCTGTTTTCTTTAATTATGGAATTTAAACAACTCCATAGGCATCATCTTTTTATTTGTGTCACACAGCACCCTCAGTGCAGTGGCACAGAGAAGCCTTTTAGGCTTTCCCAAGGTTTTAATACCTACTCTGGGATAAACTACTGTTTCCCCGAGTAAGTAAAGTGGAATTGAATTTACTAGCCTTTTAAATTCCTAGACCCAGCACACGCTATCTTACAATAGAGTGCTGGATGGGTTACTTAGTATCCCCTGTGTCTAGATACTCATGTAGCAGTCAAATGCTACCCTTTCCTCTCAGAATGCCTGGTGGCAGTGGTTTTACAACAAACTATCATGATTTTCCCCCGACGGCAAACTATTCGTAGCTCCGGTAACGTTAATCGCGGGAGCCATGTTTTTCAAGATGGCGTCTGAACCCCCTTTGTTAAAACAGGTCCCGGTCTTCTTTTTTCGCCATTTCTTTGTGGAAAGGTCCTTCTAGAGTTTTTCTCTGAGCGTCAAACCAGGTTTGGTCTCATTGTTCATTGCCATTTGGCGGGCTTCAGGAGTGAAGACCGCCTCTGGCGCCCGAGTGTCTGGGGTGTGCAGGAAGTGAGGAAGGTGCCCGAAACTCTGCTAAGTCTCGTAGGAGACCCAAATGCACTCTGTGGTGATTAGTTGGCTGACTGTCCGGCAAGGACAGCCACCCTGCTGGGTGAGTGACAGCTAGGCTGGAATGAATGGGAGAGAACTGAATAAAAGGAGAGTCTCTTGGCTTGGAAAGCAGAGTCGACCACTGGAACGAAAAAAAACGAAGAGGACGGCTGCTGCAATTCCTGGACCGTTGGTTTGCCCAGTGAAGCCCTGCTGCAGGTCTGAATCGCCAAGTTTGCATCGACAGAGAAGCCCTGCAAAGGACTACTTTTCCTTTTGAGTTGGTGGGACCAATCAACTCCAAAGTAAGCCACCTGGATACCCATCTCTGAGCTGGTTGAATTTCCTCAGAGTTGCTGAAGGAAACCATAGGTCCAAGGAGAGGGACAACAGCTTGTTTGCATTACTTACAGCCACCGGAATTGAAGTTTGCCAGTTGCAAGTTTTTTTGACCAGTCCGAGTGCAGTGCAGGAGTCCCCCTGATGTCAGGAAAGGGGTTTGGGGCAAACCAAGGAGACAGTATGTGAAGAAAGGAGTAGAAAACTACACTTCCCAGCATGCCTAGGGGCAGGTTGTAGTTTCAATGACTTTGCACCGTGAGCCAGCTGTAGGTCATTAAGACTGTATTTAACCGTTGACCTCCCGTGCACTGGTGCTGATAATTGATGATTGTGCAGCATGGGTGGTCACAACGGTTTGGATGGAACTCTGAGGGGAGCTGGAGGCGGCGCCGTTACCATGTGGCCGGGGACAGTGAGAGGGTGAATTTCACTTTGCTTTGCTGCGGCTCTCCTCGGGCTGCGGCGGTGACTGAGGCCAGGTGATCTCGCGCTCAACAGTTTGGAGCGCATTTCATCCCCAGGTCGCGACGGTGAGCTAGGACATCCATGTGTTCCGCGCCCGTAGAGGAAGAAGTATGGGCAGTAAGTGGCAGTCAACCACAAGAGGTCACAGCGTCTCTAAGGTGGCATGCTACGAGGTCCCGGTGAGCTTTCGAGTCACCCCGACACTAAGATAAATGAACAATTATTGATGGTTTAAGGAATTGTGAACTAGGTTATGAGTTTTACTTTCAATTAATGAACTAAAAGCTTTTTTTCTTATGGAACGCATGACGTTATATCCAAGCAGCGAAAGGTTGTTTGTAGTTTGATGCAAAACCGGAGTATGATGCAATACTTGCAGGGAAGAGTGGTATCTTTCCTGATGGTGCAGGGTAGGGTACGAGGTGTGGAAGGGCAGAGTCTTCCATGCACAGAGAACACCATGCTTTATGTTCTGCTTTATGTTGAATGTTAGCCCAATGGGCCATGTGTCATGTTATTTCATTCTAGGGAAAATTCCCTTGTCTCTGCCATACAGTTTGTGGTTTGCTTCATGTCAAATAACAAGCAAGGTTATTAAACTGCTTCAGTAAGCAGGAGTATGGCAGGAAGTGGTAACTAGTGTAACTAGTATGGAAAGCAGGATTAGGATCACAGTCTGTGGTAGTATTAAGTATTGATGTTAGATGTATAGATATGCATGTTTGTTCTTCCCTACATTTCCTTTGTCAGTCCACCCCCTTTCCCTAACTCCGTCTTCCCCCCATTGGCTGCCACGTGGTTTTCTGTATTAACATTGAGACGCCCGTGCCAACCACAGTGGGAGGATCAATCTCTTCGGCTTCTGTGGTTAGGGAGAGGGGGGGTTGATACCCTTTCATCCCTTTGTATACTTGACTCCCGACGTCCTCCCTCTTGTCCCCACGACTGAGGCACAGGATCAGCGAGATCTTCAGGAACAGAAGTCATCAGCTGCATCTTTTTCTTCATTGTAAGGTACTGTGACACGAGACAGTACTTGCCTCTCGCGGTGAAAGTGCTTGAAACTTTTGCAAATCGCAGGCCTAATCAGCATGTGACCCAACATATGATTCTTCTTTTCACAAACTACTTTTGAGAACTTGTGCAGAGACTTTACTTACCGCTTTATCCTATCCAAGACTTTAGCCCCTTGACTTTGGTCTAGCCTACTGAATTGACTCTTCTGGTGAACTCCAAGAATTTACACTGTCTAAGAATAATTGTAACCATTTATGTTCTAATAACCTTTACCTTTTACTCCTCTTGAAAAGTATTCTGAAATAGTATTGAAGTATATTTGTGGGTTATATAATTGCCTCCTTCTTATGAATGTTTTATAACTGACAGATAAATTAATAAGTATTTATCAAAGAAACCTTGAGTGTAAGAGTTTATTTGAACACCTGTGATTGTAGACCTCCGTGTAACATCATTACTGCTCACATTATCCTCTTGAGATAAGCCTGGCTGCTCAGCCCCACTACCAAAATTGTGTAGTACAGACTTATACCCAAGGTTGGGTTGCTTACACCTGTAGTCATAGTTGTGTGAAGTGTTCCCAAAGGGTACTGCATACAAACTTTGCCTAACAAGGGGTACCTGTATTTTAGAGGTACCCCTGCAAGTTGGGTTACCTTTCAGTGGTGACGACCCGACGTGATACTTAGTTTTTCACCCCCATACTTTGCATAGCCCCAGGCCAGTCAGCCACACCCAACTACAGTGAGACACCTAAATCAAAAAACCCATGTATCCTGAATGACTTTAGTAGAAGTCATTTTAAAAGAAATCCTTTCTGCTCACTGAAGCAGGGCGTGGCTCCAGACAGACAGGCCAAAATGGGGATTTCGTAATGGAGTAAAAACTCAAGTGAACAACGCCCACGTGAGTATGCTCTTGCAAGTGATAACATGGGAACATGTATGTATAACATGGTGATATGAACAAAATATTTGGTGATGTGAATGATTTACGACGTCAATGGAATAGGACTTTTGGTGATGTATTGGGGAATAGGACTTTTGGTGATGTAGGATGGAATAGGAGTTTAGGCGACATGTTCAGGAGTAGATTGGAATGGGGGTGGGTTATGTATTGAAATTGTCACGTATTTTTGTTTGTTTTTCTACTTTTTATAATGGAAGAAGGGAACCACAGCTTATAAGGACTGGGAAGTAAGGGATCCTCAGCCATAATAGGTTGAGAAGGTAGTACCACGCATTATTCTTTTCTGACGATAAAAGCAATGGGATCCTCAGCATATTAATAAATGCTGGGAAGGTGGTATTACAAAAGTACTGGCTTGGTATAAAGGAATGGGCCTGGATTTTAGTCAATTCTTTTTAATATTTTCTCTCGCTGTTTTTTGTGGTAAAAAAGGAAGGAAGGTGGATGAGTCACAGTGTGTGTATGTGTGAAATCAAAGTGGAAAGAGTGTGAAATCAAAGTGGAAAGAGTGCAAAGGGGCGGGGGAAAAGTGGGTTGATCTGTATCTTTGTGTAAAAAGCTGAAGCATGCATAGCAATAGGGATTAAGTGAAGCATTAGGGACGTGCGCAACATTATGGAGGAACAAACTCAAATAAAACACATGCATAGGGTTCTGCCACTGTATTGTGACAGAATAAACAAACACTAGATAGAAACAAAGGAAGGCGGGACGCCCTGCTCCTGGCCAGAGCAGGGCTCCCACAACACAAACATGCTAGCAAAAATGTCCATCTTTGTAGCAGCAAAATATGAAGGGAACAAGTCCCAAAAAATAAAAGGTTCTAAATCTCAGGCAATTATGGAAGTTCAGGAAAGTCAAAAAGAGATCCAACGCAAGGGGCTATACCCCATAATGCCTAAACCTGCAGAAGGGTATATAAATCCAATTTATAAGCCTCCAGTAGCAGAGAGAGCATCAACAAAAGGGTTAGCAACTGGGGGTAGGGAGGACTCAAGAGCTTTTACACCTCCATATAACCCACCCACAAGCGCTAATATGCCCATAGCATTGGTGTACCCAGAGGGTCCACAAGTAGGCAGACGAGTTAACAGCATTGCGGGAATGGTTATTCAGGTTACAAGAAACTGAAGTAATAGCTGGTATTTCTCTCCTACTCTCCCTTGAATTCCTGACTGAAATTGCACTGGCTACCTGGCCACCCTTTTGTTCTCTGGCCCAGGCCCGGTCAATTACCCACCTGCACTGCCTCCCTGGCAACCCCTGCACTTGGGGACCGTTTTCTGTATCCCTTCAGTCCCCCCTACTAGCACGTACGCATGCACTTCCTTGCACTTGCTACTAGCTGGCTGTTTATGTGTCATATTTATTCCACTTCCCATGTACTGCACTTCCCCTCTCCCTTCCCCCTGCACACTTTTCCTTCCCCCCTTCCCATGCACGCGCAATCTGAATCACATCTGGCCTAGTAGGATCGTTGTTTGTCCTCCCATTGCCCCCCCCCTTGCCTCGTCGCGCCTTGAAACACTTTTGCAAAGGCGTGTTATAAATGCCATATCATATCACCAGAAATAAGGGTACCGGTGCAGAAAACTGGGGATTGGAAGACAGGAGATGTTTTTGTCTAGGTTTAATCCTGGGGCAATAAGAAATGTTTGTGTTGAAAAAGATGATGGGCAGAGGGTATGGACGGTCCTGGGACAAGAAGAAGAACAAGCAAGGGATACTGGAGGGTAAGATCAAGTTGGTAGAAATAATGAAGAGGCAGGGCAAGAAGGAGGTCAAGGAGAGGAGGTGGCAAGAAACCCGTCCCTGCCACAAGAGGCAGTGAGGAGGGACAGACCAAGAAATAGACCAGATTTAATTATGATAGTTCAAGATCAGAAGAATACTAAATGGGTAGAAAACAAAATAGATATGAAGATGCCTCTAATACACAAAGGAGTAGGGATAACGCAGTATGCTCCATGGCCTCAAACTGACAAAAACTATTTGATTAAAAGCTCTCCCCCAGCTTATAGCCGGAGCTAGTAAATGGATCTTTGAATTTGAAAAACAAACAGCAGGGGTAGCCTTAACACTAAGAGACTTGAAGTGTCTACTGGTCACCATAGTTGCGGACCGGGCTGGGGACATATGGGCAAAGGCTGGGGTGTAAGTCTTGAAGATAATGAACATGATGGAGTAGCCTTTGATGAGGTAAGGGCAACAGCATGGGCTGCCCTATGAAGGATGTACCCAGATACCCCTGACTTACATTCTTTAATGCAGTGCACAATGGGTGATGATGAGGACCTAGTTAGGTTTATTCTTAAATTACAGGAAATTTTATAAGTTGAGACGGTACCATTGTTTCTATTTTTGTAAAGAGGGGTTTACCAATAGAGGTCCAGAAGGCACTAGATAAAATTGTGGCAATTGAAGCCAAAGGGGGGGCAGAGATACAAAGTATAAAAGTCCACGATCGTAAGAGAATCAAGGAGCGGGACAGGGAGACAGACCAGAAGTGGCAAACTGACGAGGCAAAACTAGTGGAAAAGAAACTAAATAAGGTTGTCGTTCAAGCACCAGTGAATGCACTGGCTCAGTGGGAAAGGACAGGAGACATTCAACAAATTGAGAATGCCACAATTGCGGCACTTTGGGGTGAAGGAGGACAGGGACAATGGGCTGGGGGATAGTACCCCAACCCACAGTGGCAGTATGAAATAGCACCAAGGGGAAGAGGAGGATTTCGAGGCACAAGAGCAGGAGGCTTTGGGGGGGGCATAGTGCCTCTTGGAGGAGGATTGGGAACATCACAGTGCTGGTATGGCAGGGAATTGGGGTATTTCGCAAGGGAGTGCAGGAACAGGCCTGGGACGAGATTTAATTATGGTCCATCACCCCCAGGGCAGGGATTCCAAGGGCCTTCAGGAAGGAGACAACAGTAATTTGGTGAGGGGATCAAAATCAGTTCCCTTACAAGGCATAACATAAGCAGTGTCGCATAGCAATTTGCTATGCAATTCTGTAGGTTTGTAATCAAATGGACACTTGTGTAGCAAAGTTAGCTATTTAAGTGCCCTCTTCAATGAAAGCACAGCTTGCCCTGCATTCCTCTTGCCCTTGATACTCGCTTCACAGTCTTTTCTCTGTTCACCTCAACTGCTAATGGTGAGAAAGTGCAGCAGTAAACATCTCCTCCACTCAATTGTCAAAGGCATGTGTGGGAGTGCTAGGCAATCCTTTTTTCAATTAATTGCAAGCGAGAAGTAATCGGGATAATTAAATTAAGCGTTCTATATCCTGTCTGGCAAAGACCAGTATGTGTCAACTTTATATTTTTTTTAAATAGTCATGCAATTCCATTCCTAAAATGTAAGTTGTTACATAATGCATAATTAGAGTATTGATACTGTAAAACACTGCATCATCTCCATGCTTTACAGTAAAGGTTAGGTTAGTGTAGCTAAATTTAATAGTCTCAACTATTTCATTTTGTTGTGTAAGATGCATCATATTGACAAGTTAACACTTTTGAAAATGTACATGATCATCTGCTTTCGATGGCAAACCTAGTTCTGTAACCTGCAGATGTAACGTGTAGGTTGCATACATCTTGCACCTGGTGCTCAACCCATGAGCGAACCCATACGCCTTAACCTTCTATATTATCATTCTGTGGCTTTATACAAGGTACCCTGAAAGTGAGATGACTACAAACTACAATATTCCACCTGATCTGCCCCGTTCTCTGCCTGCTTCGCAATCCACTCAGCTTAGTCTCTCTCTCCACTTTCGGAATGACAATACAAAACGAACTAGATGTTTATGCAAAGTAGTGATCAATAGTTCCATCCAGACTGTACATCTACAGATCTACTGCAATACCAAACCCTGTAGTTAGCCTCCAGGGCTTGCTTTGGTTTATGGTTGTATTATAATATTACCACCTGCAGGCGATAGCTGCCCAAACAGTTTTCAGAGCATTTTTATGATATCTGTGTCCATTTCAAGCAGATCCCGTTTTACATGTTACAGGCACTCATCTATAGCTCGCATAGTCATTTTACCCAATCACATAGTCGAGTAGATTTTATGAAGGACAAGCAGCATTTACAAGAGAGGTTTTAAACTTGTATTTAACATTTACTTTGTTTGCAGTTTCACTGTGCATGGCTGGCCTCTGGGTGACAGCAGTGTGCAAAATAAAGTGGGTTTGTACTGACATGCACCATTTTACAGAAATGGCATTTGAAATGTGTTGTCCTCCATTGCTATGGGTCTAGTGCATTTCTCTTAGGTTGAATAGGTAAACTAAGTTGCCTGACCTGCAGGTCTTGTTGAAGTTTAAAGAATTTGCAAGGTCAGACTCCACTCACTAATATCTTTTTCAGCGATACGCAAAACTGCTGGAGTGTTGCCCATATCATGCCCTAGGTACAATTAACTTCTGGTGACATTAACAAAATTAGTACAAAATTGCTATTCAAATGGATCCATTTGCTAATCAAAAATACTTTAATTAGCAAACTCTGCTAATGAATTTTGAAAAACTAGTTTATGCCTTGCATTATGGGACTGACGGGCAAGGGAACGTGGGCAACAACTACAGCAGGGGGAGGGAACACAGTTTAACAGGATGGCAAGGGAAACAGGCACCCCATTCCAAGGAGTTGCAATGACGGGGTGGCCCTTTTTCATTCCCCAGGACAAATAAATATTCTGATTAGGACAGCCCACAGAGAGCACTCACTTGTCCAATCCAATTGATAACTGGACACCCTGAAGAGGAGCCCTTGGTGGAGGAGGAAATGGGAAACAGGCCATTTATGTTTATGGTAGATTCAGGTGCAACCAAATCATGCATCATGCAGGGATTCTCTGGGGCTATTTCTACAGTTCCATACACTGAGGAGCTGGATATAAAAGTGGGAGGGGAGGTAGTACGAGCCCCCTTGTTACATTCAGAGAGTTCACCTGTGAACCCGTTTGGTAGGGATCGGCTCAGTACAATAAATGTAAATATATCATTCACAGATCGAGGGGTAGTGTGTTCCACTCCAGGGATGTGTCTAACTCTAGCAATGGTAACAATCAATGCAATGGCGAGGGAGTCAGACCATCGGGTTCCTGTGGTCCTAGAATTATTTATTTTTATGGTATTAAAGTAAATGCAGTGCCTCAAATTGCGACAAAATGTTGGCAAGTGCCTACAGATTTTATTTTAGAACCCATGGAGCCACCCCAGATGGTGGCAGGGACAATATTGTCATTAGATTTATAAGGACTAGTAGTATTAGACAAAAGAGCAGTCCTAATTGGAACAGACCATGTTGGGCACGAGTGGCGCACCAGATTATGTATAGACCCGACAGTGTAATTAAAGAAAATGACTGATGAGTTATTTGAGGACAAGGAACAAAATGAGGATATTTAGAAATCTGCATCCCCTGTGATATCATGGTGCAGTAAGGGGAGGTACAGTGCCCCCTGATGGCAGTGGTAACTCAGATGTTTTTATTTTTTTGAGGAAGACATGCGATATGTGCCAACACAATTATGGACTGTTAATCCACATGATGTTGGGTTACTTAGATGTGACCGCAGTACAGATTACATTGAAGTCAGGTGCTTAGCACAATCATCCAGTATGTGGATGATTGGTTGGTATGTAGTGAAAATGGACATCAGTGCAGGAGGGATTCTGTTGCATTATTGCAATTGCTGGCTCACAAAGGGTACAAGGCAGATAAAAAGAAGAACAAGTTACTAACCAACTGGTAACGTTCTTTCGACTGGATGTTCATCCAACATATTCCACATCTTTGACATGTAATGTCCACAGCTGTGTACTTCAGAAACCTTTTTGGCAGAGGGCGTCCTGCGTCGAGTCGATGTCCCTCGAAGGCCTCCGTCGAGGGCGACATCGCAGGATGTTATAAATAGGACGCACGGCGCCCATAGCCTCAATTTATGTTTTTCATCCATAACGTGTGCCTGCTTGACTGCACATAGCCGTGCACAAACGTAAGCTGCAATAATAGCATAGGAAATTCTCCAGAGGGGCAGGTTGGGAGGGTGATGTGGAATACGTTGGAGGAACATCCAGTAGAAAGAACGTTACCAGTGGTAAGTAACTTGTTCTTCGAATGGATTGTGTCCTCCAACGTATCCCACATCTTTGACAGACTCCCAAAGCAGTACCAGAAAAAATGGAGGAGGGAAAGAATTTAGAATACCCAATCAGATGGCAGAATAAAGAACTGCCATACCAAAGGCCATATCTTGACCATGGAGCGTATCCAGGGAGTAATGTTTGACAAAGGTGTGGATAGAAGCCCATGTGGCTGCGTCACAAATATTTCTAATTGGAACACCCCTCTGCAAGACTGTGGAAGCAGCCACGCCCCTAGTCTAATGACCTTCCAACCCTTCAAGTGGGTCCTTGCCCGCCAATCGGTAACATTCAGTAATGGTGAGGATAATCCACCTGGACAAGGTCTGTTTTGTAACAGCCTGGCCCAATCGGTGTCCAGCATACCATACAAAGAGTTGATCGTCCACTCTGACCCTGGACATCCTTGAAATATAAAAGCTCAGAGCTCTCCTAGGGTCCAACCTATGAAGTCGCTCCTCTTCCTTACCAGGATGAGGAGGATAGAAAGACGGAATAACCACTTTCTAGCATAAATGAAATTCAGACACTACCTTAGGTCGAAAGGAAGGACATACTCTCAGTACAACCCTATCCTTGTGGAACACAGCAAAGGGTGGCTTAGATGAAAGTGCCTGCAATTCACTCACTCGGCGAGCGGATGTAACCGCAACCAAGAACACAGTCTTGAAAGACAACAGTCTCAAAGGACAAGAGTGCAAAGGTTCAAATGGAGCACCCATCAGGAATTTCAAGACCAAATTCTGATCCCAAACTGGCACCTGGAACGGGGACGGCGGGAACACATTAATGAACCCTCTTAGAAATTGGGAAATCAAAGGAATCTTAAAATAAGAACATTCTTCAGTCAAGCGCTTGAAGATAGACAGCGCTGCCAGGTAACCTTTATGGTACCTACTTGAAGGCCCCTGTGGGCCAAAGAAAGCAAGAAAGATAGAACCATGGGAATGTAACACTGAAAAGGATCAACATTTTGTCCTCTGCATCAGTCGCAAAACTTACGGCAATGGCACAGGGATTTGGTTGCGGGTCGCCTGGCCGGATGCAACACCTCCATCACGTCACCCGGGAGGTCCCAATCCTTATACCTCAACCTTTCAGATACCAAGCGTGAAGGTTGAGAGTCTTGATCTCTGGATGGAGAACCCGTCCCCACCTTGCGCACGAGAGAGCAGATCCTCTCGGTAGGGAAGACAGCGTGGAGAGAAGATAGACATTTCTAGAAGGTCCAGGTACCACGCTCTCCTGGCCCAATCTGGAGCAATGAGGATCATGTGGGATCCAAACCTCTGCAACCTCCTTAACACTTGAGGAATGCCAGGGACCGTAGGAAAATCATACAGAAGTGGGAATGACCAATCCACTACAAAGGTGTCTCCTAAGGCTCCTCTCGGAGGAAATTCCCTTGAGCAGAAACTCTCACACTTCCAGTTGGCACTGGTCACAAAATGATCCACTTGTGGGATTCCCCAAGGACATCCTGAGCCAACTCCCACTTATGAGAGACTGGGCTCTGCCTGCTCAGAGCGTCCGCCGCCGCATTCTCCTCTCCGGCCAGATGAACTGCCGAATATTCCCTGCTGTATTGCCCAGAACCAGAGCTGCATCGCCTCTCTGCACAACGGGAGTGACCCTACCCCCACTTCCCCCTTTTTTGATGAGGTAACGCATGGCCACTGTATTGTCCGTCATGATCAGGACAAATTTCCCCGCACAGACGGCAGAAAAGACTTCAGGGCTAGCCTGATGGCCCTCGGCTCTAACAGGTTGATGTGGAGTTCGGACTCCGACGGAGACCAACGACCCATGGCGGTAAAATCTTTGGCATGAGCTCCCCATCCTGTGAAGGAAGCATCCGCCACTACTGTCAGTTCTGGCCACGGTTGCCAAAATGGCTCCCCCTTCATCAGGTTCCCCACGTTGGCCCACCACAGAAGGTCCTGTGAGACCAAGAGTGGAATCTGAACGGGATCCGACACCTTGCCTGAGAATTGCGACCACTGCATCTTGAGGATCCATTGCAGGGATCTCACCCTCAGTCTGGCCTCTAGCACCAGAAAATTGCAGGATGCCATGAGGCCAAGCAACCTTAAGAATTCAAAAGCCGGGAGACTCTGGGCATGTTGAAACCTGTCTGCCATCTGCAAAATGTGATGAGCCCTCACCTTGGGAGGCAAGCACTTCCAAGGACGTGTCCAACACAGCCCCAATGTACTGGAGCTGTTGGGAAGGTGTCAGCTGAGGGGGAAGCCCAGCTTGTGGAAGGAGCGAGAGGTGAGACAGATTATCCAATGCTTGCTCGGGAGAGCGCGCCCTGATCAACCAATCGTCCAGGTAGGGGTAGACGTGAATCCCCACTTTCCTGAGATGCGCTGCCACCACAACCATGAGCTTGGTGAAGACCCTCGGGGCGGAAGTCAATCCGAAAGGCAGGACCCGAAACTGAAAGTGCGAGTCGCCAACCGCGAACCTCAGGTGGTACTTGTGTTTTGGATGGATCGGCACATGAAAATAAGCATTCTTGAGGTCGAAAGACACCAACCAGTCCTGAAGTTGAAGGGCCTGGAGGACTTGAGAAAGAATAACCATCTTGAACTTGTCCTTCCTGAGGAGTTTGTTCAAACCGCGCAAGTCCATGATGGGTCTCAATCCCCAGTCTTTCTTGGAAATCAAAAAATAAGGGGAATACCATCCCTTGTTCCTCTCCGCAACAGGCACCAGTTCTATGGCGCCTTTCTCCAGCAGGGATTGAATTTCCTGTGCAAGGAGCGGATCCGGACTCTTCAAAGAGATTCCCTGGTGGATTGTCGTGAGGCCTCTGCCGGAAAGGAAGACAATAGCCGTGGGCTATGATCTCCAGAACCCACACATCTGAAGTAATGGCACGCCACTCTACAAGATGCTGCGCCAGCCTTCCCCCAACCGGCGAACCATGGGACATGGCCTCATGACTGAGCTGAAGCGGCTGCGGCGTTGCCAGAGGGCAAAGAGGCAACTGCCCGAGCGGCCTTGGCACCTCGAGTACCTTGTTTTCCACCTCTGGCACTCCTACGGTGGCCCCTTTGACTGGCAGCTCCTCTCGCTTTACCAAAGGATGAGTAATAACGAAAGGAACCTCCCCTCCATTGCTGTCCCCTAAGACGAAAAGGCGGAGGTTGTCTGCAACCTCTCAAGGCTCTCGTCAGCCTTGCTGCCAAAAAGATGTTCACCGTCAAAGGGCATGTTGAGGAGCCGGGCCTGCACATCAGGAGCAAACCCCGACTTCCGCAACCACGCAAACCTGCGTATTACGGTACTCGCCACCATGGACCGGCTGACGCAATCTGCCATGTCCAAACCCGACTGAACGGCCTCACACATGGCATCCTTGCCATCCTGAACCATGGCAAGTAAACCATCCCGTTCATCCCCTTCGGGAATATGTTCAGCCGCTAAGGAGAAACAGTTCCACAGAGTGTGCGTGAAACATGACAAGGCACATACGGAGTTGGCCGCCTGAAGCGCCATACCCCCTGAAGAAAACACTTGACGCCTGCTTTGCTGGGGCCGAAGCCGCCTGCACCACCAAACTCTCCGAAGTGGGGTGCTTGGTCAAGTAGCAGGGGTCGCTACTAGCTAGGCGGTATTTTCGCGGCAAAGACTTGCCCACTGCCGGGAGACTCTCCGGAGCAGTCCAAGCCACCGCCACCCTCCTCTGTAGAGCCATATGGAACAGCAGTACTGGGTCAGCTGGTGGACCTTGGTCGAGGATATCCATAAGGTCATCCTGAAGAAAATCCCCTGGGCGATCAGACCACCCCAAGTACTTGGTGACCCTAGACATAAGGCGCCGATATGAGGAGTTGGCACCTCCGGAGAGGTGTCCAGACCACTGGCGTCGTGCAGGGACTGACGCAGGTCCTCAATATGGCTATGGCCCGAGAGAATCTCATCTGGCACCGTATCAGGAACCATGCCATCATCAGAGCGCTCATCCACCTCTGAAAAGTACTCAAGATGGCGGTAAGAGGGCACAGAATGGGGAACAAAGCCATGCTTGACCTTGGCCACAGCCTTTCTAGGGGGTTCCACCGTGCCCCGGGGTACCCCCGTCGAAACAGCCTCAAAAGGCGTTGAGGGAATCAGCGTCGACGCCAAACGCGGCGCAGACATCGACGGCGTCGACACAGGCCTCGAGGGCGGAGCCCCGAGCGTGTCCCTCGACAGCCTGGGTGCGGATGGCGTCGACGACTTCTTCGGAGGCGGAGCCTCGAAAGAGTCCGTCGACGACCTCGGCGCCACAGGCGTCGACGTCTTCCTGGAAGACACCACAGGTGCACAGGGTCTCGAGCGCGTCGAGGACCGGGACCTGGAACGGGCATGATGAGAACGATTTCCCCTTGTCCGAGCGGGACCTTTCCCGCGAATTGTGCCGACCACCCGAGCCCGAAGGCATACGAGCGGTGTCTCTCGACCGATCACGACCGACCCCACTCGGAGGCGCGGACGGACCAGTGCCCTGCGATTCGAGAATCGCTAGCATTTTCTTACCGTAGGAAGCCCATTCCTCTGGCGTCACATGCTTGGTGGGATAAGCGACCCGCTGACGGGCGGAGTCCTTGGATGAGGACAGGGAAGGCGACCGATGATGGCGCTTCCGGGAGTTCCTCGAAGAGGCAGAGGAGGGGTGGGACCTACTCCGGGACAGAGACCCACTGGACTTCCGACGACAATGCAGAGAGTCGCCCCTTGAATCATCCATTGAAAGCCCCGCAGACCTCGACTTCCGTGGCTTGGACACCTTACCTACCGAAAGTTTCTTCTTGCGCTCCCGCAAGGCTTTGGATGTAAGCGACTGGCAGTCGACAAAATCAACCGTGTCATGGGCCTTCCCGAGGCAGGCGTCGTGTGAGTCCGTCACCGACATCTTGGACCCACAGTCCCCGCACTTCTTAAAGCCCGGACGCGGGGTGGAAGACGAGGTAGACATCACGAAGGATAACTTCACAAACTAACAGGTTCGAAGAACCAATAAAGAACAGAAACTCCAAAGAGACGAGGTGTGCCGAGATCTCCGAAGCGAACACGTTCGTGGAAAAAAAACAGAACGTTGTGCGTCCTACTTATAACATCCAGTGACGTCGGCCGTCGGAGGTGGTCCTCGAGGGCGGTGTATCTACGCCATCGACGCAGGACGCAGACGGCGAAAGATTTTCCGAAGCAGCACAGCTGTGGTGATTACGGTCATAGATATGGAATACGTCGGAGGACCCAAACCCCTCGAAGTGTCCAAGCCACTGGCATCATGAAGAGATAGCCGTAACTCTGCCAACTGACTGTCCCCGGAAAAAGACAGGAGCCACATCAGGCTCAACACGGTCAAACTAAATCTGACTTCTCATCCTCATAGAGGTCATCCAGAGGGAGGAAAAACTACTGCCTTGGGACAGAAGAGGGTCTAGAATCCTTAACATGCCTTGCAGACTTGGAAGTAGACTCCTTGGAGGATCCACAGTACCAGGGAACTCCACAGGCAAATTCCGGCCAGAAGGCCCGAAGGTGCCGCTGGCTTCGGCGTCGAGTGCACCGACGGTTTCGGCGTCGACAACGGCGCCGAGGGCTGGTGTGAAGGCAAGCTTCGATATCCGTATCTGACGGACACGGCGCCGACTGAGTCGATACCGACCTCGAACCCTTACCAGGTTTCTGCGGTCTCGCCAGGGACGAGGACCGATACCTGGAAGCACGTCTCTTGCGATTATCCTGAACCTTGTCTGAACGGGACCTCGAAGGTTCCCGATGAGAATCCCTCTGAGGACCCGTGCCCGAAGGCGCACAAGCCATGGGCTGTGACCGTTCCGTCCGTGCCTTTTGAAGAAGCAGGCAGGGAACTGTGCCCTGGGATTGGAAAATCGCCAGCATCTGCTACCTGAAAGCTGCCCATTCCTCCAGAGTCGAGGACTTAGTAGGACAAGCCACTTTCCTTGCGCCGTCATCCTCCGAAGAGGACGGGAAAGGCGACCAGTGATGGCACTTCCTGGAATGCAGAGACGAGGACGAACGGCGGGAACCACTCCGGGACCGAGATCCCCGGGAATCCTTCCGACGCGGAGAGTCACCCCTCGAATCGTCAGTGGACATTCCCTTAGAAGTTTTACTAGACTTACTGGGTTTTGAACCCCCTACCAACCTGGAGCTTCCCCTTACGCTCCCGCAAGCCCTTAGCAGTCAGCAACTGGCATTTCAAACAGTCGTCGGTGTCATGACTCTCGCCCAGGCACCACAGACAAACGCGATGCAGGTCTGTAATCGACATCTTAGACTTGCAGTCCCGGCAAGTGTTGAAGACCACGGAGTCGGAGGGGTCGAAGAAGACGACATATTCAGGAGGAATACACAAGGCGCGCCGAATCTCCGAAGCAAACACGTTTGCCGGAAAAAACGGAACAGAGGGTACAGGCGCCGTGCTTACTATTTATAACATCCGGTGACGTCGCCCTCAACGGAGGCCTTCGAGTGACCTTGATCCGATGCCATCGACCCAGGACGCCCTCTGCCAAAAAAACTTCTGAAGTACACAGCTGTGGACATTAAATGTCATAGATGTGGAATACGTTGGATGACAACCCATTCGAAGCTACAATACTGCCAACAGGAGGGACTAAAATTGGGACAACTCATTTTTTGTAAACAGGTAAAAATATCGGAATGAGCGGCAGCAGTACGCACCGCCCCTAGGCCCAGTACTGTGAAGGAAATTTAACAGTTTTTTTGGGCTTATGCAATTATTGTAGGGCATGGATCGTAGACTACACAGTCTACACAAGGCCACTGTTACCAAGTCTCAGGGAAGGACAGAGGACTTAAAAGTACATTTGAATGGACTGACAAAATGACTAGACAATTTGAGGACCTGCGCCATTTGCACAGCCCCTGCTTTAGCAACTCCGGATTATATACAGGAGTTCTATTTATTTTCCCATTCTGATGAACGGTTCATCAATTTACGGAAGGAGACATATTATATGTTGATGGGCCAAAAATAATTGACCATGGGAAGGGACGGAAGCACACAGGGGCAGAAGTGGCGTGCAGGAAGGGGCGGGGATTCGAAATAGTGACCACCCCTGTAGAAAACAAGACCATAGTTCCATACACAGCATTACCCATATTACAACTGGACCATTATTATTTGGGAAACTGATCAGCCCCAGGTTTAAAGGTCCATATGAGGTGATCTGTACTTCTCTCGCCATCTGTATGAAGAAGTTAGATATTGGGTGCATCTCTCGGATGTCCGAAGAGCACCCGAGAAGAGACAGTTTCGTAAGGGCATAGCCAAATGTTAGGGAGAATTCTCTGTTTAGGCTGAATGTCCTAACCTAGTGAGTCCCCGAGCAGCTTTGCTGGATTTTTGGGGTTTATTTTTTTCTTTTTTTCTCCTGCCAAGAGTGAGACTCTTTTACCCTCACTCTTGGGCATGATTTGAGTGTGTTTCTTTGACTCTAGATGTGTTTAATGGGCTATGGGGTCTTTTACCCCATAGGGCTTCATGTGTTTTTGTGATGTGGATGTCATACTGACCCCCCAGTATAGACTCCATACCCTGGGACTGACTACTGTCTCCCAGGGCATGTAAAGTCACCATTGACTTTACTCGTCTTACATTCTGAACAGAACCAGTACAAACCATCATATTGTGGACGTACTGGCTGGGGCAATTCAATTGCCCCGGGGTCTGTTAGTCGAGGGGGCACGTCTCCGTCCCCCCTGATCGAGTTTTGGCTGGTGGCAGTGGATACTACTTTTTATATTCAACCGCGAAAATTTCTCTATGGGATTTTCCCATTGTTCGAGGCAACTATCTTTATTTATTTAATTACGATAGCCTCGAACATACCGCCGGTTTATTTCATTAATATTAATTCTCCGGTTGGTATTTTTTGCCAAAACTCGGTTCTAAAATGGCGTTTGTGTTCTCTTCTGTGACACCAACCCAAGTTGAGCCCTTTGTTCCCCTTTTTGGCGGGCTTCTCCACAGAAGCCCTCCAAAGTGGTGCCACTCTGGGGTACTTAGGAGGGGTGGAGGGGGATTTAGGCACCCTGAACTGAGTTGCCTAGGCAACTCAAGTCGCACTCCGTCCTGATTGGCCCAAGTGGTGAGCCGGCCGGCTCACCATTTAGCATGTTTGAGTGACAGCTAGGCTGAGTGAATGGGGGTTTTCTGCATAAAAGCAGGGCTTTGGGGACTGGAACTTCAGAAGTCGCCACAGGACCCAAGAATCCGACGAAGGAGAAGCTGAGCCGACCTGCCACGACATCACCGGTGGAGCCCTGCTGGACCGTCTCACCACTTTTCCCAACGACGGAGGAAATCTCCCGCCGGAGAGTCTTCTTCCTTTGACTGGTGGGGATAACCAGTTTCACCGTCTTTTCGCCTTCCCGACGTATCTCGTGGCCGCCTTGCCTGTGCCAAGCACCCCGGCAACCGGGATACCACGTTTTACCACGACCGCAAATTAAAGGGTAATACCTTTAACCGGAAAACTCAGCGGCTGGTTTCTTCCCTGGCAGTGCAACGACCTTCATCTTTCCTCCAAGTCGAGATCTTCTCTTCCCCTGGACGAGACTTGCACCCACTGCCAGGAACAACTGCCACCGCTGGAGGATCCTTCCCACTTAAGGTACCGTATCCCGCCTTGCTTCCCTTGCCACCGACTGTACGGGGTAGATTTAGCCCCCGGCTTTCGAACCTGGGTTAGCCTGGGACACCCTGGCTAAACTTTTCTGAGCCTCTCTAAACTCTTTTTCGAACTCTCTGCAAGACTTTCAAAGCCTATTGTAACTGTGTGATCTTGGGCGCATCTGTGCTCTGCTCTCTCTAAGAGTGGACCCAGCCTATGGACTTTGGCTCACAAGTGACTTTTGCTCTTCTGCCTTGCTAGTAGTGTTCCTAAATCTTAGAGTGGTGTAGCTTTCCATATTCTGTCTTTTTCCCTCCCTTTTTCATAAACTTATTGGAGTGCCATCTATAGTTAAGCGCTCACCTCTGTATGAAAATAAGTGGTGTTAACTAAGACTTATCTGATAAGGAATAAGGGTTGTATATATTATAATAGTAACTGTGTTTAGAGTATTTTACAATAAGAGTGCTGGAGTGTTTCAAACAGTGTGTTTTTAAATAAATAATTATATACTTTAATACCAAAGCTCTGGTCAGTGTTTGCTTGTATTATTGTGTCCGAGTGCCTATTGTGTATACTCTGCATACTGCCTAACACTTCTTGAGGGAAGTCTGACTGCTCAGCCACAGCTACCAGGTAAATCTGGGTGGTACAAACTGCTACCAAGTGGGTTTACTGCTAACACCTGTAGTCCTAAATCTTTTGCAGTGTTCCCTAAGGGAACTGCACAGGTTTCTGCCTAACACCAAAGAAGAGACATTTTTGAGGATCCATGCCAGGGTGGTGTGCAGTGGCACATGCCTGATGTTTTCTTTTTTTTCCCTTTGTTTTTTCTTTTTTTAAATCTTTTTTCAATTCTTTTCAATTTTTGAAAGTTCAGAACCCAGTTGGCCCTGGTGGAAAAAGGGTCCCCCTCCTGCCCCTCACCCTCCCTCTCCTTCTTTCTCTCCTCCCTTCTCTCTCTCTCTCCTTCTCTTTCTTGATCACCTTTTTTTTTTCTCCTCTCCAGGAATAAGCAAAGATGGCTGTCCGACCTCTCTGTTATGAGGGATAATGATAATAAAGATGTCATGCATTGTAGAAATGTAGTAATATATTTGTTGTGTGTCACACTTGTCATGATTGTTTCTAGTGGATGAAGGAATGTCTGCTATATGGGGTGGCCATATAAGGTGGGGGGGGCAGTGTACAGTTGCGAAAAAATGCTAAAGTGAAGGTCTATAAAAAAGGAAATACAAAATGGCTCACTTTTGCCAACCACCCCTACAAGTTTTCTTAGACGAATGAAACAGGATGTATGAATGACGTATGATTTATATAAGGGGTTGGGCTTTAACACTATTTCTGACATTCAGCATTTAGAAACATTGAATAGTTGGTACTCCGATATGCGCATGTCAGGAAGGAAATCAATGAAAGCTGTTACATGTGTGCACTTATCCAGCACACATCAGGAGCTCCTAAGGTTTTAGTTCCACATCCAGTCCCAATTACAGAGGCACGATGCCCGGTACATCTTTCACTATAGGGGATAAAGGGCATATTCCAGGCACACAGCGTGCAGTGAAGAGCACTGATCTAGACCCTGCGTTATGCAATGGCAACACAAAATACAGCCAGTGTCTAGAAGTACCATATTTTTCCTTGGGGGGGGTTACTCAAATGACAAATGGCAGGGCACCACAGTCATGTGCCTGGCAGATGGACTGATCGTGTACAGTGGAGAAGCAATATCCCAAATAGAGACTATGAGTGCGCAAATGTGATCCAAATACATCACAAGGCCAACACGGATTGCAACAATGAAGAAGCCAGTGCGAGTACACAAAGCCATAGACTCAATGAAGAACAGTTGCTGGTGGCACAAACACACAGTGCAACCACACTCTTGTGATCCCTGATATGATGAAAGGTACGGCAGCAGTGATGGATTACTACTGGGTTTGTGGCCGACAAGCCTACCTGGACCTCCTACCATTTTGGAGGGGCAAGAGTTCACTGGCCACCCTGCACTCAGTGCTACTAGTAATCCTGGAAAAACGCCTGAAGGGAGAAGAAATGCCTGTCAAGGTGCCAACAAAAACTCTAGCACCTAGATAAGCAGAAAGAAGCTTGCAGATCACACAAGAATTTGGTATAATAAGTGTCACGCCTTCACGGTATGTACTGCTCAAAAGAATCTCAGCGCCCAGATGCCTCAGGGTTGGGAGCGCTCTAAAAATGTCTAAATAAATAAACGAGAGATAGACGCTTGCGAGTCGGTTTCCTCTTTTAGGTCACCAAACATAGCAAAGAGTTGAGGAGAACTTCGAAGTTCGCGTGATCTGTCGAGATAAAATGTCAGCGCACGTCCGACATCTAGATTGTGTAAAACCCTCTCAGCATCGTTAGTGTAGAAGAGCTTGTCAGAATGGCTGCTTCATACCGCGTGGGTTGAAATGCCATTTTAACACTGCCTGAAGTGATCTGCATCACAGGTTTTAGTGAAGCAATTGTCTCTACAGGGATTGTAGGTGCTTTTGGAGCGGTTTTAGCCCTTTGACAGGGAAGCTCGGCAGACCTGGAGCATCTTTCAGCCCTTTTGGTTTCTGCGGAAGAATTAGCCCTCAGTAAGGGAACCGCGGCAGGGCCGGTGCTTGAAGACTTGGGGCCTTGGCCCCTTTCTTTGCCCCCGCAGAAGGACCGGAACGACCACAAGATTTTTCGTGGAAAAGCTTAGGGGCACACCTGGTAGCCAGAAGATCCTCGATCCCGCTTGTTTTTTAAAAAGAGCCCCCGATTGGGGATCATGTGGGTGTTACCCCAGTAGGTCACTTGACAGGAAAGCTCGAGACTAGGCTCGGTAATTTTAGTCCCAGACTGAGAAACCTTGGGAATCGCCCCTGTTGAAGCAGCCCCATAAGCTTTGGGCTTAGTCTTAGCCCCCAGATAGGGAACCGGAGAGGAAAATCGGGTGTTTGTGTTACTATTTGATCATCTGTGATGGGTCGCACGCCTCCAGATGCGACTATATACGTTCTCCCACCGGAGTCTTGTGTGACCAATGGAAAACATAATTTGGATGACTTCGGAGGTGGGACCACCTGTTGCCAAAGAGGAGGCTGATGACAGAAATACCAGCCACTTCACCTTTGCTGCTTGCACAGAGGTGCACCAGAGGAGCCTCCTGCCCGGTGTGCTGGACGCTCCTGGCACCCTCTGTGACCTTGTCTGGGTCCACAATCTCTGCGCATATTAGCTGGGCGCTTGGCAAGGACCGACAGATTTAGCCGTTTGCGTGCTTGCCTTGGTTTTATTGAGTTCCTCATTGGTGGAGGAGTGGAACAGCTCTTTTTCTTCGAAGGGAAGATCAAATACTTTATTCCAAACCTCCTTCGAGAACTTTGTAGCATGCAACCACACTTGGCGGGAGACGTCTTCTCCAACCATAAGGCCCCAAGCAGAAGTGTCTACATGATGAAAGAAAAAATTGCTTTATATGGAACAAAAGATTATATATACTCTGCAGAGTGATATCAGGGGTCTTAACAAATCTATTGAATGGTACAACATATAATCGCTTACACTCACTTGATCCCTTACCATCGTTGTTTGTAGACTGTGTGCTACTTAGTGTACTAATTCCTTGTCCGGTCTGAGCCATTCCATGATGGCTGCCATGACTAACCACATTGCTCTACATCTCTTTTCTCTTCCAACATAGTTGTAGGACTACTGTATTTCCCTGACTACCACTCGCACATCGGTCGCCCAGTCCTGCTGCACTGCTGCCTGCATAACAGACGGCACTCTCCGTACTATCCACACAGCACTAGCGCTGGCGGCAGGATTATATCCTGGGGCCGTCGGATTTGGTCACGACTGACACTCTTACTGCCAACTTGAAGGTATTGCCTGTTGGGTAGTTGTTTACTGTTGAGTGTTACTTGCCGCCTTCTTTCTGTCTTCTATAAACACACGAGATTAGAGACTATACCTTGAACCACCTCTTTAGGTTCTAGTCACCGACTTCTTCTCAACTTCTGGAATTATATGGGGCACACTGTGGATAATTCGTTTTGTCTCTCAACACTGGGTTTCCCTCACCCAGACACCTTTTCATATGTTTTTTATGCGATACTAGTTTCGCTATTTGCTAAGCCTAAGCACATATCCTGCTTTTATAGTGAGCTACTACTCAGCGTTCATTTGGATGTTTTTTCTATATCCTAGGTAGGGACGACCCTCAGTTCTACACCGCCTACTACCTTTCGAGTAGAGAGCACCCACAGGCATCAGTGGAGGTATTTATTTCCCTCTATTTAGATGCCTTGGTTCATGTATTTTGAACATGCAACAATAATGGCTAATTTGAAGCTCATGTTTTGCGCTTTTTTTGTCCTTTACTTTGCAGATGCTACGAATACTTCAAATGTCATTTCGTTTTTGAATGTTGTCTTGGTTACGTGGTCACCTGTATATCTCCTGATGAATGTTCCATAATAACTGTAGGAACTGAAACATGTCGAGCTAATACTCTGTACTGTCACCAGAGTTATTAAGTTTTTGACATACTGATTCTAATTACTGTAGAGTACGTTGCACTTTCTGTAAAGCGTACCTCTTGATGTTGAGTGTATCCCTGTTTTTGATACACTGTCAATTAGCTAATCCTAACTTATCACGTAACGACTGTTTGATATATGTTAAAATGTTTATGAATTGTATGTACTGTGGACCACACTATTTAATCACTTTTTAGGTCATAATTCTATTAAATCTTATGTTTATCATTTTAATCACGACTGGTCCCTCTGTGGCTCTCCCAATGGGAGCTCTTTCTATGTGTGGCATCTACATTATAGCTCTGTCTCCTCTTTAAACACGGATCTTTGTCCTCCCGGACTTAGAGTATACGTTGCTAACCGATCTTAGTTAAACGTATACCGGGTTTCCTCCTCATTTAAGTTGTGTCTACATGATGAGCCACGGCCTCCAGCAGGTCCTGAGCCAGAACTCTGGCATCGGAGAGGCCCCCTTTAAAATCTTGCAGCCTGTCCTGAGGGATATATTCCTGAAACTCGGGAGCTCCTGCCACAGCTTGCAATTTGCTGCTGCAAGGATGACACGCAGGAGGGAACGAGAATGTGGGTGGCAGCGGAAACCGAGAACGCCAATCCATTGAAGGGCGGAAAGGATAACCGGAAGTTGCCATTCCTATGGTCAAATGAGCCCGTAGGCCTTCTGGAGGATCTTGTCCTGACAGTCTGTAGCATTCTGATATTGCCAATATAAATCGATCAGGGAAATGTCCGTTTGGTGATAGCCATACCCAATTTGTGGCCCGAATAGCCCAAGAATAATTGGTCATCCTGTCTTAACTTTGCCACTCTAGTGATATAGTAACTCAGTGCATGCTAAAGGTCAAGCCTATGAAGGCTCTCCTCTTCCTTTCCAGGGTGAGGAGGGTAAAACGATGACATGCATTACTCACCGTAATAGCATTTCTGATGATTGTATCTGCTTAGATTCACATGCTGTGCATATGGTCCGACATCCAGTGGTAACCGCAGAGTATTGCCTCCCGTCTTTCGGGGACCGAAAGGGGACGTCGGCATAGACGTGTCTGTAACACTATCCCTATCGTGACGTGTAGTGCACCCAAAATCCCTCACGCCACGAGGTCCCTCAGATTGTATTTTTTCTGCCATGAAGGAGACCAAGGCTATTGTGAGGGAGTACATGAAGAGAGAAAGTAGTAAGACGTCCATGTTCCGTCCACCCCGAGCGGGGAGGTAGGGAGGGCACATGTGAATCTAAGCAGATACAATCATCAGAAATGCTATTATGGTGAGTAATGCACGTCTTCTGATGCTTGTTAATCTGCTTAGAATCACATGCTGTGCATAGACTAGCGAGCAGAACCCGGAGTTGGTGGTCGGTTGTGAGAAGGAACAGTAGAGAAAAGATGTCTTAGTACTGCTTGTCCCACCTGAGAATCTGTCTAGGCAATAGTGTATTTTAAAGGTGTGTACAGACCTCCAGGTTGCCGTTTTGCAAATGGACTCTAGGAGAACATTTGCAATGAATACTATGGAAGCCCCAGTGCCCCCGAGTAGAGTGTGCTCTAGTCTTGAAGGGCAGTTCTCTCTTAGCAAGAGCGTAACAGTGTGATGCATTTGACAATCCACCTTGAGATAGCTGATTTAGAGACCGGATCCCCATCTCTACCAGCTGCCACGGAAACGAAAAATTGGTTTGTTTTTCTCAGTGGTTTCATTCTTTCCAGATAGAACATGACTGCCCTGCGCACATCTAGTGTGTGTAGGCTTCTTTCGGCCATGCTCGTGGGATTCTGGAAAAAAAGGTAGGCAGTTCGATCGATTGGTTCACATGGAATTTAGGCGCAAATCTGGGATGAGTGCGCAGAACTACCTTATCCCTGTGGACTAACGAAAGGGTATAGAACAGAAAGGGCCTGTAGATCGCTAACCCTTCTAATAGAAGTGATAGCCACTAGGAAGGCCGTCTTGTAAGTAAGGTCTTTTAAACTTGCTTTACGCATTGGCTCAAAAGGAGATCCCATGAGTCTGGTTTAAATCACATTTAGATCCCATCGAGGAGCTGGGTGAGAAATGGGGGGGGGGGTGAATCCTCTTAACCCATAAAAGCTTTAATCACTGGTATTTTCCACCACAACACTTTCTGTTGTGATGTGGTGTAGGCTGAGAGAGCAATCAATGTAATAAAATACAAATAATAATAAACATAGTAACATACCAAACGTGGGTAGATTCAGGTGAGGATTGGAATACCGAGGACAAGAGAACAGAAGAGAAGTAAAAATCAAGGACAGTTTGCTTGTTGGTCAGTGTCTAATCAAATAAGAATGCCGTTTACTTAAAGAGTGTCAAGCCCGTAGGTAAAGAATCAGTACTAATGCTGTACGTGTAGTCACAAAGTGCGTTCAGGAGAACGCCAGATTAATACAGGGCAGGAACACGTGTAAAGTTCTGTGCATAGGGGTACTCCTGCCCGTTTCTGGGTGGTATGGACTACCAAGGAGTCAGGGGTGGAGTGGCCTTTAATATATTGAGGGTCTGAGGGAGCTGGCCGAAATAGTTTTTCAACTTTTGGGTTCACTGCCCGGGTCCGAGCTGGCATAACCAGGGAGGGGGTCAACCTTCTTTTAACAGAATTTAGGAGGGGAATGGCTTGGCTTGAGGGGGAGGGGGGTTCTCTTTGAGAATGTCCTCTACAAAGTCTTGTTCAGGTACCGCCTCCTGAGTAGTGATCTGAAAGTGATCAATGCCATCTTAAGGAAAGCAGCATAAGGCCATTTGGTAGTCTACAGGCGAGGCTTGGCGTGTCGAGCTGGATGGAGGAGAATCCAAGCATAGCACATCAGTGTCCTGATCTTGTGTGGGGAGTGTCCATGGCTCAGCTTTCACTCCTCCCAGTTGTCTATGGCATCAGCCTGGTCCTCTGGGTAGTCCTGCAGGAAGGAAGGGTCTTGTTCGCTGTAAATGTCCTGGTAAGTGTCCATCTGGACTACATCTTCATGGTGGACAGAAGCCGAGGGCTGAGAGTCCAGATTTTCTTGGAAACGTGAAGCTGATCTTAAATAAGGGTCTTCACAAGATCTCTTAGGGAAAGTTTGCTCAGAAAGCGAGACAATCTGTTCAAGATGATCGATGCACCCCTCAAATTTCTCCCGTGCCCACTTAGAGGAACCAGAAGGGCCTAAAGGTGAAAAAACGTTGTTTTCCGGTCTTTGGCGTCGGAATTGGTCTCCCAGGGTGCTGGAAAGAGGCTCCCGACTGTCCTCATAGGTTTCGCGAGAATCAGGGCACCATGGTGTGTTTTTCGACTTGTCCGCGGTCTGTCCCATTTGTTTCGACGGTGTAGGTACCAGCCCAACTGCCGAAGTAATTTTCGCAATACTGTCTTCAATCTCCGCCACATTGGCATGAGTTAACGGGTTCAAAGGCCTATCGGTTGATTTACCGCCTACTGCAGCGCTAGAGGGCCTAGCTGTAGATTTTTCACCTGGAGGGCTAGTAGTTTTAGGCCTAGCAGGCTTTTAGGGTCAGTCGGAGCATCGAAAGACCGCACTTCGACGTGCAAGCCAGATTTAGGGGTAGCGCCCTTGTTTTTGGAGTGCCCAGTCGCAAGACGCTACTGCGGATGCAGGAAAGGCTGCTGATCTATCCGATCAGAGGAATCCGGCCCTGTTGGCACGGACACCTTTCTCGACGGAACCGTCGAAATATGTGGTGGGGTTGTGGTTTTTGTACCCCCCCGTCGCCGAGTGTTGTCCCTGAAGCAAGACGTGCGTCGGCCCTTGAGGGTGTCGGGGACGGGCGTGGCGGACCTCCACCTCGAGATCTATAACATCCGACACGGATGTGGTCATCGGAAGTGCCCTAGGCACTTTCAGCGGGTGTGGCAGTGGGGGGTGGGGTGAGGTTTCAGCCTGTGACATACTGTACGCGGCCCACTGCGTTACACAGCACTCCTTACGGGTCTTAGGCCGAAGGAGCTTACAAGCCGCACACCACTTCGTTCTGATCTAAGGGGAGACCAGAATTACACGTTTTGTGCTCGTCTTTCCAAGGGTATCTAACCCTACACTTAGGGCAGAACCTAAATGGAGTCCTTTCCATGGTGAAAGGTATAAACAAAGATGACCAGACCTAGAGGGCAAAGGGGGGAAAGAGGAAAGACATAACAAAAGATATGGCCACCCCAACCCCATTCTACCTACTGTGTAGGCTGGCCAGAGTGCCCAGCCACGTGGATGCCTCAGCCGCCGGATCTTAGGTGCCGAAATCCACCAATGTAGAAACTTCCCCGCAGTCTTCAAATTTCTTAATCTCTGTCGAAGTGACTTAAGGGGAAATAACAAAGTCGGTGTAAAGATAATCAATGTCTCTTAAGTAACAGCTCTGCTATAGGGCGACCAGTTATCTGGGTGGAATAAAACAATCTGAGGGACCTCATTGCGTGAGGGTTTTTGGGTACACTACACGTCACGATAGGGATAGTGTTACAGACACACCTATGCAGACGTCCCCTTTCGGTCCCCGAAAGACAAGATGCAATACTCCGCGGGAGGATATTCGGGCGGATAGCTCAGGGCCAACGTGCTCGCCTTGGAAGTAAAACGACACAGAGCAACACAGGTTTGATCCCCGGGTCCACGCTTACAAACGTCTGGGTATTAAATGTGTTATAAATAACCTATCATATCATTACCACTGGATGACGGACCATATGCACAGCATGTGAATCTAAGCAGATTAACAAGCATCAGAAGGTAAAGTTATCTTTTCGCGAGATGAAAATGAGACAATTTTGGGTAGAAAGGTGGGTTTTACGTTCAGCACCACCTTATCCTTATAAAAAAATAGTGTAAGGAGGCTTGCAGGAAAAAGCTTGAAGCGGACTATAGCTAAAAAGATGCTTTTTAGGTTAGTAGCCTCAAAGGACAGGAGTGTAAAGGCTTGAAAGGAGCACACATCATGAACTTCAACACCAAGTTGAGATCCCAAACTATGACTTGGAGGGAAAACATTTATCAATCCCTTTCAAAATTGGATTATTAGAGGTATCTTAAAGTAAGAAACGTCTTCTGAAGTGCGCTTAAATATAGACAGCGCCGCCAGATATCCTTTAATGGTACCAATCTGGAGCCCCAGATCAGCTAGGTGTAACAAAAAGGATAACACCATCAGTGTATTACATGTAAATGGATCAACATTCTTTTCACTACACCAGCTGCAGAACTTGTTCCAACAGCAGCGGTTCTCCTTTACAAGATGTTCTCCTGGCAGGCCCATCACAAGATCCTGTGAGCACCAGAAAAATGCAGGATGCTATGAGCCCGAGCAACCTCAGAAAATCGAAGGCCAGTAGATGCTGGGCATTTTGGAATTTGGTCACCAGCTACAGAATGTCTTGATCCCTCACCATTGGTGGCAAGGCTTTTCCCAGGGATGCATCGAGGACTGCCCCAATGAATTGGAGCATTTCAGACAGTATCAAGGGGGATTTCTTGAAGTTGAGGGAGAAACCCAGTCTATGAAGGGAATGACAGGTATAGCTGAGATGTTCCAGGGTCTGTTCTGGTGAACAGCCCTGATCAGCCAATCGTCCAAGTAGGGGTAAACGTGAATTCCCCCTCTACTGAGACTCGCTGCCACAACCGCCATCAATTTGGTGAAAACCCTTGGGACGGAGGACAGCCCAAATGGCAGAACTCGAAACGGATGAGAACCGCCAACGGCGAACCTTAAGGACTGTCTGTGCTTGTGATGGATCGGCAGATGAAAGTAGGTATCCTAAAGGTCCAATCGTACCATCCAATCCTGAAGCTGGAGGGCCTGAAGAATCTGAGAAAGGGTTACCATCTTGAACTTGTCCTTCTTGAGGAACTTGTTCAAGTCACTTTGCAAGAGCTGTTCCCCGGTGGATGATGGAGGCTTTTTTTTTTTAAAGGGAAGGCAGTAACCTTGGGCAACTGTTTCCAATGCCCATGCACCTGAGGTAATAGCCTGCCATTCTGCCAGATGCTGTGACAGTCTGCTTTCCACTGCAGTCTTGTGAAACAAGCCCACAGAGGTTTTGAGGGGGCTAAAGCAGTGGCTGACGGTTAAGTAGCCACTGCAGTCTTAGTACTTCTTCCCCGTCCAACACAGGGGAATCTTCTTTGGCCTCCGAGCTGGCTGTCCTCTCCCCCTGCCAATCCTGGAGTAGTGACGAAAGGACCTAGCCCTCCAGGGAGTACCTGTAGGGCGATATGGCTGCTTAGAAGTTTGCAGTTTCTCCAAACTCTCATCAGCCTTGCTTCCGAATAAATGAGTGCCGTCAAAGGGCATGTTGAGAAGCCTGGACTGTACGCCAGGAGCAAATCCTGACTTTCTCAACTGTGCAAACCTGTGCATAACTATATTCGCCATCATAGCTCTGCTGATATGGAGCAGGAACTCTCTTCCTAAATATCTTGCTTCTCGAGCTCTTCGCTCATCCGCCTCCAACTCCCTCGGGGTCAGCTGCTTCTCCAAGCAACGAGTTATGGGTAGATCTCTGTCCGCGGCAGGGGACTCCCTCTGGAACAGCCTTCCTGCCTCCCTGAAACTTGAGAACCATCTCCAGTTCCGGAAGCACCTCAAAACCTTCCTCTCTGCTTCTGCTTTCTCTCCCCCTCTCCCCTGCTAAATTCCTGACTGAAACTGCACTGAATCTGCAACTGGGCCACTCCCACCGATCTCGGTACTTGGCCCAGCCACTCTCCCCTTGCACTGCCTCCCTGGCAACCCCTGCACTGCGGGACTGTCTCTGTATCCCTTCCCAGCACCTGTCTGCACTTACCACCAGCTGGCCCTTATCTTGTTATTCTACTATCCCTGTACTGCACTTTCCCCTCTCCCTTTCCCCCTGCACTTTCCCTTCCCCTCTGCCCTTGCGCGATCTGAATGACACCTGGCCTAGTAAGATCGTTGTCTGTCGTCCCTTTGTACCCCCCCCCCCCGTTGCCTCGTCGCGCCTTGAAACACTTATGTATAGGCGCGTTATAAATGCCATATATCATACTGTCAGCAGAGTCGAGACCAGTCTGGAGGAATTCGCACATCGCACCTTTCCCATCCTTTACAATGTTTAAAAACCTGTCTCGCTCTTCCCCTTCGGGGATATGGTCAGCCGCAATGGATATGCACTCCCAAAGGGTGCGAGTGAACCTTGCCAACGTGCACCTGGCATTATCCTATTTCAGGGTCATACTTTCAGCCGAAAAAAAAAACGTTTTGGCTAGGGCGTTGTAACACCTACCTCTATCCGGAGGGATTGTAGGGTAGACATTTTGCTCTCTGGTGTTGGGTGTTTTGATAGGTAAAATGGATCAGAGCTTGAAGTCTGTATTTCGATGTCAACTTCGTGACGACAGCTGGAATAAGTTCAGGTGCCTCGCAGTTGCTCGACAATGAGGCTGAAAAGCATTTACTAGCAGATTGGTATCCACAATTTAGGGGAGATATAACCTCTTGATAATTGAGATATTCAACTACAGACTTGCAACAACACGCATGTTGGCTGTAACCAACCTACTGATCTTACTCACATAAAAACTGTTGGTGAACATGTACGGTGTGATTGAAATATTTTTTTAGTTCTTCAACTGGTGGAGTTCCCGGGCATGGGTCCCACATCCAGACCCAATCACCCACTGCAGCCTCACCACCTATCACTAAATTGTGCGTTATTGATTAGTTTGTAATTGATTATTACTTGGACAAGCGCTGTGGTTCCCAGTCTCTCTCTACCTTGGTTGATCATATATTACTCCCAGTTGGTAGCTACACACCTTTGCAAGGCTGCATGGATTGGCACAATTGGGTCTTCTTGGGTTCCCCTGTCCAACATGTCGGTTGAGTCATGTAGCTCAAAGACTGGAGCCGGTCTAGACCAACCCAAATATTCCATCACTCTTGACATCAATTGTCTAAGTAACCTCTGCATGATCACTGGGATCTGCCCTGCCGAACTCTACCACTGGTGAGGTATCTAAACCACTGGCATCATGCAGGCATTCTTCTAAATTCTTTATTCTGCACTCTTCAGAAACTAATGCTTCGGGGACTGATGGCGTACCATACCTGAGACCAAAAGGTCTAGATTCATCCGAAGAAGGCTCTGCATCCTCAAATAGAGGAGAAGGACTTGAAATGGGTATATGTCGTCTCCATTGTACTCAATGGAGTAATCTGTCGACAAAGGAGCCGAAATCATGGAGACTGTTGAAGGCTTCAAACACCTGTGGCGTCGAAAAGCTTACCACTCGAAGAGTTGATGACCTTTAATAATATTTGGCCGCCGATGACGCATCTTTCGACCCCGATGGTGTTGATGTAGAGTCTTTCAGAATCGATGACCCAGGCCTCGAAGGGACTTTAACTCGACTCGTGGGATCCTTCGATCGAGGAGTTTTGCCCACCGGGTCTGAAGATGCACAGCTTTTATGCTTATGAGGTCTTTCGACTGGAACATGGCTTTTGGGTGTAGTCGATGGGGACAACTCCTTTCAACATTTTATGTCTAAACTCTTACCACTGGGCTGGTGAGGCACATTTAGTCGGGCATTTGAACCGTTCGAGAGGAACTGGAAGACGAGACGGATGCTGATCTATGGCACTATTTTTTACAATGTCTAGACAATTGTTAGGGAGAATTGTTATAAATGTGCTAATTCCCTTCACCTTAGAGACCCCCAGGAACTTTGCTGGATTTTGAGGACTTGATTTCTTTACCTGGAGAGAGTGCAAGCCTTTTTCCCCCCCACCCTCAGTGCAGTGACAAAGGGACGCCTTTTAGGCTCTCTCAAGGTTTAAACACCTTCTCTGGGATAAACTACTGTTTCCCAGAGAAAGTAAATTCCTAGACCCAGCACACATTATCTTCCAATAGAGTGCTGGAGGGGTTACCTAGGATCCCCTGAATCTAGAAACTCACGTAGCAGCCAAATGCTACCCTTTCCTATCTAAATGGCTGGTGGCAGTGGTTTCACAACGAACTACCATGATTTTTCCCAACTGCGAACACCGGTAGCGTTGAATCGCGGGAGGCATGTTTTTCAAGATGGCGCCTGAGCCTCCTTTGTTTAAACGGGTCCCGGTCTTTTTTCGCCATTTCTTTTTGGAGAGGTCCTTCTAGAGTTTGTCTACGCGCGCCAAACCAGGTTTGGTCCCATTGTTCCTACACCTTTTGCGGGCTTCAGGACTGAAGACCGCCTCTGGCGCCTGAGTGTTTGGGGTGGGCAGGAAGTGAGGGAGGTCCCAGAAACTCCCTGTGCTTAGTCTCCTAGGAGACCAGAATGCACTCTGGTGTGATTGGCTGGCTGACTGTCCGGCAAGGACAGCCACGCTGCTGGGCGAGTGGAAGCTAGGCTGGAATGAATGGGAGAAAACTGTTTAAAAAGGAGAGTTTCTTGGCTTGGAAGACCGAGTCGACCACTGGCAAGAAAGAACCGAAGACAAGCTTGAAGAGGACGGCGGCTGCAACTACTGGACTGTTGGTTTGCCCAGTGAAGCCCTGCTGCAGATCCGAATCTCCAAGTTCATCTTGACCGAGAAGCCCTTCAAGGACGACTTCTCCCTTTGAGTTGGGGGGACCAATCAACTCATAAGCCACCTGGATACCATTCTCGGAGCTGGTTGTATTTTCCTCAGAGTGCTGCAGGAAACCTAATAGCCAGGGAGAAGGACACCAGTTTGTGTGCTTGACGACAGCTACTGGAATCGAAAGATTTGCCAGTTTGCCAGCTTTGTGACCAGTCCCCATACAGTGCAGGAGTCTACCGACGTCCTCCCTCTTGTCCCCACGATTGAGGCTTAGGAACAGCGAGATCTGCAGGAATGGAAGTCTTCAGCTGCATCTTTTTATTCAATCTAAGGTACTGTGAAAACCCGACCGAGAGAATTTACCTCTCACTGCGAAAGTGCGTGAAACTTTGGCAACTTGCAGGCCTAGTCAGCTTGTGACCCGACATATGAATCTTTCTTCTATTAACTACTTCTGAGAACCATGGCAAAGACTTTTCCGTTTAACTACCAGAACCGTTTTTACCAATACAAGACTCTATACCATTGACTTTTGGCCTACCTTTAACAGTAACTCTACTATTAGTTTTATTAACTTATGCCCTTTTGCTCCTACTTCAAATGCTCTGAATGCCATTTTACTCCTCCTTCAAAGTAGTTTAAATGCCTCAAAACCTGATGGTGTGAAGTACTGTAGTATAATTTGTGTGATATTGATTGCCTCCTTTTAGTGAATGTTTTCTAACTGACTGGGTAATAAATTAACAAGTGTTTTACCAAGAAACCTTGAGTATAAGTGCTTATCTGAATACTTGCGATTGTAGACCTCTGTGTAACACCCTTACAAGCTCACATTCCCTCTTGAGAGAAGCCTGGCTGCTCAGCTCGCTACCAAAACCTGTGTGGTACAGACTTGTACCAAAGGTTGGTTTTGCTTACACCTGTAGTCATAGTTGTGTGTAGTGGTCCCAGAGGGTACTGCATGCAAACTTTGCCTAACAATGATGAGTTGGGGGAGTCGCTAATGATCAGGATCGTTTATTCTTCTTACACCGGATGTTTGTTTTTTGGACAGAGTCGTAGGGGATTAATGGGTCCTGCCGTGAGTTTCCCTGTGCGCTCTCTCGGGGCTTTCTAGGTCATGGACAGGGAGTCCTCTCACTCCGATGAAGGATGAGCGGATCCCAGACACCACAAGCAAATTCTGTGGGGGTCTGTAATGGACAGCTTCAAACCGCAGTCACAGCATTTCTTGAAACCCGACTTGGGAGTGCAAGACGCCCATGACAAAGCCATTCTTTCGAGTTTTACTCAAATACTTTTCAACGGTTTTCTTCACAAGGAACAAAGCGTACCATATCCGAAGTCTTAGCGCGGAAAAACGGAACTGAAGGCAACTGGCGCTGCGCATGCTACATATACCTTCAGTGACGTTGACATTGAGACAGATGCCTCAGAGGGGCATCGAGTCGACAGGCATCGACGCACAGCGCTCCCCGCTGAAAATCTTTTTCTGAAGCAGCAAAACTGGATATTGGAAATATCAAAAGATAAGGAATACGTAGGAGGACACAATCCATTCGAAGTATTTTTTGTAGTGATAAAGTCAATGGACCCAGGCATTGTGATCACCAGTAATGTACTTTTAGATTGAATATGACATGCATTACTCACCGTAATAGCATTTCTGATGATTGTATAGGCTTAGATTCACATGCTGTGCATATGGTCCAACATTCAGTGGTAACCGCGGAGTATTGCATCTTGTCTTTCGAGGATCGAAAGGGGACGTCGGCATGGGGGTGTCTAACACTACCCCTAACGTGACGTGTAGTGTACCCAAAATCCCTCACACGCCGAGGTCCCTCTGATAGTCTTTGGACTCTCTCATGGCAGAAAAAATCCTATCGCGAGTGAGTACATAAAATAGCGAAAGTAGTAAGACGTCTTATGTTCCTTACACCTGAGCGGTGAGGAAGGGTCGGCGCATGTGAATCTAAGCAGATACTATAATCAGAAATGCTATTACGGTGAGTAATGCATGTCTTCTGATGCTTGTTAACCTGCTAAGAATCACATGCTGTGCATAGACTAGCAAGCAGTACCCGGAGTTGGAGGTGGGTTGTGAGAAGGAACAGTAGTGAAAAGATGTCTTAGTACTGTTTGTCCCACCTGAGAATCAGACCTAGAATGATTGTCTAGGCAATAGTGTTTTGAAAAGGTGTGTACAGAACTCCAGGTTCCCGCTTTGCAAATGGACTCTAGGGGAACATTTGCAATGAATGCTATGGAAGCCTGAGTGCCTGGAGTAGAATGTGCTCTAGGCTTGAAGGGCATTTCTCTTTTAGCCAGAGTGTAACAAAGTGTGATGCATTTGACTATCCACCTTGAGATTGATGACTTCGAGACAGGATCTCCTTCCCTGCCAGCTGCCATGGAAAAGAAAAATTGGTTTGTCTTTCTCAGTGGTTTCGTTCTTTCCAGATAAAACACGACTGCCCTGTGCATATCGAACGTGTGCAGGCTTCTTTCGGCCATGTTAGAGGGGTTCTGGAAGAAAGTGGGCAGTTCTATTGACTGGTTCACATGGAACGTGGAAATAAATTTAGGCACAAAGCGAGGGTGAGTGCGCAGAACCAGCTTATCCCTGTGAACAGTAATAAAGAGGTCTAGTACTGAAAGGGCCTGTAGTTCACTAACCCCATCTTATAGAAGTGATAGCCACTAGGAAGGCTGTTTTATAGGTAAGGTCTTTAACACGTGCCTTGTGCATAGGCTCAAAGGGGGATCCCAAGAGTCTAGTCAAAACCACATTTAAGTCCCATCCAGAAGCTGGGTTTGAAATGGGGGGATGAATCCTCTTAACCCCTTCCATGAAAGCTTTGATAACTGTCATTTTCACCACAACACCTTCTGTTGTGACATAGTGTAGGCTGAGAGAGCAGCTAAGTGCACCTTCAGGGAATTAAAAACCAGACCTGAATCTAGTAAGTGAGTCACGTACAATACAATGTGAGGAGGAGCGCAGTCAATAGGATTGACGTCCTTGGCCTTACACCAGATAACAAAATGTTTCTATTTACTGGAATAGCAATATCGGGTGTTGGGTTTCCTCGCTTCCCTGAGTATGTCCATACATCTCTGAGGGAGTTGAAGGTGTCCGAACTCTATGACCGCAGGAGCCAGACCACTAAGTTCAGAGTTTGCGGGCATGGGTGCAGCGTTTCTCCTGTCCTGAGATAACATGTTGTACGGGCAGAGCAATTTCATAGGAGGGGAGAAGGACAGCTCCATCAGAAGAGAGAACCAGGGTTGGCGGGCCACCAATATCATGGTGACTGGTTCCTGGTGCATCTTGTGCACAATCTTGTTGAGTAAGGGAGACTGGGTGGGGGGCAAAGCATAAACAAATCACCCTGACCATGCCATCCAGACCCCGCTCCCCTTGAAGTGGTTCTGTGGGTACCTGGAGACGTAATTTTGGCATTGAGCGTTCTCCAGAGTTGCGAAGAAGTCGATCTCTGGGAAGCCCCATTCTGCGAAAACGTTGGAGACGAGGTCTTTGTGTAGTTGCCATTCAAACTCTACGGGCAGTGGGAAATCTCTGGCGAGTACGTCTGCCAGAAGATTGAGATCCCATGGAACGTGTTGGGACAACAGGAACATCCTGTGTTTGAGAGCCCATATCCAAATGTTTTGAGACCGCTTGGATAGCCCTGGAGAGTGTGTGCCTCCCTGTTTGCTCAGGTAGTACATGGCTGTGGTGCTGTCTGTCAAGATCAGGACTGCCTTCCCCTGTAACTGTTTGAAAGGCTTTCAGTGCTTTGAAAATCGCCAATAGCTCCAACAGATTTATGTGGTTGGATGCTACTTGTGGGGCCACACGCCGTGCGATGTCTGTTGAAGCAGGTGAGCCCCCCACCCCGTGAGAGATGCGTCGGTCGTGGGAGTGGCTTCTACTGCGGGAGTGGTGAAGGTCTTTGCCTTCAAGAGGTTTTCCCTCGAACACCACTGCAGAGAGAACGAGGGCTGGCGAGACAACTACCAGATCTTCCCATTGTCCGCTGGCCTGACACCACTGGCCGTTGAGCCACTTTTGCATGGGACGCAGACGCACGTGAGGAACTAAATAAATGCAGGATGCCATCATTCCTAACAGTCACATGGCTTTGCGTACCGTCACTTCCCGACTGGCTACATACTGAGGGATCTAAAACAGCATGTCTTGAACCCTCTCGTTGGAGGGGAAGACAAGGCCGTCTTTCGTATGAATTAGAGTGTCTAGAAACTTTTTGACCAGGCTGGATTTATTCTCGTTGATGGAGAATCCCAGACTGAATAAGGTCTACTGTCTTCTGCGTGTTCAATAGGCATGTTTCGTATGACTCCCCTGTTATGAGCCAGTCGTCGAGGTAAGGGTAAACCGGAACGGATAGTCTGCGCAAGTGTGCTGCCAGTACCTTTGTAAACACCCTCTGTGCCGAGGCAATGCCGAAGGGCAGTACCTTGAACTGATAGTACCTGTCCTCTATCATGAACCTTAGGTATTTTCTGAGCGCTGGCAACATTGAAATATGAAAGTAGGCATCTTTCATGTCCAGTGTTGCCATGTAATCCCCCCATCTCAACAGCAGGATTACTTCCTGTAAAGTGATCATGCAAAACTTTTGAGGTTTGACAAACTTGTTCGGTGGGCGCAAGTCTAGCACAGGGCGCATGGTGAGATTCTTTTTGGGTACAAGGAAGTACACTAAATACCTTTGTTTACCTGTAGAATAGGGACGACATCTATGGCGTTCTTTCCTAGAACGGTCTCTGTTAGGCAGAACTGCATGCAGTACCCTCTGGGCCCACTACACACAATTAGGACTACGGGTGTAAGCAAGACCAACCTTTGGTATAAGTCTGTACCACACAGTTTTTGGTAGCAAGCTGAGCAGCCAGGCTTATCTCAAGAGTGAATGTTAGCAGTACAAGTAGTTACACACAGGACTTTCAATCACAGTAGTTCAAGTAAACACTTATACTCAAGATTTCTTGGTAAAAACACTTAGTCATTTATTACACAATCATTTAGAAAACATTTCACTAGCAGAAGGCAACTTATTATATACCCATACACTTCTATACACAACTAAGCTTTTGAGACAGTTAGAGCTCCATTGAAATAGGAGCAAAATGGCAGTTCAGTTACTTAGCAGTGAGAAAATAGGCCAAAAGCAAGTAGAATAGATCACATATACTTTCTAGGGAGTGAAAATAGTTTGTTCACCAGAAGAGTTCAATTCAAGTCAATAGGCCAGGCCAAAGTCAATGGGCTAGTGTTCTGGATAGGAAAGAGCAGTTCTGGTATCAAACGGTAAAGTCTTTTCGAAAGTTTTTAGAAATAGTTTAGGCGAAAAAGAATCATATGTCGGGTCATAAGCGG
Source organism: Ambystoma mexicanum (assembly GCF_040938575.1). Classification (NCBI taxonomy): domain Eukaryota; kingdom Metazoa; phylum Chordata; class Amphibia; order Caudata; family Ambystomatidae; genus Ambystoma; species Ambystoma mexicanum. The sequence continues at coordinate 549,729,130 of NC_090935.1, read as the reverse complement.
ATTAGACCTGCAAGTTGGGAAAGTTCAACAAACTTTCACCGCAAGAGTGGCGTTCTCTCAAATGGGTTGGCACAGTACCTTTTGTATGAAGAAACAAATGCTGCTGAAGTCGTGGTTCTTGGCAGGTCCTGCAGATCTCGCAGTGGGAGGACGTCGGGGGACTCCTGCACTACACGGGATCGTTGAAGAAATCAAACAAGATGGAGTCACTTCAGTTCCAGTAGCTGTAGATTCAAGATCATCAACTGATGTCCCTCTCCCTGGTTAATCCTAACCAGCCTTGAGAATGGTATCCAGGTGTCTTATGAGTTGATTGGTCCCACCAACTCAAAAGGAAGAAGCCGTCCTTGAAGAAGCTTCTCTGTTGAATGGAGTTTGGCAATTCAGACCTGCAGCAGGGCTTCACCGGGCAAACCAACGGTCCAGGCGTTGCAGCAGCCGTCCTCTTCCAGCTCATCTTCAGTTCTTCGGTTCTTTGCCTGCCAGTCCTGGAGACTTGCCTTTTAAACAGTTTTCTCCCTTTCATTCCAGCCTAGCTGTCGCTCACCCAGCAGGGTGGCTGTCCTTGCCAGAGTGCATTTGGGTCTCCCAGGAGACTAAGAACAGGAAGTTTCGGGCACCTCCCTCACTTCCTGCCCACCCCAGACGCCAGAGGCGGTCTTCAGTCCTAAAGCCCGCCAAAGGCACGCGAACAAAGGGACCAAACCTGGTTTGGCGCGCAGAAAAACACTAGAAGGACCTTTCCAAAAAGAAACGGCGAAAAAAAGACGGCAGGACCGGTTTAAACAAAGGGGCTTAAGGCACCATCTTGAAAACATGGCTTCCGTGATTTTTTGCTACCGATGTTCGCGGTCTGGAAAAATCATGGTAGTTTGTTGTAAAACCACTGCCACCAGCCTTTTCAATAGGAAAGGGTAGCATTTAACTGCTACATGAGTCAAATTCACTTTACATTCTCTGGGAAACAGTAGTTTATCCCAGAGAAGGTATTTAAACCTGTGAGAAGTCTAAAAGACGCCTGTGTCACTGCACTGAAGGTGCTGTGTAACACACATGAAAAGATGATGCCTATGGAGTCATCTAAAACTCCATAATCAAAGAACACAAATGTAAAACGCACATCAAAATACATGAGTGGGAAAAAAGGCTCACACTCTTTCCAGGTAAAAAAAAAAATCAAGTCCTCAAAATCCAGAAAAGTTGCTGCGGGTGTCCCAGGTGAAGGCAATTAGCACATTTTCGAGAATTCTCCCTAACAGTCTCCCACCTCTTGCAGCAGGATCCGCAGGTGGTCCGGCATGAGGCGTGTTGACTTTGGTGGTCTGAATTGGGGTGGTTGGGCAAATTCTATACAATACCCGTGGGCGACAGTCTTGAGTACCCATTGGTCTGTTATCCCCTCCCATGCAGTAAGGAAAGATGTTATACGCCCCCCCCGACTGGGGTGGCATGGGAGGGGACCTGGATCCGAAGGCCATTTCTGACCAGAGGCTGGGGCGCCTCTGGGGTTGGAACCTCATCCTCTACCTTACCCACGCCGCTGTCCTCTGGGTGGATAAGTGGTGGAGGTATTAGACCCGTGTCCCAAATTCCATTTGTTTCCTGCATTATAGTGGCTTTGGGGAAAACGAGATTGCCCCTGAAAGGACCGGCGGGACCCGCTTCCTCCCTGAGGAGAGGGTTCCTTGGTAATTTGTTGAAGGGACTAGAGTGTTTCATGTTCTTTCTTGGCTGTTTGCAGTGCATCGTCCACTGCCTTGCCAAACAGGTTGGTCTCCTCAACGGGTTTATCAGGGCTGCTTGGGTCTCCGGTTTCAAACCGGAGTTCCTCAGTCATGCATGTTGCTTGAGCAAGGTATCTTGTGCCAATGTTCTTCCTGCTGTCTCTGCAGCATCCAGAGTGTTTTTGAGCACATTCTGGTTAACTTGCCTGCCTTCCGTAACGATGGTGAGCAACTTGGTCCATGTAGGTTCTGGCACTTCCTGAAGGCCTTCTTGCTGAAGGTTCCACTGGGTGTCTGCATAGCTGGCCAATAGCGCAGTGTTATTAGCTACTTGTGTGGAAAATGCAGCAGCAGTCGTAACTCTCTTTCCCAGTGCATGCAGTCTATTGGACTCATCGGGTGGTGCCTCTCCTGTAGATAGTGGAACACCAGCCCATTTTCTAGTAGTGGTAACCACTAACGAATCTGGAGTGGCATGACCCTTGATGTAGGCAGGGTTTGTCTGAGGAGGACGCAACAATTTTTCAATTCTAGGGTTCACCGCCCTGGTTTGGGCTGGCGTCAACAAGGAAGGTGCCAATCTTCTCTTAACAGAGTTTAACAAAGGGATGGCCTGGCTGGCTGGATGTTTTTCTTTGAGTATATCCTCCTCAAAAATCAGAATTTGGTAAAGCTTCTTGAGTGGCGAACTGAACATTGGCAGCAGCCTTTTTTAAAGATGGCGTTGAACGCCATTTGATCGTCCACTGGGGAGGCCTGGCGGGCCAGAGTTTTTTTATTTGTAAAGCACATTGCAGCTCTCTAGGCAACGAGGCGCTATAAGTATACATAAGGAGGCTTGCTTGTGGGTTACAATAAGCGGCCCAATGTGTGAGGCTCGACAACATACAGTTACAGTTGAGTTACAGTGTACAATGTTCTACAATATAGGGTTGAAGGGGGTGGGATATATGCAGAGGACATTGGGGTCCTGGGTGGGAGACAGGGACGTCCAAGGTTGAGCATCAACCTAAAGACTGTCTTCCCAATTGTCTATAAGATCTGCCTGCTCATCCACATTGTAGTTTTCCAGAAAGGTGGTATCCTCATCCTGATCATATGTGTCCATAACATCATCATCAGTGAGGACACAGGTAAACTCCTCATGTGGATCTTCCAAAGGTCCTCTGGAACTTGGATACAGGTGTAAAAGGAAGGTCTTCTCAAGGTTGCTTGGGAGCAAGCTTCTCAGAAAGAGACATTTTTCCAATCGGTCCATACATCCCTCAAATTTCTCCCTGGTCGATGAGGATGAGCCAGAGGGGTCCAGGGCAGCAAAGGGTTCATTTTCTTCTCTGTGATGTCGAGATATATCCCCTAATATAGTGGACAAAGGCAAAGGACTGTCAGCATTGTCCTGGCAGGGTTCAGGGCGCTGTGGCGTGTCTTTTGGCAAGTCTCTAGGCTGTTCTTTATGCTTCTCCACCTCCTTCGACCGTTTCTTCAGTCTAACTGCCGAAGCAATCCTTGCTCTCGCCGTTACTCGGGAAATCGGGTCGATCTACCGGCTGAACCGGAGGCTGAGCGGTGGATTTCGGTGCCACCGGGGCCTTAAGTGACGTCTGCGCGTCGTCCTGGTGCGCTTCGACAGCAAATGTTTTAGTGTTAGCGCCCTTTACTTTGGATTGCCCAGTCGCAGGTTGCGGCTGCAGGGAAGGCTGCTGATCATGCCGATCAGAGGATCCTGTCGAGGTTTGACGGTTCCGTTGGCGCTTTGGTATGCTTCGACAGTGCCGTTGAAGCAGAACCTTGCATTGTGTGTTTGGCGATCGTGTGTGCCCCTGTCGCCGGGTGTTTTCCCCATAGCCTGACTCGAATCAGGCTTGGTGGGGTCAAGGACGGGCGTCGCTTTCCGAGAGCAGTCCGCCGTTAGGTCAATGGCTTACGACACGGAGGCCTGGTCATTGCTAGTCCCACCCACACCCTACCCTCCCAACACTTTCGGTGGCGGGGGAAGAACATCCGGCCTGCGACATGCCGCAGGCTGCTGTTGGGGAGAATTCTCCTTCTAGGGCTAATTTCCCTCACCTAGTGAGTCCCCCAGCAGCTTTGCTGGATTTCTGGAGTTTATTTTTTCCACCTGGTAAGAGTGTACATCCTTTTTCCACTTTTACATGTGTTTTGGCTTATGTGTTTTTACTCATTGTGTGATCTTGGGCATTGGAGCACACCACTCCAGGTGCCCCTGTTCTTGTATGGATTACACCGCACCCTCAGTGTAGTAACCCAGGGTTGTCCTTAAGACTTCCCTCTGACTCCATTTCGCTGGGGCTGACTACTGTCCCCCAGAGAAAGGTAAAGTTGCCATTTACTTTACATAGTCATTTTTACCACAGACCCAGTACAGCCCATCTTACATGGAGTACTGGAAAGGGCTAATCTGTACCCCTTTTCTGTCTGTACCTCCCTGAGCATTGTTTTGCTCTTTTAACATCTATTCTTGGCTGGTGGCAGTGGTATCTACCCTAACTTTTCTACCGCGATTATATTAGATAAACGTGGTACTGTTCTTGGCTATTATGTTAGCCTTGAACATAAACCCGCTTGACCAAATCGTCTTTCTTTTGGCTCCGGTTGGGTTTATTCGCCATTTCTTTTTCTTAAAGTCCTTCTTGTGTTTTACTTTGCGCAGCAAACTAGGTTCGCCTTCTTTGTTCACCGTCTTTTGGCAGGCTTCTGCAGAGAAGCCCTCCTCAAGGCGCCTGGGTGTCTAGGGGGCTGAATGTGAGGGAGGGGTGTAGTCACCCCCTGCACAGTGTATCCTAGGAAACCCAAGTCGCACTTTGCCATGATTGGCTGAGGTGGTTGTCCCGGCTGGACAACCCCCCTGCTGCGTGATTGACAGACAGGCTGTGTGAATGGGGTTTTTGTGCATAAAAGGCAGGTCTCTTGGGCTAGAAGTCAGAGTCGCCTCTGGAACTACAAGGAACAGAAGAGAAGCAGAAAGGACGACGGCTGCTGCAAATACCCCGTCCCGGTGAAGCCCTGCTGCAGTCCTGAGCTATCTACCCTTCGACGACTAAGTGGCGATCCAGTCCGGAGTCTTCTTCCCTTGAGCCTGGTGGGGATAACCAGCTCATCATCTTCAGCCAGAGATCTCTGCCGTGGTCGAAATTGCTGCACACTGCTGTAGTGGTCCGGATAGCCACCTGTCGAGTCTCTTCTGTTTTTTTAAGGAGCGCACCTTTTATTTGTTGTCGCTGCTGCCGGCTTCATCCCTGTCTGGTGCAGACCCCCTTCAGACATCCTCCTTCACAACGAAGCTCCAGGAATCGTGGGTCTGCGGGAAACCAACAGGACAACTGCCAGGGCACCAGCTGCATCATTGGAATAAGGTACTGTGCCCTACTCGAGAAAACTGGGTAACCCCGTTTCTTCCTCAAGGCTCGTCCTCGTCTTCCCTCCTTCTTATAACTTTTGCTTCCGAACATTGACAATATCAAAGTACTTTTGGGCTACGCTGAATCGTGAACTGTCTAACGGTGTGATCTTCGGCAACAGGTCTATGGTGTCACTTAACCCTGGCTCCGACCCTTTGACTTTTGAACTCCTGTTTCTGAGTGTTTCTCGATGCCGTCTGCCTAACCTAACTATTGCCTGTGATTTTTGCCTCCAACTCCCTCTGGGTATCTCAGGTGCCAAGTGTGTTTTTGCCCCGGTAGCATTTCATGTCACGGCTAAGCGTTTATTGAGTAGACCGACCTGTCAAAAAGTGATTGCAACCGTATACTCGGCATCGTGTTTGGTTCATAACACCAGTTCATTCAAACACAGGGTACTTACCTTGAGACATACTGTACAAAGTGAATTGGTTAGATGTAGTATATTTACCTGAAATCTTGAGTCAGTGTTTGCTTGAGCCACAGTAATTGTGGTCCCTTTGTGTAATCCCTGCTACTGCTCATATACTCTTGAGATAAGCCTGGCTGCTCTGGTACCACTATAACCTAGTAGTACAGGCTTGTACCAAAGGTAAAACTTGTATTGCCACCTGTAGTCTTAATTGTGTGTAGTGGTCCCTAAGGGCACTGCACAGGATTCTGTCTAACAGCCGCACACCCCTTCAAGCGGTGCTCCTTAAGCGTCATAGGGCGCAGGAGTCTACAGGCCACGCAACGCGCTTCTTTGTGGTCGAGGGGAAGACTGTTGTTGCACCAAGAGTGCTCGTCTTTCCAAGGATATTTGGCCCCACACGAGGGATAAAATCTAAATGGCGTCTTTTCCATAGCAAAAGGCAGTTACAGCAATGACAAACCCCAGGGAGCAGAGAGGGTGATAGAGGAAAGGCATACCTGTAAAGGATATGTCCACCCCAACCCCCTTCTCTCTACTGTGTAGGCTGGCCAGATGGCCCGGCCACGAGGCGGCAGCGCCGTTGGGATCAATCGGGCGCTGAAAGTCCACCGCAGTCTTCAGCGATGTTTCACAGGATTCAACTGTCAAAGTGACTTAACGGGAATAACGACAAAGTCGATAAATATGACAATAATGCTATCTCTAGTTAAGAGCTCCGCATTAGCGCGACCAGTAATCTGGGCAGAAAAAAACAATCTGAGGGACCGCGGCGCATGAGGGATTTTGGGTAACATCACGTTAGGGATAGTGTTACAGACACGCCTATGCAGACGTCCCCTTTCGATCCTCGAAAGTCATGCAATACTCTGCGGTTACCACTGCATGTCGAACCATATGCACAGCATGTGATTCTAAGTTGATTAACAAGCATCAGAAATATAATTTCTGCAATCACTCAGAAAGGGGGTGAGGTCAACCCTAGAATGAAGAAATTGCTTACTTAGTACCCAAATGTTGGAGTTAAACAGTACATATAGCTGCGCAGTTGGCCTCTGTAGTGAAAGGTTTTAATGGCATAGACACCCTTCTCATTTATGGTGGCACCTTGCTGCAGCTTAAAAACAGAAACACAACACTGTTCAGTTTAGATAAACATACAGGTGCATAGCAAATCCCATGTGCTGACAAGGATTGCTACAACCTAATCATAAAGCCCCCAAAAAGGTGTCACATGCAAGAGTAAAATATGTTTGCCACCATTACAAATCAACAGCAAATGTAATCCACATTTCAAGAAAGGTTTCCAATTTACAAATACACTCACAAACATGCACACACCACAAAATGCACACACCACAAAATGCACACACCACAAAATGCACACACACATTATCAGAATTTCAGTATTGGGTCCAACACTTACGCTTAAAGATTCATCAAAAACTCTCATGAGTTTCCCAGTCAAAAATCGGAAAATCCGAACTTTTCGGTCTGATCCAATAGTAGCCATCTTCTTGCCATCAGGTGAAAAACACAAACTGGTGAGGTAAGTCTTGCACTTAGCAAACTCGTATAAATCTGTGTCAGTCTTGTACTCCCAATGCACATTCTTTGGAAAGTTGTACTCTTGGGGCGGCCCAGTCCAGTATTCTATCATCCCAGTCTTATCTGAAGATACTACTACTTTGTAAATAGGGTTCAGTCGTATGTGGGTGAGAGGAGAGGAATGGAGTCTTTCAAAAACATGCATTGGTTTGTTACTTCCTCGACCATCATAAACAAATATCTTCCCTGTGCTCTTCTCAGAAGATGCTACAGCAGAAATGGCATCTCCAGGGCAAAAAAGCCACTCACACTGACCAGGGCAGTACCTGCAAAGAAAAAGAATAACCGTCAAAGTTATAAGCAAAGTAATCTTTTCATAAAGCAAAAAGAAATACATTTAAGAATGCAGTTCTTTAGCACATTTGACTCTCAGTATTAGGGTTTAAATAGGTCTAAAAAGCAACATACCAAGGATGCACTGAATCCATGTTAAACTGGCTAAATTGAACACCAACCGATAAACGACAAGAACATAAAAGAACACAAAGGGTAACTTATTTCAAGTAATTAAACCAGGGCGTTCATGCAGGAAGCATTCTCTAATGCAGTTTAGTCAAGAGAAAGACCTTCCACTCCGAGGCAGGATGAAATAAAAATGGTTAAAAAAGTATTTAATGCTGCTAAATGGCCAAAGTGCAAAATATATGAAAAAAGGTGGATACAAAAAAATACATATATTTCTTTAATAAAGGCAATTTAAAAAATTTGAGGCCAGACATTTCAATAAGGGTTTATTAAAGGAGTTTATTATAGTCTATGACGTTAGGACTGATTATATATAATATGGCCTGGTGGACATATGTATAGAAGGCCAAAGTATTGTGACGGGGACAACTCTGGGAGCTGTAGCCAAACCAGTTCAAGATAGCAAGGCGAGTGGTCTAGGCCAAGTCTCAGGAGGTGCAAGCTTGTAAGGGGGTCCACAATGAATCGGTCAAAGAACACACTTCGACAAACAGGTATACAAATACTTCTTTACGTATGGCCAAATAACAGTGAAAAATGACTAAAACTGGTAATACGATCACATAGTACTAATGGATACATATACACAATCACTGCAGTAGAGTAAAATACAGATCAAACCCCTGAAAAGGAAGGTACAGATCAGTATTAGCACTAAAGGTCCACAGAGATTAAATCCTAACCTCAGGTGTCCACCCCTTAGATTTATGTGCTCTTGTGCCCAAAGTTTCAACAAATTTCCATACAGTTTTGTGAAGCTGGTAAAAATGAAAGTAGGGTTTCTGGGGTTCAATTAACAGTTCCAAGTGTTAGGGGACAGGTTAATCTAACTAACAAACTTGTTGCCAACTTTCAGAGTGCTTGTGTGAACAAGCAATGACAACGCCAAACTATGTAAAAAGTTATAAAAAGGGACCAAAACTTTTCAACGGGAGTTTGGGGTTCAGGTAAGTATCGCTACAACTCACTCCCCGTACTCCGAATCTTCACAGGACTTGGCAGGTCTGTTGAAGAGGGTTTAAAATCACTATTCCCGCCGTCAGCATCAGCACTTTATTCCCCCAGGGGTTGCAGGTTTGAGCACTTCTGGTCGGCAACTAATGTTGTTGCAAGGTCTTCCAGTTGAAAAATGCAAAAGAACTTGATGCAGGGCTCCTCTCAGGACAGGACTGGACGCAGGTATGCAGTTTTGGTTGACAGCCACGGATGCACGGCGATGCAAAGGGATTCACTGCTGCGCTCAGACTTCGCCTATCTCGGGTCCTGTTAGAGAGAATTCTCATAAATGTGCTAATTCCCTTCACCTTAGAGACCGCCCAGCAACTTTGCTGGATTTTGAGGACTTGATCTTTCTACCTGGAGTGTGTGAGCCTTTTTTCCCCACTCTCTCATGTGTTTTGAAATGTGTATTACTCTTGCGTTTCCTTTGGTTATGGAGTCTAACCAACTCCATAGGCATCATCTTTTAATTTGTGTTACACAGCACTCTCAGTGCAGTGGCACAGGGAAACCTTTCTAGGCTTTCCCAAGGTTTAACTACCTTCTCTGGGATAAACTACTGTTTCCCAGAGTAAGTAAAGTTAAATTGACTTTACTAGTGTTTTTAAATTCCCAGACCCAGCACACCCTTACAATAGAGTGCTGGAGGGGTTACTTAGCCCTGTGTCTAGATACTCACGTAGCAGTCAAATGCTACCCTTTCCTCTCAGAATGGTTGGTGGCAGTGGTTTTACAATGAACTACCATGATTTTTCCCGACCGCGAACAACGGTAGCGTTAAATCGCGGGAGCCATGTTTTTCAAGATGGCATCTGATCCTCCTTTGTTTAAACAGGTCCTCGTCTTTTTTCACCATTTCTTTTTGGAAAGGTCCTTCTAGAGTTTGTCTCTGCACGCCAAACAAGGTGTGGTCCCTTTGCCTTTGGCGGGTTTCAGGAGTGAAGACCGCCTCTAGCGCACGAAACTGCTGGTGCTTAGTCTCCTAGGACACCAAAATGCACTCTGTGGTGATTGGCTGGCTGACTGTCCGGCAAGGACAGCCACCCTGCTGGGTGAGTGGCAGCTAGGCTGGAATGAATGGGAGAGAACTGAATAAAAGGCAAGTCTCTTGGCTTGGAAGGCAGAGTCGACCACTGGAACGAAAGAACCGAAGACGAGCTTGAAGAGGACGGCTGCTGCAACTCCTGGACCGTTGGTTTGCCCGGTGAAGCCCTGCTGCAGGTCCAAATCGCAAATTTCATCTAGACAGAGAAGCCCTGCAAGGACGACTTCTCCCTTTGAGTTGGTGGGACTATCAACTCGACACTAAACCACCTGGATACCAGTCTCGGTGCTAGAAGTATTTTCCTCAGAGTGCTGCAGGAAAACCGAATAACCAGGGACGGGGACACCAATTTGTTTGCTTTACTTGCAGCTGCCGGAATCGAAGTTTGCCAGTTGAAAGCTGTTGACGGTTCAAGGGCAGCACAGGAGTCCCCCGACGTCCTCCATCTGGTCCCCACGACTGAGGCTCAGGAACAGCAAGATCTGCAGGAACTGCCAGGAACAGAAGTCATCAGCTGCCTCTTCCTTTATTTTGTAAGCTACTGTAAAACCAGACAGAGTACTTGCCTCTCGTGGTGAAAGTGCTTGAAACTTTCCCAACTCACAGGCCTAATCGGCTTGTGACCCAACATATGATTCTTCTTGTTACAAACTATTCCTAAGACCTTTTGCAGAGACTTTTCCGTTTAACTACCAGAAATGATTTATCCTATCCAAGACTTTAGCCCATTGACTTTGGCCTAGCCTATTGAATCGAATTGATTCTTCTGGTGAACTCTAAATATTTACACCGTCTAAGAATAATTATAACCTTTCATGTTCTAATAATCTTTGCCTTTACTCTTATTGAAAAGTATTTCTAAAATAGTGTTGAAGTGTATTTGTGTATGATTTATAATTTCCTCCTTCTTATGAATGTGCTATAACTGACAGATAAATATATTAATAAGTATTTATGAGTCTAAGAGTTTATTTGAACACTTGTGATCGTAGACCTCTGTGTAACATCATTACTGCTCATATTCCCCTCTTGAGATGAGCCTGGCTGCTCATCTCCGCTACCAAAAAACAGTGTAGTACAGACTTATACCAAAGGTTGGTTTTGCTTACACCTGTAGTCCTAGTTGTGTGTAGTGGTCCCAAAGGGTACTGCATACAAACTTTGTTTAACACGTCCCCTTGATGTTAGGCCCACAAAATGTCACAGAGGCAAGTTTTACGGCACACGCTGAAGATCCCCCATGTTCCAGGCCTCAACTCGAAACGTCGACATCTGCAGCACGGTAGCCAAATTCAGAGCTGGTAGGCCACTGGGCGGGCCAAGGGCACTTCAAAAGGCTCTTCAAAGGACTGCGAGCTGACTTTGAGAATGGATGTTCCCTCCATTCCAAGGGTCGCAGCTCCTTCGCAGGACTGCTGAGATCTTCCACAAGACAGGGCTCTACCAGGGCAGCAGCACAAATTGGTCACCAGGCCTTCCAACAGGGTCCACGGTCTCCTAGCAAGTCTTACAACTCGACTTGTAGGACAGCCACCCTGCTGTGAGAGTGACAGCTAGGCTGTGCATGAATGGGAGAAACCTGCATAAAAGGCAAGGTTTCTTGGACTGAAGACCGACGACCACTGGACGAAACATCCAACGAAGGAAACTGGAAGAGAAGTTTGCTGCACCCTCCTGGACCATTGAACTGCCCAGTGAAGCCTTGATGCAGTGCGGAAGCTCCAACTTCGTATTGACTAGAGAAGCCCTGGAACGGACGACTTCTTCCCTTGTGTTGGTGGGATCAACTAACCCCAAGACAAACTTTCCTGGAGGACCTTCCCCAACTGGCAGCTGTGGGAACAGAGTGCCAGGGGTTGAGAATCCATAGTCGAGTGGATCGTCTTTAAGCCAGACCAGAGCTCCAGGAAGATCCTGAGGACTCTACTGAAGGAGGACAACCCAAGCCAGAGTTACCTCACTAGAGTGCTGTACTCCAGAAGAAAGGGAAGCCCATCAAGTGTCCAAAACCGCAGTGGTGCTATTTTCCAGTAGCTGAAACCGAAAGTGCCGCTGATCTGAAAAGAGCACATAGCTGCCACAGACCTTCAAACTGCAGTGCAGGCGTCTTCCAGATGTCCTGCCTCTTGTCCCCACAACTGCGGCGCAGGAACCCAGACTGCAACCAGAACAGAGGTCAGCTGGATCCTCTTCTTCAAACCTACGGTACTGTGCTGACTAAGGGGCACTTATCTCTTTGGTCTGTAGCTTGCATTATCTCACTTGAGACTTGCAGTAGCTGCTTTTTGCAGAGTTGATTACAGCTCTGACACTCACAAGCCTAACAGCGTGTGGCCCAACAGTGATTCCTTACAAACTCTCTAACTTTGTGCAAGACTTTTGTGCTATCTAAAGAAGTACCTCAGCTCCCTAGACATTGTTCATAATGACTTTGGCTGTCCTGGCTCCCTGCAGACTCTTCTGACCTATTGACTTTGATTCGAACTGTCACACATAGGTGGTGCATACGTTTACCTTGTATTTCTGGGAAAGGTCTACTCTAGACTTCATTGGGAGATTGAAAAGTGCTCACATGCTCTTAGAACCTGTTAACCTTTTTCCTTCCCTACCCTTTTCCACAAACCCAGAATTTATTAAGTACCAAAAAGTGATATATAAATACCAATAGTGCCTAGTAATTGAAGTCACCACAGGGAGTAGGAAATGTATTGACAGCATCTAACTAGTATCAACTTGCTTATTCCAAATCTGAAAAAGTTGAATGAAGTGTATTTTTATTGTTGCATATTGCCCTTTTTAAAGAAAACTTATTTAAAACTGACTGTTAAATAATTATTTTACTAGAAAACCTTAAGTGTATGTGTTATTTGGATACTTGTATGTGTGGATGTCGATGCTACAGCTCTTCAGCTCACATTTACCCCTCTTGAGATAAGTCTGGCTGCTCAGTCACTCTACTAACTTGTGTAGTACAGACCTATACCAAAAGGTGGGTTACCTAATACCAAGACGACAATACTGGAGTAGTCTCCCACAGGGTTACTGCATACAATCTTGCCTAACAATTTTAAGATGTATTGTACAACAATTTTAAGATGTGTTGTACAATGAAAAACGTTACCACAAAGGATAACAAGTTACTAAAAGTAGTAAATTAACAAGACTAAGGAAAAACAATGTTTACCTGTACGGACAGCCAGAAGGACATGTAAGTTTCCTCATGACAGATGAGCAAAGCGTCAGTGTAGTGAAGCAAGGCTTCAATGCACTGCAAAAAGAACAGGTCATATACCAAAATAAAAAACACTTTTGGGGGTTTATAGAAATGGAAGGAAAGGTGCTATAAAGAGAAATATTTCCTAACGTATGGGAGGATAGGAAAAGGTTTTGAAATGTTTTGAAGTGCTTCTGACGGTCCTTTTTCCGGTGCATGGTCTATGGCGAGTGAACTGTTCAGCCTCAGGTAGGCAATTGGCCTGATGGAAAGGGTTACTTCATACCGTGAAGGATGAATAGGGATACATTCACTCAAATAAAAGTAATTAGGTGATGCTGGTAGTAGGTTCCCTAGCCTCAGATCCGCTAGAGCCCTTTGTTTAGCAGCCCTAGTTAACCATAAGTTACCAGCGGGAAAAGGTGCTCTAGGCTGGATTAGGAAATTTATTCAGTAGACCGCAAAAGCGTTTCTTGCACATACAAATGCCGTGAGCATGGATCCTAAGCTGAAACAAGTCATAAGAAATATGCCAAAAGGGTATGACATTCTCAAATCAATTCCGTGAAGAACGTTTATGATGCTGAAAATTCAATGGGAGGATAAAGCCACAACTGAGATCACAAGGTAGTATAGCTGGTGCATGAGTGCCTGCTCATTTACCTGGGCTTCTTTGCTATGTGCAGATTCCCTGAGCAGGACATATGTGGAAGGTATACAGTAACGTAACAATATTTTCAGATGGGCTTAACTTGTTTCTCTGAATTACAATCAGTTTTGACATAGTCAGACTACTTTTTTCTTAAGATAATGCTACAAAGAACATACTTTTTTGAGCACAACTTCGATTGTGCTCTCTGCGTATTGCCAAAAGCTTTTGTGTTTACAGACCTATACTTCAGGAAACAAGCAGGTTTACTGAAGTTAATTAGTGCTCAACTTCAGGCAACTTGGAGGACTGTCAGTTCTGTGAAGTGCTGTTGTCAAGGCTGCCAGGAACATGGACCCTTATTATGCAAATTATGGTATGGGCTGTTAGGGAGAATTCTCATTTCTGTGCTAATTCCCTTCAACCTTACAGACCTCCAGCTCTTTTGCTGGACTTTAGGACTTTTTTAATTTTGAACCGTGGAGTGAGAGACTGTTTTCTCACTGTATCATGTGTTTTGTCCTGATGTGGATTATGCGTTTCCTTGGTTTCTGGAGTATGACAAACTCCATAGGCATCTACTTTTTGTATGGTAACACACTGCACCTTCAGTGTATTGTCACAGTGTTAGGGAGAATTCTCATACAAGTGCTAATTCCCTTCACCTTCGAGATCGCCAGCAACTTTGCTGGACGTTTGAGGACTTGATTTTCTTACCTGGAAGAGTGTGAGCTTTTTTTCACTCATGTATTTTGATGTGTTTTTTACATTTGTGTTCTTTGATTATGGAGTTTTAGATAACTCCATAGGCATCTTTTCATGTGTCACACAGCACCCTCAGTGCAGTGACCCGGGTGGTCTTTTTAGATTTTCCACAGGTCTAAATACCTTCTCTGGGATAAACTACTGTTTCCCAGAGAATGTAAAGTGAAATCGACTTTACTAGTCTTTCCAAATTCATAGACCCAGCACACACCATCTTACAATGGAGTGCTGAAGGGGTTACATAGTATCCCTTGTGTCTAAATACTCATGTAGCAGTAAAATGCTACCCTTTCCTATTGAGAAGGCTGGTGGCAGTGGATTTACAATGAACTACCATGATTTTCCCCGGCCGCGAACACCAGTAGCTAAAAATCACAGGAGCCATGTTTTTCAAGATGGCGCCTTAAGCCCCTTTGTTTAAACAGGTCCCGGTCTTCATTTTTCCCTGTTTCTTTGGAAAGGTCCTTCTAGTGTTTGTCTCTGCGCACCAAACCAGGTTTGGTCCCTTTGTTTGTATGCCTTTGGCGGGCTTCAGGACTGAAGACCGCCTCTGGCACCAGAGTGTGTGGGGTGGGCAGGAAGTGAGCGAGATGGAATGAAAGGGAGAAAAAGGTTTATTTTTATTTTTTTAATTCAATTTTTATTAAGTTTTGATTAATGCAAGTCACAACAAAAAATACAAACAAGGAATTACAGAACAGAATCTGAGACTTTTCAGACTATTATGTAAACGTATATCTCATAAATTCAAACTATTTCAAAGAGCAAATCTTCAAAATTTCCCTTCTTCCTCCCTCGGTCAACCTAGATCAGCTTAGAAGGTGGGGCCATCTACCTTCAGTACTATTACCCATTACTTTAGTACTCCTGGCATGTGTTTAGTCGTGAAGTCCATCCATAGAACCTCACATTGTGTAGATCTCCCATGGAGGAACGATGTTACCTTTTCCATTATGCATCTATTTGAGGCCACATTAACCCATTCGCTCACACTCTGGGACCGTTCTGGACTGCCAGTATGGCACGGCCGGGTAGCAATATCTGAGGAACCAGACCTTTAATCCTTCTCCATTTATCTTCACATTTCTTAAGACCAAATAAAATGGAGATGGGGGTCTGCGGTTCTGTGGATGCCATCTATGTCTCTGATCCAACCCAGGACCGCGTCCCAATAAACCCTTATCCGGGGACATCCCCACCCCATGTGCTAATAATCACCAACACCACCAGATTCACTGCAACATCTTGGACTAGCCGTTTGGAACATCTTAGAGAGCCTATGGGGGGTCGTACTGCCATCTATGTAATAGTTTGATGGCATGTAATTTGTATTGACCTGATATGGATGTTTGCGAGGCCACTCTACATATTCTCCTCCACATGTTTGGGCTTATATGTTCACCTAGGACTCTCTCCCACCTGCCTCTTAGTGGCCCCGTAGTCCCATTTCCCGCTTCTACCAGTTCCCTTTACATGGCGGATATCAGACCCTTCATCTCTGTCCAGGAGTCCAACAGCATTTCAAAGGAGGTAAGGTCCCTCTTCAGCTTGTCCCTCCACTCTGTTCTTGTCAGAATACCTTTAATCTGCAGCAATTTAAAGAGGGATAATGTGCCTATCCCCAGGGCTTCTGTCAGTTCCAGAAGTGTGACGGAAGAGTGCTATTTCAGCAGTTGTCCCACCCTCTCCAGACCTCCCTCATACCTTGTTTGAAATCTATCCACATTAGGAATGTGTTCGTTAACTCCCGGGGACCATAAATGGCTCAATGCGGATGGCCATGTGGAGACCTTTTGCATCCTGGTAGCCTCTCTCCAAATCTCCCATATGGTGCTCAATATCGGGTGGTTTTTAAGTCCATTATAGAGCTTTCTCCTGGGAGCCCATAGCCACTCTGAGACCGTGGCCGGTTATAAGTAGTGATTGTCCATGGCAATCCATTGGGGTTCTTTGTGGTTGAGTAGATGGGGAATTAGGACTTGTAATTGGGCCGCTACATAATATTGGATGTCGTATGCTATTCTAGCCTTTTTCCCTTGCCACAGTAATCCCACAATAGCTCCCTTGACCTCTATGAAGAAATTCTCTGGCATCTCGATAGGGAGCATATGAAAGGGATACAGGAACTGGGGGAGACAGACCATTTTAATGGCATTGAGTCGTCCTAACCAAACGACCGTCAGCTTGTTCCTCTTAGTAAGAGCTGCGTGGAACTTTTGGAGAAGCGGAGGGAAGTTGCCTTTGTATAGATCAACTTATGCCTAAATATTTCAGTTTAGAGTGCTCAATCTTGAGACCCAGTAAGGAGAATTTGACTGTCTCTGCTGAGCCCCGTAGGGGGAACAGAATAGACTTGGCTTTGTTCACTTTAAAACCAGAGAGTCGACCATAGTCTTCTAGGAGGTAAAGAGCCCAGAGGATGGATGTTATCGGATTAGTCATCGGCATAAAGGGCCACCTTGTATTCAACCCCTCCCAGCTGCAGTCCCTCCACCCGGGGGTCTTCCCTCATCTTTTGTGCGAGGGATTCCAGGGAGAGAGCGAAGAGACTTGTGGATAGAGGGCATCCCTGCCGAGTGCCTCGTTCTAGCTCAAACCATCTAGAGTATTCATCATTCACGAATATAGCTGTTTTGGGAGATGTATACACCGCCTGTATTCCCTTTCTGAAACTTGGGCCCATCCCCACCTTGCGCACCTCCACTCTACCCTATCAAAGGCCTTCTCTGCATCAATCGAGAGAAGTACAGGCTTGTTGGTCATATTCCAGGATGCATGGATAAGATGTAGGGTCTTCTGCATTGTATCAGCCAAATGTCTCCCAAGTATAAAGCCCACCTAATCAGGATGGATGAGTTGGGGCATTAACGCCTGTAATCTGGAGGCCAAAACCTGAGTGTAGATGTTCGCATCTACATTAAGCAGGGAAATGGGACGGTATGACCTGCATTTTTTGGGGTCCCTTCCTTCCTTGGGGATTACCGTAATAAGGGCTCGGGTGAAGGAGTCTGGTGCTATCTCTGAATCTAGAATTTCATTGAAAAGTTCTACCAAAATTGATATGAGGTGTGTACTAAAGGATTTATAGAATCCGGCCTTGTAACCATCCTCTCCTGGGGATTTGCCCAGAGTTAGCCTCTTTATTGTATTTTGAATTTCTTGTTCGGTTATAAGGGATTCTAAGAGCTCGGAATCCAGACCTGATATCTTAGGCATATTAATAGAGGACAGATAGGTTTCAGTATCCGGTAGGTCTGGTCTGTTTCGGAGGTGTACAGGGTTTCATAAAAAGTGGCAAAGGACTCAGGGATGGTGGGGGTGGGAGTGGTTGTGGCAAGCCCCTCTCCTCAACTATTTCGAGCACTTTTCGCTCAGCCCTTTGTTCCAAGTCTGGCGGCTAACAGTGCATCAGCTTTGGCTCTTTTTTATGAAATGTTTGCTTCAGGAGTCTGAGCTTGCGCACGGTTTGCTCATGTTCCAAGAGTCGCAGTTCTTCCCTCTTCTTTTTTGCTTCATTGATTTTATTGGGATCAACCTCATCTTCTCTCCTTACTTCCCCGTCTAACTGGCAAATCTCCGTTCTAAGTCTATTTTCGATTTGTTTTATTTCCCTCTTCTTATGGAATCCTTCTCTTATTAGGACACCTGTCCAGGTAGCTTTCCCCGCTTACCACACTACCTGTTTGTATACCTCCCCACTATTATTCAACTTAAGGTATTCGCTAATCTCTGTCTCCATCTCTGTCTTAAAGACAGGGTCCTTCCAGAGACGCTTGTTACATCTCCATTTCACTCTCGTGACTGGTAGGTTCTCCCATCGAGTGTCAGCTACGACCATGTCATGGTCCGACCATGTAACTGGGACCATCTCTGACCGTGTTGTAATGTTATAAAGGTCTTTGGAGAAATATATATAGTCGATACGATTGAAGGTCTTGTGTGGGTGGAGTAAAAGGTGTAACCCCGTTCATCTGGATGCATTCCCCTCCACACAGCTCTCATTCCATATACATCCATCATGTAGGCAAACTCTGTGCAATCGCCCTTGGTCTGATCTCTCACCTCGGGGTTGCCAGACTTCCAGTCCATAGTGGGGTCCGCCCATTTATTGAAGTCACCACCCAAGATGATAGGACCTGTGGCCTCGAGCATTATTTTAGGGATCGTTTTAGCAAGGCATCGAGCCTGTCCCGAGTTAGGGGAGTACATTGTGGCAATCGTTACATTCGCTTTCCCAATAGTTCCAGTCACCAATAGGGCATGCCCTTCTACATCGGACCATGTCTTGGCCACCGTGAACTCTAATCCTTTCCTAAAGAGAATCCCCACCGCCCCTATTCTTAGTGGTCCAGAACCCCAGAACTCTGTACCCATACACTTCCCAAGCATTTGTTGCTCTTCCCCTTTTACATATTTAGTCTCCTGTAATAGGAGAACATCTATCTTAGCGCTACGGAATTCTCTGGACACCAGTGATTGTTTAGTTGGTGAGTTGAGGCCTTTTACATTAAGCGTTCCCACCCCTTAGGGAGTCCCTTCCTCTTGTATCAGATGTCATTGCCATTGAGTAATATTGGGGGGGAAATGACCCATCTGCGACCAGTAAGTCGTCTGCCCGTTATACATCGCACGATATCTCGCCTTCTGAACCAGTGGGGATGTTGCTCCGACCCTGTCCCTTTGTCTACTCCCTTTCCCTATCCCCCTCCCTCCGGCCCCACTTCACGGTTGGTGGCGTTCGATCAAGCCAAGTTGATAGCACCAGCCCTGCATCGAACCACCACTGGAGGCCGTTACTTCGCGGCCCCTGACATAATAAAAAATCTCAATGTAATAGAGCCCCCGTTGTGTTCCCCCCAATTCACAAGTCGGGATCGTGGCCATACTGGAGTCACGAAATTAGCCACTTAACGAGGCCACATTTTTTGCAATAAGATGTCTCAAGCTTACCGAGTCCAACCATTCTTGGTTATCCCCTTCTGGAGAGACATTATCTCTCCAGTATTTTCTCGAGCATTTCACCCGCTTTCTCCTGGGACCTTGGATGCGCCATCCTCGTTCCACTCATCTCGGCTCTTCTCGATCACCTCCTTCCTCATGTGGTCCAGTTACTTCAGAGGTGCATACCTTAATTTCCTTCTCTGATCTTTGTTCCTTCATGTTCAAATGAGAGGGAGAAGGGGTAGCCCCACCTGTATCGAATGTTCCGTTCCTTTAACCATTTTGTGAGGGGGCCACACATGCGCCTGAGAGACAATGTCAAGGAGGATAAGTCCTGATAGACTGTTATTTGTACACCTCCAAGGGTAATCGCTTTGCCACTCCTTGCCTTCTTGAGAACCCTGGCTTTATCTTGATAGCCATGAAAGCGAGCAAGGACCAATCTTGGTCCTCCCGGGGGGGGCCCCGGCCCTATGGATTTGCTCGGTCTTGGGTATGTCTATCGCATTGTCAGCGACCAGGAGTTTAATGATGTCATGGAGCGTTTTCCTGAGATCGCTTTCAGTTTTTCCTTCACGTTCCGGGATCCCAAAGAAGCGCAGATTGTTCCGTCTTTCCCGGTTTTCCTAATCATCCATTTTAAGCTTAAAGTCCTCTTCTCGTTGCTCCAAGTGTGTTATCCTATGCTCGAGCTGTGCTTCAAGGGTGTCGATGCTTGATTGTTCTCCACCCAGTCGAGCCTTTCTTCAATGTTATCTAGACGTAATATTTTGTCCATTTTGCCTCCTAAACTGGCCCCCATGTTCTTGATTTCACCCAGAAGGGCTGCAATGTCTTCTTTCATGGCAACCGATTCATTTCCTGTGGTGTCCATTGTTGCCATGGTGGGGTTATCAAAGCGAGAAGGTGCTGGAAAGTAGGCGAAGGGGGCTAGTTTTTGTCTCACACTCATATAGGCTTGAACAGACGTAATGGTGATGTTTAAGGATTCTGGTTAGGGCACAGCGGGCAGAAGGTCTGATGGGAGTTTTGAGCGGAGATTGCATAGTCTCGCTGAATACACAGAAATCGAGCGCACAGTTTTGCTTACTTCAGAGATTCGCCAGTGTTGCTGGTGGTGGGATGTCTGTTGTAGATGTCGAAGCGCTATGTCAGAGGCGGTTTAATAATGTCTCCATGGTATGGGATGTAGTGCCAAGCTTCCCTGCACCTCTTTTCTTTAATTGCTTATATGGTGTGTTGAGTTAAAAACGATACCGCTTTTTTAGAGGAGTGTCCAACCAAGAGATCATGCAACTTCTGGGTTGTGAAAGGATGCCTTCAGACTCATTCCAGGATTGGGTTGCGGTGGTGGGGCCTTTAATGAGTCCACCCTAGGTGTGCTTAGTCCGGGGTGTGGTTACCTGCTATACGTTTTTCACATTCGGGAGGGAGGGGATGGCTGTTTTTTCATCACTTTAGCAGAGTCTCCTCCTCATTCTCCTCTCGATTCTGTAC